>NW_028225528.1:0-323828 GCF_052327205.1 Somniosus microcephalus | reverse complement strand
TGCTTCGCCCTCCAGACTTCACCTTCTCCTTCTCCTTCTTCTGCTTCTTCTGCTTCACCCTCCAGACTTCACCTTCTCCTTCTCCTTCTTCTGCTTCTTTTGCTTCACCCTCCTGACTTCACCTTCTTCTTCATCTTCTTCTACTTCTTCTGATTCACCCTCCAGACTTCACCTTCTCCCTCTCCTTCTTCTGCTTCTTCTGCTTCACCCTCCAGACTTCACCTTCTCCTTCTCCTTCTTCTACTTCTTCTGCTTCACCCCCCTGACTTCACCTTCTCCTTCTCCTTCTTCTGCTTCTTCTGATTCACCCTCCTAACTTCACCTTCTCCTTCTCCTTCTTCTGCTTCTTCTGATTCACCCTCCTGACTTCACCTTCTCCTTCTCCTTCTTCTGCTTCTTCTGATTCACCCTCCAGACTTCACCTTCTCCTTCTCCTTCTTCTGCTTCTTCTGATTCACCCCCCAGACCTCACCTTCTCCTTCTCCTTCTTCTACTTCTTCTGATTCACCCTCCAGACTTCATCTTCTCTTTCTCCTTCTTCTGCTTCTTCTGATTCACCCTCCAGACTTCACCTTCTCCTTCTCCTTCTTCTGCTTCTTCTGATTCACCCTCCAGACTTCACCTTCTCCTTCTCCTTCTTCTACTTCTTCTGATTCACCCTCCAGACTTCAGTTTCTCCTTCTCCTTCTTCTACTTCTTCTGATTCACCCTCCAGTCTTCACCTTCTCCTTCTCCTTCTTCTGCTTCTTCTGCTTCACCCTCCAGACTTCACCTTTTCCTTCTCTTTCTTCTGCTTCTTCTGATTCACCCTCCAGACTTCACCTTCTCCTTCTCCTTCTTCTGATTCTTCTGATTCACCCTCCAGACTTCACCTTCTCCTTCTCCTTCTTCTGCTTCTTCTGATTCACCCTCCTGACTTCACCTTCTCCTTCTCCTTCTTCTACTTCTTCTGATTCACCCTCCTGACTTCACCTTCTCCTTCTCCTTCTTCTACTTCTTCTGCTTCACCCTCCAGACTTCACCTTCTCCTTCTCCTTCTTCTACTTCTTCTGATTCACCCTCCAGACTTCACCTTCTCCTTCTCCTTCTTCTGCTTCTTCTGATTCACCCTCCAGACTTCACCTTCTCCTTCTCCTTATTCTGCTTCTTCTGATTCACCCTCCAGACTTCACCTTCTCCTTCTCCTTCTTCTGCTTCTTCTGATTCACCCTCCAGACTTCACCTTCTCCTTCTCCTTCTTCTACTTCTTCTGATTCACCCTCCAGACTTCACCTTCTCCTTCTCCTTCTTCTACTTCTTCCGATTCACCCTCCAGACTTCACCTTCTCCTTCTCCTTCTTCTGCTTCTTCTGATTCACCCTCCAGACTTCACCTTCTCCTTCTCCTTCTTCTGCTTCTTCTGCTTCACCCTCCTGACTTCACCTTCTCCTTCTCCTTCTTCTACTTCTTCTGATTGACCCTCCAGACTTCACCTTCTCCTTCTCCTTCTTCTGCTTCCTCTGCTTCACCCTCCAGACTTCACCTTCTCCTTCTCCTTCTTCTGCTTCACCCTCCAGACTTCACCTTCTCCTTCTCCTTCTTCTGCTTCTTCAGCTTCACCCTCCAGACTTCACCTTCTCCTTCTCCTTCTTCTGCTTCTTCTGCTGCGCCCTCCAGACTTCACCTTCTCCTTCTCCTTCTTCTGCTTCTTCTGCTTCACCCTCCAGACTTCACCTGCTCCTTCTCCTTCTTCTACTTCTTCTGCTTCACCAACCTGACTTCACCTTCTCCTTCTCCTTCTTCTGCTTCTTCTGATTCACCCTCCTAACTTCACCTTCTCCTTCTCCTTCTTCTGCTTCTTCTGATTCACCCTCCTGACTTCACCTTCTCCTTCTCCTTCTTCTGCTTCTTCTGATTCACCCTCCAGACTTCACCTTCTCCTTCTCCTTCTTCTGCTTCTTCTGATTCACCCTCCAGACTTCACCTTCTCCTTCTCCTTCTTCTGCTTCTTCTGATTCACCCCCCAGACCTCACCTTCTCCTTCTCCTTCTTCTACTTCTTCTGATTCACCCTCCAGACTTCATCTTCTCCTTCTCCTTCTTCTGCTTCTTCTGATTCACCCTCCAGACTTCACCTTCTCCTTCTCCTTCTTCTGCTTCTTCTGATTCACCCTCCAGACTTCACCTTCTCCTTCTCCTTCTTCTACTTCTTCTGATTCACCCTCCAGACTTCAGTTTCTCCTTCCCCTTCTTCTACTTCTTCTGATTCACCCTCCAGTCTTCACCTTCTCCTTCTCCTTCTTCTGCTTCTTCTGCTTCACCCTCCAGACTTCACCTTCTCCTTCTCTTTCTTCTGCTTCTTCTGATTCACCCTCCAGACTTCACCTTCTCCTTCTCCTTCTTCTGATTCTTCTGATTCACCCTCCAGACTTCACCTTCTCCTTCTCCTTCTTCTGCTTCTTCTGATTCACCCTCCTGACTCCACCTTCTCCTTCTCCTTCTTCTACTTCTTCTGATTCACCCTCCTGACTTCACCTTCTCCTTCTCCTTCTTCTACTTCTTCTGCTTCACCCTCCAGACTTCACCTTCTCCTTCTCCTTCTTCTACTTCTTCTGATTCACCCTCCAAACTTCACCTTCTCCTTCTCCTTCTTCTGCTTCTTCTGATTCACCCTCCAGACTTCACCTTCTTCTTCTCCTTAATCTGCTTCTTCTGATTCACCCTCCAGACTTCACCTTCTCCTTCTCCTTCTTCTGCTTCTTCTGCTTCACCCTCCAGACATCACCTTCTCCTTCTCCTTCTTCTACTTCTTCTGATTCACCCTCCAGACTTCACCTTCTCCTTCTCCTTCTTCTACTTCTTCTGATTCACCCTCCAGACTGCACCATCTCCTTCTCCTTCTTCTGCTTCTTCTGATTCACCCTCCAGACTTCACCTTCTCCTTCTCCTTCTTCTGCTTCTTCTGATTCACCCCCCAGACCTCACCTTCTCCTTCTCCTTCTTCTGCTTCTTCTGATTCACCCCCCAGACTTCACCTTCTCCTTCTCCTTCTTCTACTTCTTCTGATTCACCCTCCAGACTTCACCTTCTCCTTCTCCTTCTTCTACTTCTTCTGCTTCACCCTCCAGACTTCACCTTCTCCTTCTCCTTCTTCTACTTCTTCTGATTCACCCTCCTGACTTCACCTTCTCCTTCTCCTTGTTCTACTTCTTCTGATTCACCCTCCAGACTTCACCTTCTCCTTCTACTTCTTCTGCTTCTTCTGATTCACCCTGCAGACTTCACCTTCTCCTTCTCCTTCTTCTGCTTCTTCTGATTCACCCTCCAGACTTCACCTTCTCCTTCTCCTTCTTCTGCTTCTTCTGATTCACCCTCCAGACTTCACCTTCTCCTTCTCCTTCTTCTGCTTCTTCTGATTCACCCTCCAGACTTCACCTTCTCCTTCTCCTTCTTGTACTTCTTCTGATTCACCCTCCAGACTTCACCTTCTCCTTCTCTTGCTTCTGCTTCTTCTGATTCACCCTCCAGACTTAACATTCTCCTTCTCCTTCGTCTACTTCTTCTGATTCACCCTCCAGACTAAACCTTCTCCTTCTCCTTCTTCTACTTCTTCTGATTCACCCTCCAGACTTCACCTTCTCCTTCTCCTTCTTCTGCTTCTTCTGATTCACCCTCCAGACTTCACCTTCTCTTCTCCTTCTTCTACTTCTTCTGATTCACCCTCCAAACTTCACCTTCTCCTTCTCCTTCTTCTACTTCTTCTGATTCACCCTCCAGACTTCACCTTCTCCTTCTCCTTCTTCTACTTCTTCTGCTTCTCCCTCCAGACTTCACCTTCTCCTTCTCCTTCTTCTGCTTCTTCTGATTCACCCTCCAGACTTCACCTTCTCCTTCTCCTTCTTCTACTTCTTCTGATTCACCCTCCAGACTTCACCTTCTCCTTCTCCTTCTTCTACTTCTTCTGATTCACCCTCCAGACTTCACCTTCTCCTTCTCCTTCTTCTACTTCTTCTGATTCACCCTCCTGACTTCACCTTCTCCTTCTCCTTCTTCTGCTTCTTCTGCTTCACCCTCCAGACTTCACCTTCTCCTTCTCCTTCTTCTGCTTCTTCTGCTTCACCCTCCTGACTTCACCTTCTTCTTCATCTTCTTCTACTTCTTCTGATTCACCCTCCAGACTTCATCTTCTCCTTCTCCTTCTTCTGCTTCTTCTGCTTCACCCTCCAGACTTCACCTTCTCCTTCTCCTTCTTCTACTTCTTCTGCTTCACCCCCCTGACTTCACCTTCTCCTTCTCCTTCTTCTGCTTCTTCTGATTCACCCTCCTAACTTCACCTTCTCCTTCTCCTTCTTCTGCTTCTTCTGATTCACCCTCCTGACTTCACCTTCTCCTTCTCCTTCTTCTGCTTCTTCTGATTCACCCTCCAGACTTCACCTTCTCCTTCTCCTTCTTCTGCTTCTTCTGATTCACCCCCCAGACCTCACCTTCTCCTTCTCCTTCTTCTACTTCTTCTGATTCACCCTCCAGGCTTCATCTTCTCCTTCTCCTTCTTCTGCTTCTTCTGATTCACCCTCCAGACTTCAGCTTCTCCTTCTCCTTCTTCTACTTCTTCTGATTCACCCTCCAGACTTCACTTTCTCCTTCTCCTTCTTCTACTTCTTCTGATTCACCCTCCAGACTTCACCTTCTCCTTCTCCTTCTTCTACTTCTTCTGCTTCACCCTCCAGACTTCACCTTCTCCTTCTCCTTCTTCTGCTTCTTCTGATTCACCCTCCAGACTTCACCTTCTCCTTCTCCTTCTTCTGCTTCTTCTGATTCACCCTCCAGACTTCACCTTCTCCTTCTCCTTCTTCTGCTTCTTCTGATTCACCCCCCAGACCTCACCTTCTCCTTCTCCTTCTTCTACTTCTTCTGATTCACCCTCCAGACTTCATCTTCTCCTTCTCCTTCTTCTGCTTCTTCTGATTCACCCTCCAGACTTCACCTTCTCCTTCTCCTTCTTCTGCTTCTTCTGCTTCACCCTCCAGACTTCACCTTCTCCTTCTCCTTCTTCTGCTTCTTCTGCTTCGCCCTCCAGACTTCACCTTCTCCCTCTCCTTCTTCTGCTTCTTCTGCTTCACCCTCCAGACTTCACCTTCTCCTTCTCCTTCTTCTACTTCTTCTGCTTCACCCCCCTGATTTCACCTTCTCCTTCTCCTTCTTCTGCTTCTTCTGATTCACCCTCCTAACTTCACCTTCTCCTTCTCCTTCTTCTGCTTCTTCTGATTCACCCTCCAGACTTCACCTTCTCCTTCTCCTTCTTCTGCTTCTTCTGATTCACCCCCAGACCTCACCTTCTCCTTCTCCTTCTTCTACTTCTTCTGATTCACCCTCCAGACTTCATCTTCTCTTTCTCCTTCTTCTGCTTCTTCTGATTCACCCTCCAGACTTCACCTTCTCCTTCTCCTTCTTCTGCTTCTTCTGATTCACCCTCCAGACTTCACCTTCTCCTTCTCCTTCTTCTACTTCTTCTGATTCACCCTCCAGACTTCAGTTTCTCCTTCACCTTCTTCTACTTCTTCTGATTCACCCTCCAGTCTTCACCTTCTCCTTCTCCTTCTTCTGCTTCTTCTGCTTCACCCTCCAGACTTCACCTTTTCCTTCTCTTTCTTCTGCTTCTTCTGATTCACCCTCCAGACTTCACCTTCTCCTTCTCCTTCTTCTGATTCTTCTGATTCACCCTCCAGACTTCACCTTCTCCTTCTCCTTCTTCTGCTTCTTCTGATTCACCCTCCTGACTTCACCTTCTCCTTCTCCTTCTTCTACTTCTTCTGATTCACCCTCCTGACTTCACCTTCTCCTTCTCCTTCTTCTACTTCTTCTGCTTCACCCTCCAGACTTCACCTTCTCCTTCTCCTTCTTCAATTCTTCTGATTCACCCTCCAGACTTCACCTTCTCCTTCTCCTTCTTCTGCTTCTTCTGATTCACCCTCCAGACTTCACCTTCTCCTTCTCCTTATTCTGCTTCTTCTGATTCACCCTCCAGACTTCACCTTCTCCTTCTCCTTCTTCTGCTTCTTCTGATTCACCCTCCAGACTTCACCTTCTCCTTCTCCTTCTTCTACTTCTTCAGATTCACCCTCCAGACTTCACCTTCTCCTTCTCCTTCTTCTACTTCTTCCGATTCACCCTCCAGACTTCACCTTCTCCTTCTCCTTCTTCTGCTTCTTCTGATTCACCCTCCAGACTTCACCTTCTCCTTCTCCTTCTTCTGCTTCTTCTGCTTCACCCTCCTGACTTCACCTTCTCCTTCTCCTTCTTCTACTTCTTCTGATTCACCCTCCAGACTTCACCTTCTCCTTCTCCTTCTTCTGCTTCCTCTGCTTCACCCTCCAGACTTCACCTTCTCCTTCTCCTTCTTCTGCTTCTTCTGCTTCACCCTCCAGACTTCACCTTCTCCTTCTCCTTCTTCTGCTGCTTCAGCTTCACCCTCCAGACTTCACCTTCTCCTTCTCCTTCTTCTGCTTCTTCTGCTGCGCCCTCCAGACTTCACCTTCTCCTTCTCCTTCTTCTGCTTCTTCTGCTTCACCCTCCAGACTTCACCTGCTCCTTCTCCTTCTTCTACTTCTTCTGCTTCACCCCCCCTGACTTCACCTTCTCCTTCTCCTTCTTCTGCTTCTTCTGATTCACCCTCCTAACTTCACCTTCTCCTTCTCCTTCTTCTGCTTCTTCTGATTCACCCTCCTGACTTCACCTTCTCCTTCTCCTTCTTCTGCTTCTTCTGATTCACCCTCCAGACTTCACCTTCTCCTTCTCCTTCTTCTGCTTCTTCTGATTCACCCTCCAGACTTCACCTTCTCCTTCTCCTTCTTCTGCTTCTTCTGATTCACCCCCCAGACCTCACCTTCTCCTTCTCCTTCTTTTACTTCTTCTGATTCACCCTCCAGACTTCATCTTCTCCTTCTCCTTCTTCTGCTTCTTCTGATTCACCCTCCAGACTTCACCTTCTCCTTCTCCTTCTTCTGCTTCTTCTGATTCACCCTCCAGACTTCACCTTCTCCTTCTCCTTCTTCTACTTCTTCTGATTCACCCTCCACACTTCAGTTTCTCCTTCCCCTTCTTCTACTTCTTCTGATTCACCCTCCAGTCTTCACCTTCTCCTTCTCCTTCTTCTGCTTCTTCTGCTTCACCCTCCAGACTTCACCTTCTCCTTCTCTTTCTTCTGCTTCTTCTGATTCACCCTCCAGACTTCACCTTCTCCTTCTCCTTCTTCTGATTCTTCTGATTCACCCTCCAGACTTCACCTTCTCCTTCTCCTTCTTCTGCTTCTTCTGATTCACCCTCCTGACTCCACCTTCTCCTTCTCCTTCTTCTACTTCTTCTGATTCACCCTCCTGACTTCACCTTCTCCTTCTCCTTCTTCTACTTCTTCTGCTTCACCCTCCAGACTTCACCTTCTCCTTCTCCTTCTTCTACTTCTTCTGATTCACCCTCCAAACTTCACCTTCTCCTTCTCCTTCTTCTGCTTCTTCTGATTCACCCTCCAGACTTCACCTTCTCCTTCTCCTTATTCTGCTTCTTCTGATTCACCCTCCAGACTTCACCTTCTCCTTCTCCTTCTTCTGCTTCTTCTGCTTCACCCTCCAGACATCACCTTCTCCTTCTCCTTCTTCTACTTCTTCTGATTCACCCTCCAGACTTCACCTTCTCCTTCTCCTTCTTCTACTTCTTCTGATTCACCCTCCAGACTGCACCATCTCCTTCTCCTTCTTCTGCTTCTTCTGATTCACCCTCCAGACTTCACCTTCTCCTTCTCCTTCTTCTGCTTCTTCTGATTCACCCCCCAGACCTCACCTTCTCCTTCTCCTTCTTCTACTTCTTCTGATTCACCCTCCAGACTTCATCTTCTCCTTCTCCTTCTTCTGCTTCTTCTGATTCACCCTCCAGACTTCACCTTCTCCTTCTCCTTCTTCTGCTTCTTCTGCTTCACCCTCCAGACTTCACCTTCTCCTTCTCCTTCTTCTGCTTCTTCTGCTTCGCCCTCCAGACTTCACCTTCTCCTTCTCCTTCTTCTGCTTCTTCTGCTTCACCCTCCAGACTTCACCTTCTCCTTCTCCTTCTTCTGCTTCTTCTGCTTCACCCTCCTGACTTCACCTTCTTCTTCATCTTCTTCTACTTCTTCTGCTTCACCCTCCAGACTTCACCTTCTCCTTCTCCTTCTTCTACTTCTTCTGATTCACCCTCCTGACTTCACCTTCTCCTTCTCCTTGTTCTACTTCTTCTGATTCACCCTCCAGACTTCACCTTCTCCTTCTACTTCTTCTGCTTCTTCTGATTCACCCTCCAGACTTCACCTTCTCCTTCTCCTTCTTCTACTTCTTCTGATTCACCCTCCAGACTTCAGTTTCTCCTTCCCCTTCTTCTACTTCTTCCGATTCACCCTCCAGTCTTCACCTTCTCCTTCTCCTTCTTCTGCTTCTTCTGCTTCACCCTCCAGACTTCACCTTCTCCTTCTCTTTCTTCTGCTTCTTCTGATTCACCCTCCAGACTTCACCTTCTCCTTCTCCTTCTTCTGATTCTTCTGATTCACCCTCCAGACTTCACCTTCTCCTTCTCCTTCTTCTGCTTCTTCTGATTCACCCTCCTGACTCCACCTTCTCCTTCTCCTTCTTCTACTTCTTCTGATTCACCCTCCTGACTTCACCTTCTCCTTCTCCTTCTTCTACTTCTTCTGCTTCACCCTCCAGACTTCACCTTCTCCTTCTCCTTCTTCTACTTCTTCTGATTCTCCTCCAAACTTCACCTTCTCCTTCTCCTTCTTCTGCTTCTTCTGATTCACCCTCCAGACTTCACCTTCTTCTTCTCCTTAATCTGCTTCTTCTGATTCACCCTCCAGACTTCACCTTCTCCTTCTCCTTCTTCTGCTTCTTCTGCTTCACCCTCCAGACATCACCTTCTCCTTCTCCTTCTTCTACTTCTTCTGATTCACCCTCCAGACTTCACCTTCTCCTTCTCCTTCTTCTACTTCTTCTGATTCACCCTCCAGACTGCACCATCTCCTTCTCCTTCTTCTGCTTCTTCTGATTCACCCTCCAGACTTCACCTTCTCCTTCTCCTTCTTCTGCTTCTTCTGATTCACCCCCCAGACCTCACCTTCTCCTTCTCCTTCTTCTGCTTCTTCTGATTCACCCCCAGACTTCACCTTCTCCTTCTCCTTCTTCTACTTCTTCTGATTCACCCTCCAGACTTCACCTTCTCCTTCTCCTTCTTCTACTTCTTCTGCTTCACCCTCCAGACTTCACCTTCTCCTTCTCCTTCTTCTACTTCTTCTGATTCACCCTCCTGACTTCACCTTCTCCTTCTCCTTGTTCTACTTCTTCTGATTCACCCTCCAGACTTCACCTTCTCCTTCTACTTCTTCTGCTTCTTCTGATTCACCCTGCAGACTTCACCTTCTCCTTCTCCTTCTTCTGCTTCTTCTGATTCACCCTCCAGACTTCACCTTCTCCTTCTCCTTCTTCTGCTTCTTCTGATTCACCCTCCAGACTTCACCTTCTCCTTCTCCTTCTTCTGCTTCTTCTGATTCACCCTCCAGACTTCACCTTCTCCTTCTCCTTCTTGTACTTCTTCTGATTCACCCTCCAGACTTCACCTTCTCCTTCTCCTGCTTCTGCTTCTTCTGATTCACCCTCCAGACTTAACATTCTCCTTCTCCTTCGTCTACTTCTTCTGATTCACCCTCCAGACTAAACCTTCTCCTTCTCCTTCTTCTACTTCTTCTGATTCACCCTCCAGACTTCACCTTCTCCTTCTCCTTCTTCTGCTTCTTCTGATTCACCCTCCAGACTTCACCTTCTCTTCTCCTTCTTCTACTTCTTCTGATTCACCCTCCAAACTTCACCTTCTCCTTCTCCTTCTTCTACTTCTTCTGATTCACCCTCCAGACTTCACCTTCTCCTTCTCCTTCTTCTACTTCTTCTGCTTCTCCCTCCAGACTTCACCTTCTCCTTCTCCTTCTTCTGCTTCTTCTGATTCACCCTCCAGACTTCACCTTCTCCTTCTCCTTCTTCTACTTCTTCTGATTCACCCTCCAGACTTCACCTTCTCCTTCTCCTTCTTCTACTTCTTCTGATTCACCCTCCAGACTTCACCTTCTCCTTCTCCTTCTTCTACTTCTTCTGATTCACCCTCCTGACTTCACCTTCTCCTTCTCCTTCTTCTGCTTCTTCTGCTTCACCCTCCAGACTTCACCTTCTCCTTCTCCTTCTTCTGCTTCTTCTGCTTCACCCTCCTGACTTCACCTTCTTCTTCATCTTCTTCTACTTCTTCTGATTCACCCTCCAGACTTCACCTTCTCCTTCTCCTTCTTCTGCTTCTTCTGCTTCACCCTCCAGACTTCACCTTCTCCTTCTCCTTCTTCTACTTCTTCTGCTTCACCCCCCTGACTTCACCTTCTCCTTCTCCTTCTTCTGCTTCTTCTGATTCACCCTCCTAACTTCACCTTCTCCTTCTCCTTCTTCTGCTTCTTCTGATTCACCCTCCTGACTTCACCTTCTCCTTCTCCTTCTTCTGCTTCTTCTGATTCACCCCCCAGACCTCACCTTCTCCTTCTCCTTCTTCTACTTCTTCTGATTCACCCTCCAGGCTTCATCTTCTCCTTCTCCTTCTTCTGCTTCTTCTGATTCACCCTCCAGACTTCACCTTCTCCTTCTCCTTCTTCTACTTCTTCTGATTCACCCTCCAGACTTCACTTTCTCCTTCTCCTTCTTCTACTTCTTCTGATTCACCCTCCAGACTTCACCTTCTCCTTCTCCTTCTTCTACTTCTTCTGCTTCACCCTCCAGACTTCACCTTCTCCTTCTCCTTCTTCTGCTTCTTCTGATTCACCCTCCAGACTTCACCTTCTCCTTCTCCTTCTTCTGCTTCTTCTGATTCACCCTCCAGACTTCACCTTCTCCTTCTCCTTCTTCTGCTTCTTCTGATTCACCCCCCAGACCTCACCTTCTCCTTCTCCTTCTTCTACTTCTTCTGATTCACCCTCCAGACTTCATCTTCTCCTTCTCCTTCTTCTGCTTCTTCTGATTCACCCTCCAGACTTCACCTTCTCCTTCTCCTTCTTCTGCTTCTTCTGCTTCACCCTCCAGACTTCACCTTCTCCTTCTCCTTCTTCTGCTTCTTCTGCTTCGCCCTCCAGACTTCACCTTCTCCTTCTCCTTCTTCTGCTTCTTCTGCTTCACCCTCCAGACTTCACCTTCTCCTTCTCCTTCTTCTGCTTCTTCTGCTTCACCCTCCTGACTTCACCTTCTTCTTCATCTTCTTCTACTTCTTCTGCTTCACCCTCCAGACTTCACCTTCTCCTTCTCCTTCTTCTGCTTCTTCTGCTTCGCCCTCCAGACTTCACCTTCTCCTTCTCCTTCTTCTGCTTCTTCTGCTTCACCCTCCAGACTTCACCTTCTCCTTCTCCTTCTTCTGCTTCTTTTGCTTCACCCTCCTGACTTCACCTTCTTCTTCATCTTCTTCTACTTCTTCTGATTCACCCTCCAGACTTCACCTTCTCCCTCTCCTTCTTCTGCTTCTTCTGCTTCACCCTCCAGACTTCACCTTCTCCTTCTCCTTCTTCTACTTCTTCTGCTTCACCCCCCTGACTTCACCTTCTCCTTCTCCTTCTTCTGCTTCTTCTGATTCACCCTCCTAACTTCACCTTCTCCTTCTCCTTCTTCTGCTTCTTCTGATTCACCCTCCTGACTTCACCTTCTCCTTCTCCTTCTTCTGCTTCTTCTGATTCACCCTCCAGACTTCACCTTCTCCTTCTCCTTCTTCTGCTTCTTCTGATTCACCCCCCAGACCTCACCTTCTCCTTCTCCTTCTTCTACTTCTTCTGATTCACCCTCCAGACTTCATCTTCTCTTTCTCCTTCTTCTGCTTCTTCTGATTCACCCTCCAGACTTCACCTTCTCCTTCTCCTTCTTCTGCTTCTTCTGATTCACCCTCCAGACTTCACCTTCTCCTTCTCCTTCTTCTACTTCTTCTGATTCACCCTCCAGACTTCAGTTTCTCCTTCTCCTTCTTCTACTTCTTCTGATTCACCCTCCAGTCTTCACCTTCTCCTTCTCCTTCTTCTGCTTCTTCTGCTTCACCCTCCAGACTTCACCTTTTCCTTCTCTTTCTTCTGCTTCTTCTGATTCACCCTCCAGACTTCACCTTCTCCTTCTCCTTCTTCTGATTCTTCTGATTCACCCTCCAGACTTCACCTTCTCCTTCTCCTTCTTCTGCTTCTTCTGATTCACCCTCCTGACTTCACATTCTCCTTCTCCTTCTTCTACTTCTTCTGATTCACCCTCCTGACTTCACCTTCTCCTTCTCCTTCTTCTACTTCTTCTGCTTCACCCTCCAGACTTCACCTTCTCCTTCTCCTTCTTCTACTTCTTCTGATTCACCCTCCAGACTTCACCTTCTCCTTCTCCTTCTTCTGCTTCTTCTGATTCACCCTCCAGACTTCACCTTCTCCTTCTCCTTATTCTGCTTCTTCTGATTCACCCTCCAGACTTCACCTTCTCCTTCTCCTTCTTCTGCTTCTTCTGATTCACCCTCCAGACTTCACCTTCTCCTTCTCCTTCTTCTACTTCTTCTGATTCACCCTCCAGACTTCACCTTCTCCTTCTCCTTCTTCTACTTCTTCCGATTCACCCTCCAGACTTCACCTTCTCCTTCTCCTTCTTCTGCTTCTTCTGATTCACCCTCCAGACTTCACCTTCTCCTTCTCCTTCTTCTGCTTCTTCTGCTTCACCCTCCTGACTTCACCTTCTCCTTCTCCTTCTTCTACTTCTTCTGATTGACCCTCCAGACTTCACCTTCTCCTTCTCCTTCTTCTGCTTCCTCTGCTTCACCCTCCAGACTTCACCTTCTCCTTCTCCTTCTTCTGCTTCACCCTCCAGACTTCACCTTCTCCTTCTCCTTCTTCTGCTTCTTCAGCTTCACCCTCCAGACTTCACCTTCTCCTTCTCCTTCTTCTGCTTCTTCTGCTGCGCCCTCCAGACTTCACCTTCTCCTTCTCCTTCTTCTGCTTCTTCTGCTTCACCCTCCAGACTTCACCTGCTCCTTCTCCTTCTTCTACTTCTTCTGCTTCACCAACCTGACTTCACCTTCTCCTTCTCCTTCTTCTGCTTCTTCTGATTCACCCTCCTAACTTCACCTTCTCCTTCTCCTTCTTCTGCTTCTTCTGATTCACCCTCCTGACTTCACCTTCTCCTTCTCCTTCTTCTGCTTCTTCTGATTCACCCTCCAGACTTCACCTTCTCCTTCTCCTTCTTCTGCTTCTTCTGATTCACCCTCCAGACTTCACCTTCTCCTTCTCCTTCTTCTGCTTCTTCTGATTCACCCCCCAGACCTCACCTTCTCCTTCTCCTTCTTCTACTTCTTCTGATTCACCCTCCAGACTTCATCTTCTCCTTCTCCTTCTTCTGCTTCTTCTGATTCACCCTCCAGACTTCACCTTCTCCTTCTCCTTCTTCTGCTTCTTCTGATTCACCCTCCAGACTTCACCTTCTCCTTCTCCTTCTTCTACTTCTTCTGATTCACCCTCCAGACTTCAGTTTCTCCTTCCCCTTCTTCTACTTCTTCTGATTCACCCTCCAGTCTTCACCTTCTCCTTCTCCTTCTTCTGCTTCTTCTGCTTCACCCTCCAGACTTCACCTTCTCCTTCTCTTTCTTCTGCTTCTTCTGATTCACCCTCCAGACTTCACCTTCTCCTTCTCCTTCTTCTGATTCTTCTGATTCACCCTCCAGACTTCACCTTCTCCTTCTCCTTCTTCTGCTTCTTCTGATTCACCCTCCTGACTCCACCTTCTCCTTCTCCTTCTTCTACTTCTTCTGATTCACCCTCCTGACTTCACCTTCTCCTTCTCCTTCTTCTACTTCTTCTGCTTCACCCTCCAGACTTCACCTTCTCCTTCTCCTTCTTCTACTTCTTCTGATTCACCCTCCAAACTTCACCTTCTCCTTCTCCTTCTTCTGCTTCTTCTGATTCACCCTCCAGACTTCACCTTCTTCTTCTCCTTAATCTGCTTCTTCTGATTCACCCTCCAGACTTCACCTTCTCCTTCTCCTTCTTCTGCTTCTTCTGCTTCACCCTCCAGACATCACCTTCTCCTTCTCCTTCTTCTACTTCTTCTGATTCACCCTCCAGACTTCACCTTCTCCTTCTCCTTCTTCTACTTCTTCTGATTCACCCTCCAGACTGCACCATCTCCTTCTCCTTCTTCTGCTTCTTCTGATTCACCCTCCAGACTTCACCTTCTCCTTCTCCTTCTTCTGCTTCTTCTGATTCACCCCCCAGACCTCACCTTCTCCTTCTCCTTCTTCTGCTTCTTCTGATTCACCCCCCAGACTTCACCTTCTCCTTCTCCTTCTTCTACTTCTTCTGATTCACCCTCCAGACTTCACCTTCTCCTTCTCCTTCTTCTACTTCTTCTGCTTCACCCTCCAGACTTCACCTTCTCCTTCTCCTTCTTCTACTTCTTCTGATTCACCCTCCTGACTTCACCTTCTCCTTCTCCTTGTTCTACTTCTTCTGATTCACCCTCCAGACTTCACCTTCTCCTTCTACTTCTTCTGCTTCTTCTGATTCACCCTGCAGACTTCACCTTCTCCTTCTCCTTCTTCTGCTTCTTCTGATTCACCCTCCAGACTTCACCTTCTCCTTCTCCTTCTTCTGCTTCTTCTGATTCACCCTCCAGACTTCACCTTCTCCTTCTCCTTCTTCTGCTTCTTCTGATTCACCCTCCAGACTTCACCTTCTCCTTCTCCTTCTTGTACTTCTTCTGATTCACCCTCCAGACTTCACCTTCTCCTTCTCTTGCTTCTGCTTCTTCTGATTCACCCTCCAGACTTAACATTCTCCTTCTCCTTCGTCTACTTCTTCTGATTCACCCTCCAGACTAAACCTTCTCCTTCTCCTTCTTCTACTTCTTCTGATTCACCCTCCAGACTTCACCTTCTCCTTCTCCTTCTTCTGCTTCTTCTGATTCACCCTCCAGACTTCACCTTCTCTTCTCCTTCTTCTACTTCTTCTGATTCACCCTCCAAACTTCACCTTCTCCTTCTCCTTCTTCTACTTCTTCTGATTCACCCTCCAGACTTCACCTTCTCCTTCTCCTTCTTCTACTTCTTCTGCTTCTCCCTCCAGACTTCACCTTCTCCTTCTCCTTCTTCTGCTTCTTCTGATTCACCCTCCAGACTTCACCTTCTCCTTCTCCTTCTTCTACTTCTTCTGATTCACCCTCCAGACTTCACCTTCTCCTTCTCCTTCTTCTACTTCTTCTGATTCACCCTCCAGACTTCACCTTCTCCTTCTCCTTCTTCTACTTCTTCTGATTCACCCTCCTGACTTCACCTTCTCCTTCTCCTTCTTCTGCTTCTTCTGCTTCACCCTCCAGACTTCACCTTCTCCTTCTCCTTCTTCTGCTTCTTCTGCTTCACCCTCCTGACTTCACCTTCTTCTTCATCTTCTTCTACTTCTTCTGATTCACCCTCCAGACTTCATCTTCTCCTTCTCCTTCTTCTGCTTCTTCTGCTTCACCCTCCAGACTTCACCTTCTCCTTCTCCTTCTTCTACTTCTTCTGCTTCACCCCCCTGACTTCACCTTCTCCTTCTCCTTCTTCTGCTTCTTCTGATTCACCCTCCTAACTTCACCTTCTCCTTCTCCTTCTTCTGCTTCTTCTGATTCACCCTCCTGACTTCACCTTCTCCTTCTCCTTCTTCTGCTTCTTCTGATTCACCCTCCAGACTTCACCTTCTCCTTCTCCTTCTTCTGCTTCTTCTGATTCACCCCCCAGACCTCACCTTCTCCTTCTCCTTCTTCTACTTCTTCTGATTCACCCTCCAGGCTTCATCTTCTCCTTCTCCTTCTTCTGCTTCTTCTGATTCACCCTCCAGACTTCAGCTTCTCCTTCTCCTTCTTCTACTTCTTCTGATTCACCCTCCAGACTTCACTTTCTCCTTCTCCTTCTTCTACTTCTTCTGATTCACCCTCCAGACTTCACCTTCTCCTTCTCCTTCTTCTACTTCTTCTGCTTCACCCTCCAGACTTCACCTTCTCCTTCTCCTTCTTCTGCTTCTTCTGATTCACCCTCCAGACTTCACCTTCTCCTTCTCCTTCTTCTGCTTCTTCTGATTCACCCTCCAGACTTCACCTTCTCCTTCTCCTTCTTCTGCTTCTTCTGATTCACCCCCCAGACCTCACCTTCTCCTTCTCCTTCTTCTACTTCTTCTGATTCACCCTCCAGACTTCATCTTCTCCTTCTCCTTCTTCTGCTTCTTCTGATTCACCCTCCAGACTTCACCTTCTCCTTCTCCTTCTTCTGCTTCTTCTGCTTCACCCTCCAGACTTCACCTTCTCCTTCTCCTTCTTCTGCTTCTTCTGCTTCGCCCTCCAGACTTCACCTTCTCCCTCTCCTTCTTCTGCTTCTTCTGCTTCACCCTCCAGACTTCACCTTCTCCTTCTCCTTCTTCTACTTCTTCTGCTTCACCCCCCTGATTTCACCTTCTCCTTCTCCTTCTTCTGCTTCTTCTGATTCACCCTCCTAACTTCACCTTCTCCTTCTCCTTCTTCTGCTTCTTCTGATTCACCCTCCAGACTTCACCTTCTCCTTCTCCTTCTTCTGCTTCTTCTGATTCACCCCCCAGACCTCACCTTCTCCTTCTCCTTCTTCTACTTCTTCTGATTCACCCTCCAGACTTCATCTTCTCTTTCTCCTTCTTCTGCTTCTTCTGATTCACCCTCCAGACTTCACCTTCTCCTTCTCCTTCTTCTGCTTCTTCTGATTCACCCTCCAGACTTCACCTTCTCCTTCTCCTTCTTCTACTTCTTCTGATTCACCCTCCAGACTTCAGTTTCTCCTTCACCTTCTTCTACTTCTTCTGATTCACCCTCCAGTCTTCACCTTCTCCTTCTCCTTCTTCTGCTTCTTCTGCTTCACCCTCCAGACTTCACCTTTTCCTTCTCTTTCTTCTGCTTCTTCTGATTCACCCTCCAGACTTCACCTTCTCCTTCTCCTTCTTCTGATTCTTCTGATTCACCCTCCAGACTTCACCTTCTCCTTCTCCTTCTTCTGCTTCTTCTGATTCACCCTCCTGACTTCACCTTCTCCTTCTCCTTCTTCTACTTCTTCTGATTCACCCTCCTGACTTCACCTTCTCCTTCTCCTTCTTCTACTTCTTCTGCTTCACCCTCCAGACTTCACCTTCTCCTTCTCCTTCTTCAATTCTTCTGATTCACCCTCCAGACTTCACCTTCTCCTTCTCCTTCTTCTGCTTCTTCTGATTCACCCTCCAGACTTCACCTTCTCCTTCTCCTTATTCTGCTTCTTCTGATTCACCCTCCAGACTTCACCTTCTCCTTCTCCTTCTTCTGCTTCTTCTGATTCACCCTCCAGACTTCACCTTCTCCTTCTCCTTCTTCTACTTCTTCAGATTCACCCTCCAGACTTCACCTTCTCCTTCTCCTTCTTCTACTTCTTCCGATTCACCCTCCAGACTTCACCTTCTCCTTCTCCTTCTTCTGCTTCTTCTGATTCACCCTCCAGACTTCACCTTCTCCTTCTCCTTCTTCTGCTTCTTCTGCTTCACCCTCCTGACTTCACCTTCTCCTTCTCCTTCTTCTACTTCTTCTGATTCACCCTCCAGACTTCACCTTCTCCTTCTCCTTCTTCTGCTTCCTCTGCTTCACCCTCCAGACTTCACCTTCTCCTTCTCCTTCTTCTGCTTCTTCTGCTTCACCCTCCAGACTTCACCTTCTCCTTCTCCTTCTTCTGCTGCTTCAGCTTCACCCTCCAGACTTCACCTTCTCCTTCTCCTTCTTCTGCTTCTTCTGCTGCGCCCTCCAGACTTCACCTTCTCCTTCTCCTTCTTCTGCTTCTTCTGCTTCACCCTCCAGACTTCACCTGCTCCTTCTCCTTCTTCTACTTCTTCTGCTTCACCCCCCCTGACTTCACCTTCTCCTTCTCCTTCTTCTGCTTCTTCTGATTCACCCTCCTAACTTCACCTTCTCCTTCTCCTTCTTCTGCTTCTTCTGATTCACCCTCCTGACTTCACCTTCTCCTTCTCCTTCTTCTGCTTCTTCTGATTCACCCTCCAGACTTCACCTTCTCCTTCTCCTTCTTCTGCTTCTTCTGATTCACCCTCCAGACTTCACCTTCTCCTTCTCCTTCTTCTGCTTCTTCTGATTCACCCCCCAGACCTCACCTTCTCCTTCTCCTTCTTCTACTTCTTCTGATTCACCCTCCAGACTTCATCTTCTCCTTCTCCTTCTTCTGCTTCTTCTGATTCACCCTCCAGACTTCACCTTCTCCTTCTCCTTCTTCTGCTTCTTCTGATTCACCCTCCAGACTTCACCTTCTCCTTCTCCTTCTTCTACTTCTTCTGATTCACCCTCCACACTTCAGTTTCTCCTTCCCCTTCTTCTACTTCTTCTGATTCACCCTCCAGTCTTCACCTTCTCCTTCTCCTTCTTCTGCTTCTTCTGCTTCACCCTCCAGACTTCACCTTCTCCTTCTCTTTCTTCTGCTTCTTCTGATTCACCCTCCAGACTTCACCTTCTCCTTCTCCTTCTTCTGATTCTTCTGATTCACCCTCCAGACTTCACCTTCTCCTTCTCCTTCTTCTGCTTCTTCTGATTCACCCTCCTGACTCCACCTTCTCCTTCTCCTTCTTCTACTTCTTCTGATTCACCCTCCTGACTTCACCTTCTCCTTCTCCTTCTTCTACTTCTTCTGCTTCACCCTCCAGACTTCACCTTCTCCTTCTCCTTCTTCTACTTCTTCTGATTCACCCTCCAAACTTCACCTTCTCCTTCTCCTTCTTCTGCTTCTTCTGATTCACCCTCCAGACTTCACCTTCTCCTTCTCCTTATTCTGCTTCTTCTGATTCACCCTCCAGACTTCACCTTCTCCTTCTCCTTCTTCTGCTTCTTCTGCTTCACCCTCCAGACATCACCTTCTCCTTCTCCTTCTTCTACTTCTTCTGATTCACCCTCCAGACTTCACCTTCTCCTTCTCCTTCTTCTACTTCTTCTGATTCACCCTCCAGACTGCACCATCTCCTTCTCCTTCTTCTGCTTCTTCTGATTCACCCTCCAGACTTCACCTTCTCCTTCTCCTTCTTCTGCTTCTTCTGATTCACCCCCCAGACCTCACCTTCTCCTTCTCCTTCTTCTACTTCTTCTGATTCACCCTCCAGACTTCATCTTCTCCTTCTCCTTCTTCTGCTTCTTCTGATTCACCCTCCAGACTTCACCTTCTCCTTCTCCTTCTTCTGCTTCTTCTGCTTCACCCTCCAGACTTCACCTTCTCCTTCTCCTTCTTCTGCTTCTTCTGCTTCGCCCTCCAGACTTCACCTTCTCCTTCTCCTTCTTCTGCTTCTTCTGCTTCACCCTCCAGACTTCACCTTCTCCTTCTCCTTCTTCTGCTTCTTCTGCTTCACCCTCCTGACTTCACCTTCTTCTTCATCTTCTTCTACTTCTTCTGCTTCACCCTCCAGACTTCACCTTCTCCTTCTCCTTCTTCTACTTCTTCTGATTCACCCTCCTGACTTCACCTTCTCCTTCTCCTTGTTCTACTTCTTCTGATTCACCCTCCAGACTTCACCTTCTCCTTCTACTTCTTCTGCTTCTTCTGATTCACCCTGCAGACTTCACCTTCTCCTTCTCCTTCTTCTGCTTCTTCTGATTCACCCTCCAGACTTCACCTTCTCCTTCTCCTTCTTCTGCTTCTTCTGATTCACCCTCCAGACTTCACCTTCTCCTTCTCCTTCTTCTGCTTCTTCTGATTCACCCTCCAGACTTCACCTTCTCCTTCTCCTTCTTGTACTTCTTCTGATTCACCCTCCAGACTTCACCTTCTCCTTCTCTTGCTTCTGCTTCTTCTGATTCACCCTCCAGACTTAACATTCTCCTTCTCCTTCGTCTACTTCTTCTGATTCACCCTCCAGACTAAACCTTCTCCTTCTCCTTCTTCTACTTCTTCTGATTCACCCTCCAGACTTCACCTTCTCCTTCTCCTTCTTCTGCTTCTTCTGATTCACCCTCCAGACTTCACCTTCTCTTCTCCTTCTTCTACTTCTTCTGATTCACCCTCCAAACTTCATCTTCTCCTTCTCCTTCTTCTACTTCTTCTGATTCACCCTCCAGACTTCACCTTCTCCTTCTCCTTCTTCTACTTCTTCTGCTTCTCCCTCCAGACTTCACCTTCTCCTTCTCCTTCTTCTGCTTCTTCTGATTCACCCTCCAGACTTCACCTTCTCCTTCTCCTTCTTCTACTTCTTCTGATTCACCCTCCAGACTTCACCTTCTCCTTCTCCTTCTTCTACTTCTTCTGATTCACCCTCCAGACTTCAACTTCTCCTTCTCCTTCTTCTACTTCTTCTGATTCACCCTCCTGACTTCACCTTCTCCTTCTCCTTCTTCTGCTTCTTCTGCTTCACCCTCCAGACTTCACCTTCTCCTTCTCCTTCTTCTGCTTCTTCTGCTTCACCCTCCTGACTTCACCTTCTTCTTCATCTTCTTCTACTTCTTCTGATTCACCCTCCAGACTTCACCTTCTCCTTCTCCTTCTTCTGCTTCTTCTGCTTCACCCTCCAGACTTCACCTTCTCCTTCTCCTTCTTCTACTTCTTCTGCTTCACCCCCCTGACTTCACCTTCTCCTTCTCCTTCTTCTGCTTCTTCTGATTCACCCTCCTAACTTCACCTTCTCCTTCTCCTTCTTCTGCTTCTTCTGATTCACCCTCCTGACTTCACCTTCTCCTTCTCCTTCTTCTGCTTCTTCTGATTCACCCTCCAGACTTCACCTTCTCCTTCTCCTTCTTCTGCTTCTTCTGATTCACCCCCCAGACCTCACCTTCTCCTTCTCCTTCTTCTACTTCTTCTGATTCACCCTCCAGGCTTCATCTTCTCCTTCTCCTTCTTCTGCTTCTTCTGATTCACCCTCCAGACTTCACCTTCTCCTTCTCCTTCTTCTACTTCTTCTGATTCACCCTCCAGACTTCACTTTCTCCTTCTCCTTCTTCTACTTCTTCTGATTCACCCTCCAGACTTCACCTTCTCCTTCTCCTTCTTCTACTTCTTCTGCTTCACCCTCCAGACTTCACCTTCTCCTTCTCCTTCTTCTGCTTCTTCTGATTCACCCTCCAGACTTCACCTTCTCCTTCTCCTTCTTCTGCTTCTTCTGATTCACCCTCCAGACTTCACCTTCTCCTTCTCCTTCTTCTGCTTCTTCTGATTCACCCCCCAGACCTCACCTTCTCCTTCTCCTTCTTCTACTTCTTCTGATTCACCCTCCAGACTTCATCTTCTCCTTCTCCTTCTTCTGCTTCTTCTGATTCACCCTCCAGACTTCACCTTCTCCTTCTCCTTCTTCTGCTTCTTCTGCTTCACCCTCCAGACTTCACCTTCTCCTTCTCCTTCTTCTGCTTCTTCTGCTTCGCCCTCCAGACTTCACCTTCTCCTTCTCCTTCTTCTGCTTCTTCTGCTTCACCCTCCAGACTTCACCTTCTCCTTCTCCTTCTTCTGCTTCTTCTGCTTCACCCTCCTGACTTCACCTTCTTCTTCATCTTCTTCTACTTCTTCTGCTTCACCCTCCAGACTTCACCTTCTCCTTCTCCTTCTTCTGCTTCTTCTGCTTCGCCCTCCAGACTTCAACTTCTCCTTCTCCTTCTTCTGCTACTTCTGCTTCACCCTCCAGACTTCACCTTCTCCTTCTCCTTCTTCTGCTTCTTTTGCTTCACCCTCCTGACTTCACCTTCTTCTTCATCTTCTTCTACTTCTTCTGATTCACCCTCCAGACTTCACCTTCTCCCTCTCCTTCTTCTGCTTCTTCTGCTTCACCCTCCAGACTTCACCTTCTCCTTCTCCTTCTTCTACTTCTTCTGCTTCACCCCCCTGACTTCACCTTCTCCTTCTCCTTCTTCTGCTTCTTCTGATTCACCCTCCTAACTTCACCTTCTCCTTCTCCTTCTTCTGCTTCTTCTGATTCACCCTCCTGACTTCACCTTCTCCTTCTCCTTCTTCTGCTTCTTCTGATTTACCCTCCAGACTTCACCTTCTCCTTCTCCTTCTTCTGCTTCTTCTGATTCACCCCCCAGACCTCACCTTCTCCTTCTCCTTCTTCTACTTCTTCTGATTCACCCTCCAGACTTCATCTTCTCTTTCTCCTTCTTCTGCTTCTTCTGATTCACCCTCCAGACTTCACCTTCTCCTTCTCCTTCTTCTGCTTCTTCTGATTCACCCTCCAGACTTCACCTTCTCCTTCTCCTTCTTCTACTTCTTCTGATTCACCCTCCAGACTTCAGTTTCTCCTTCTCCTTCTTCTACTTCTTCTGATTCACCCTCCAGTCTTCACCTTCTCCTTCTCCTTCTTCTGCTTCTTCTGCTTCACCCTCCAGACTTCACCTTTTCCTTCTCTTTCTTCTGCTTCTTCTGATTCACCCTCCAGACTTCACCTTCTCCTTCTCCTTCTTCTGATTCTTCTGATTCACCCTCCAGACTTCACCTTCTCCTTCTCCTTCTTCTGCTTCTTCTGATTCACCCTCCTGACTTCACCTTCTCCTTCTCCTTCTTCTACTTCTTCTGATTCACCCTCCTGACTTCACCTTCTCCTTCTCCTTCTTCTACTTCTTCTGCTTCACCCTCCAGACTTCACCTTCTCCTTCTCCTTCTTCTACTTCTTCTGATTCACCCTCCAGACTTCACCTTCTCCTTCTCCTTCTTCTGCTTCTTCTGATTCACCCTCCAGACTTCACCTTCTCCTTCTCCTTATTCTGCTTCTTCTGATTCACCCTCCAGACTTCACCTTCTCCTTCTCCTTCTTCTGCTTCTTCTGATTCACCCTCCAGACTTCACCTTCTCCTTCTCCTTCTTCTACTTCTTCAGATTCACCCTCCAGACTTCACCTTCTCCTTCTCCTTCTTCTACTTCTTCCGATTCACCCTCCAGACTTCACCTTCTCCTTCTCCTTCTTCTGCTTCTTCTGATTCACCCTCCAGACTTCACCTTCTCCTTCTCCTTCTTCTGCTTCTTCTGCTTCACCCTCCTGACTTCACCTTCTCCTTCTCCTTCTTCTACTTCTTCTGATTCACCCTCCAGACTTCACCTTCTCCTTCTCCTTCTTCTGCTTCCTCTGCTTCACCCTCCAGACTTCACCTTCTCCTTCTCCTTCTTCTGCTTCTTCTGCTTCTCCCTCCAGACTTCACCTTCTCCTTCTCCTTCTTCTGCTGCTTCAGCTTCACCCTCCAGACTTCACCTTCTCCTTCTCCTTCTTCTGCTTCTTCTGCTGCGCCCTCCAGACTTCACCTTCTCCTTCTCCTTCTTCTGCTTCTTCTGCTTCACCCTCCAGACTTCACCTGCTCCTTCTCCTTCTTCTACTTCTTCTGCTTCACCCCCCCTGACTTCACCTTCTCCTTCTCCTTCTTCTGCTTCTTCTGATTCACCCTTCTAACTTCACCTTCTCCTTCTCCTTCTTCTGCTTCTTCTGATTCACCCTCCTGACTTCACCTTCTCCTTCTCCTTCTTCTGCTTCTTCTGATTCACCCTCCAGACTTCACCTTCTCCTTCTCCTTCTTCTGCTTCTTCTGATTCACCCTCCAGACTTCACCTTCTCCTTCTCCTTCTTCTGCTTCTTCTGATTCACCCCCCAGACCTCACCTTCTCCTTCTCCTTCTTCTACTTCTTCTGATTCACCCTCCAGACTTCATCTTCTCCTTCTCCTTCTTCTGCTTCTTCTGATTCACCCTCCAGACTTCACCTTCTCCTTCTCCTTCTTCTGCTTCTTCTGATTCACCCTCCAGACTTCACCTTCTCCTTCTCCTTCTTCTACTTCTTCTGATTCACCCTCCACACTTCAGTTTCTCCTTCCCCTTCTTCTACTTCTTCTGATTCACCCTCCAGTCTTCACCTTCTCCTTCTCCTTCTTCTGCTTCTTCTGCTTCACCCTCCAGACTTCACCTTCTCCTTCTCTTTCTTCTGCTTCTTCTGATTCACCCTCCAGACTTCACCTTCTCCTTCTCCTTCTTCTGATTCTTCTGATTCACCCTCCAGACTTCACCTTCTCCTTCTCCTTCTTCTGCTTCTTCTGATTCACCCTCCTGACTCCACCTTCTCCTTCTCCTTCTTCTACTTCTTCTGATTCACCCTCCTGACTTCACCTTCTCCTTCTCCTTCTTCCACATCTTCTGCTTCACCCTCCAGACTTCACCTTCTCCTTCTCCTTCTTCTACTTCTTCTGATTCACCCTCCAAACTTCACCTTCTCCTTCTCCTTCTTCTGCTTCTTCTGATTCACCCTCCAGACTTCACCTTCTCCTTCTCCTTATTCTGCTTCTTCTGATTCACCCTCCAGACTTCACCTTCTCCTTCTCCTTCTTCTGCTTCTTCTGCTTCACCCTCCAGACATCACCTTCTCCTTCTCCTTCTTCTACTTCTTCTGATTCACCCTCCAGACTTCACCTTCTCCTTCTCCTTCTTCTACTTCTTCTGATTCACCCTCCAGACTGCACCATCTCCTTCTCCTTCTTCTGCTTCTTCTGATTCACCCTCCAGACTTCACCTTCTCCTTCTCCTTCTTCTGCTTCTTCTGATTCACCCCCCAGACCTCACCTTCTCCTTCTCCTTCTTCTACTTCTTCTGATTCACCCTCCAGACTTCATCTTCTCCTTCTCCTTCTTCTGCTTCTTCTGATTCACCCTCCAGACTTCACCTTCTCCTTCTCCTTCTTCTGCTTCTTCTGCTTCACCCTCCAGACTTCACCTTCTCCTTCTCCTTCTTCTGCTTCTTCTGCTTCGCCCTCCAGACTTCACCTTCTCCTTCTCCTTCTTCTGCTTCTTCTGCTTCACCCTCCAGACTTCACCTTCTCCTTCTCCTTCTTCTGCTTCTTCTGCTTCACCCTCCTGACTTCACCTTCTTCTTCATCTTCTTCTACTTCTTCTGCTTCACCCTCCAGACTTCACCTTCTCCTTCTCCTTCTTCTGCTTCTTCTGCTTCGCCCTCCAGACTTCACCTTCTCCTTCTCCTTCTTCTGCTTCTTCTGCTTCACCCTCCAGACTTCACCTTCTCCTTCTCCTTCTTCTGCTTCTTTTGCTTCACCCTCCTGACTTCACCTTCTTCTTCATCTTCTTCTACTTCTTCTGATTCACCCTCCAGACTTCACCTTCTCCCTCTCCTTCTTCTGCTTCTTCTGCTTCACCCTCCAGACTTCACCTTCTCCTTCTCCTTCTTCTACTTCTTCTGCTTCACCCCCCTGACTTCACCTTCTCCTTCTCCTTCTTCTGCTTCTTCTGATTCACCCTCCTAACTTCACCTTCTCCTTCTCCTTCTTCTGCTTCTTCTGATTCACCCTCCTGACTTCACCTTCTCCTTCTCCTTCTTCTGCTTCTTCTGATTCACCCTCCAGACTTCACCTTCTCCTTCTCCTTCTTCTGCTTCTTCTGATTCACCCCCCAGACCTCGTCTTCTCCTTCTCCTTCTTCTACTTCTTCTGATTCACCCTCCAGACTTCATCTTCTCCTTCTCCTTCTTCTGCTTCTTCTGATTCACCCTCCAGACTTCACCTTCTCCTTCTCCTTCTTCTGCTTCTTCTGATTCACCCTCCAGACTTCACCTTCTCCTTCTCCTTCTTCTACTTCTTCTGATTCACCCTCCAGACTTCAGTTTCTCCTTCTCCTTCTTCTACTTCTTCTGATTCACCCTCCAGTCTTCACCTTCTCCTTCTCCTTCTTCTGCTTCTTCTGCTTCACCCTCCAGACTTCACCTTTTCCTTCTCTTTCTTCTGCTTCTTCTGATTCACCCTCCAGACTTCACCTTCTCCTTCTCCTTCTTCTGATTCTTCTGATTCACCCTCCAGACTTCACCTTCTCATTCTCCTTCTTCTGCTTCTTCTGATTCACCCTCCTGACTTCACCTTCTCCTTCTCCTTATTCTGCTTCTTCTGATTCACCCTCCAGACTTCACCTTCTCCTTCTCCTTCTTCTGCTTCTTCTGATTCACCCTCCAGACTTCACCTTCTCCTTCTCCTTCTTCTACTTCTTCTGATTCACCCTCCAGACTTCACCTTCTCCTTCTCCTTCTTCTACTTCTTCCGATTCACCCTCCAGACTTCACCTTCTCCTTCTCCTTCTTCTGCTTCTTCTGATTCACCCTCCAGACTTCACCTTCTCCTTCTCCTTCTTCTGCTTCTTCTGCTTCACCCTCCTGACTTCACCTTCTCCTTCTCCTTCTTCTACTTCTTCTGATTCACCCTCCAGACTTCACCTTCTCCTTCTCCTTCTTCTGCTTCCTCTGCTTCACCCTCCAGACTTCACCTTCTCCTTCTCCTTCTTCTGCTTCTTCTGCTGCGCCCTCCAGACTTCACCTTCTCCTTCTCCTTCTTCTGCTTCTTCTGCTTCACCCTCCAGACTTCACCTGCTCCTTCTCCTTCTTCTACTTCTTCTGCTTCACCCCCCTGACTTCACCTTCTCCTTCTCCTTCTTCTGCTTCTTCTGATTCACCCTCCTAACTTCACCTTCTCCTTCTCCTTCTTCTGCTTCTTCTGATTCACCCTCCTGACTTCACCTTCTCCTTCTCCTTCTTCTGCTTCTTCTGATTCACCCTCCAGACTTCACCTTCTCCTTCTCCTTCTTCTGCTTCTTCTGATTCACCCTCCAGACTTCACCTTCTCCTTCTCCTTCTTCTACTTCTTCTGATTCACCCTCCAGACTTCATCTTCTCCTTCTCCTTCTTCTGCTTCTTCTGATTCACCCTCCAGACTTCACCTTCTCCTTCTCCTTCTTCTACTTCTTCTGATTCACCCTCCAGACTTCAGTTTCTCCTTCTCCTTCTTCTGCTTCTTCTGATTCACCCTCCAGACTTCACCTTCTCCTTCTCCTTCTTCTACTTCTTCTGATTCACCCTCCAGACTTCAGTTTCTCCTTCCCCTTCTTCTACTTCTTCTGATTCACCCTCCAGTCTTCACCTTCTCCTTCTCCTTCTTCTGCTTCTTCTGCTTCACCCTCCAGACTTCACCTTCTCCTTCTCTTTCTTCTGCTTCTTCTGATTCACCCTCCAGACTTCACCTTCTCCTTCTCCTTCTTCTGATTCTTCTGATTCACCCTCCAGACTTCACCTTCTCCTTCTCCTTCTTCTGCTTCTTCTGATTCACCCTCCTGACTCCACCTTCTCCTTCTCCTTCTTCTACTTCTTCTGCTTCACCCTCCTGACTTCACCTTCTCCTTCTCCTTCTTCTACTTCTTCTGCTTCACCCTCCAGACTTCACCTTCTCCTTCTCCTTCTTCTACTTCTTCTGATTCACCCTCCAAACTTCACCTTCTCCTTCTCCTTCTTCTGCTTCTTCTGATTCACCCTCCAGACTTCACCTTCTCCTTCTCCTTATTCTGCTTCTTCTGATTCACCCTCCAGACTTCACCTTCTCCTTCTCCTTCTTCTGCTTCTTCTGCTTCACCCTCCAGACATCACCTTCTCCTTCTCCTTCTTCTACTTCTTCTGATTCACCCTCCAGACTTCACCTTCTCCTTCTCCTTCTTCTACTTCTTCTGATTCACCCTCCAGACTGCACCATCTCCTTCTCCTTCTTCTGCTTCTTCTGATTCACCCTCCAGACTTCACCTTCTCCTTCTCCTTTTTCTGCTTCTTCTGATTCACCCTCCAGACTTCACCTTCTCCTTCTCCTTCTTCTGCTTCTTCTGATACACCCTTCAGACTTCACCTTCTCCTTCTCCTTCTTCTGCTTCTTCTGATTCACCCTCCAGACCTCACCTTCTCCTTCTCCTTCTTCTACTTCTTCTGATTCACCCTCCAGACTTCATCTTCTCCTTCTCCTTATTCTGCTTCTTCTGATTCAACCTCCAGACTTCACCTTCTCCTTCTCCTTCTTCTGCTTCTTCTGATTCACCCTCCAGACTTCACCTTCTCCTTCTCCTTCTTCTACTTCTTCTGATTCACCCTCCAGACTTCACCTTCTCCTTCTCCTTCTTCTGCTTCTTCTGATTCACCCTCCAGACTTCACCTTCTCCTTCTCCTTCTTCTACTTCTTCTGATTCACCCTCCAGACTTCACCTTCTCCTTCTCCTTCTTCTGCTTCTTCTGATTCACCCTCCAGACTTCACCTTCTCCTTCTCCTTCTTCTGCTTCTTCTGATTCACCCTCCAGACTTCACCTTCTCCTTCTCCTTCTTCTACTTCTTCTGATTCACCCTCCGGACTTCACCTTCTCCTTCTTCTTCTACTTCTTCTGGTTCACCCTCCTGTCTTCACCTTCTCCTTCTCCTTCTTCTGCTTCTTCTGATTCACCCTCCAGACATCACCTTCTCCTTCTCCTTCTTCTACTTCTTCTGATTCACCCTTAAGACTTCAGCTTCTCCTTCTACTTCTTCTGCTTCTTCTGATTCACCCCCCAGACATCACCTTCTCCTTCTCCTTCTTCTACTTCTTCTGATTCACCCTCCAGACTTCACCTTCTCCTTCTCCTTCTTCTGCTTCTTCTGCTTCACCCTCGAGACTTCACCTTCTCCTTCTCCTTCTTCTGCTTCTTCTGATTCACCCTCCAGACTTCACCTTCTCCTTCTCCTTCTTCTGCTTCTTCTGATTCACCCTCCAGACTTCATCTTCTCCTTCTCCTTCTTCTGCTTCTTCTGATTCACCCTCCAGACTTCACCTTCTCCTTCTCCTTCTTCTGCTTCTTCTGATTCACCCTCCAGACTTCGCCTTTTCCTTCTCCTTCTTCTACTTCTTCTGATTCACCCTCCAGACTTCACCTTCTCCTTCTCCTTCTTCTACTTCTTCTGATTCACCCTCCAGTCTTCACCTTCTCCTTCTCCTTCTTCTGCTTCTTCTGATTCACCCTCCAGACTTCACCTTCTCCTTCTCCTTCTTCTGCTTCTTCTGATTCACCCTCCTGACTTCAACTTCTCCTTCTCCTTCTTCTGCTTCTTCTGATTCACCCTCCAGACTTCACCTTCTCCTTCTCCTTCTTCTACTTCTTCTGATTCATCATCCAGACTTCACCTTCTCCTTCTACTTCTTCTGCTTCTTCTGATTCACCCTCCAGACTTCACCTGCTCCTTCTTCTGCTTCTTCTGATTCACCCTCCAGACTTCTCCTTCTCCTTCTCCTTCTTCTGCTTCTTCTGATTCACTCTCCAGACTTCACCTTCTCCTTCTCCTTCTTCTGCTTCTTCTGATTCACCCTCCAGACTTCACCTTCTCCTTCTCCTTCTTCTACTTCTTCTGATTCACCCTCCAGACTTCACCTTCTCCTTCTCCTTCTGCTTCTTCTGATCCACCCTCCAGACTTCACCTTCTCCTTCTCCTTCGTCTACTTCTTCGGATTCACCCTCCAGACTACACCTACTCCTTCTCCTTCTTCTGCTTCTTCTGCTTGTCTCCAGACTTCACCTTCTCCTTCTCCTTCTTCTACTTCGTCTGATTCACCCTCCAGACTTCACCATCTCCTTCTCCTTCTTCTACTTCTTCTGATTCACCATCCTGACTTCACCTTCTCCATCTCCTTCTTCTGCTTCTTCTGCTTCACCCTCCAGACTTCACCTTCTCCTTCTCCTTCTTCTGCTTCTTCTGCTTCACCCTCCAGACTTCACCTTCTCCTTCTCCTTATTCTGCTTCTTCTGCTTCACCCTCCTGACTTCACCTTCTCCTTCTCTTTCTTCTACTTCTTCTGATTCACCCTCCAGACTTCACCTTCGCCTTCTCCTTCTTCTGCTTCTTCTGCTTCACCCTCCAGACTGCACCCTCTCCTTCTCCTTCTTCTGCTTCTTCTGCTTCGCCCTCCAGACTTCACCTTCTCCTTTTCCACTTCTGCTTCTTCTGCTTCACCCTCCAGACTTCAACTTCTCCTTCTCCTTCTTCTGCTTCTTCTGCTTCACCCTCCTGACTTCACCTTCTCCTTCTCCTTCTTCTACTTCTTCTGATTCACCCTCCAGACTTCACATTCTCCTTCTCCTTCTTCTGCTTCTTCTGCTTCACCCTCCAGACTTCACCTTCTCCTTCTCCTTATTCAGCTTCTTCTGCTGCGCCCTCCAGACTTCACCTTCTCCTTCTCCTTCTTCTGCTTCTTCTGCTTCACCTTCCTGACTTCACCTTCTCGTTCTCCTTCTTCTACTTCTTCTGCTTCATCCCCTTAATTCACCTTCTCCTTCTCCTTCTTCTGCTTCTTCTGATTCACCCTCCAGACTTCACCTTCTCCTTCTCCTTCTTCTGCTTCTTCTGATTCTCCCTCCAGACGTCACCTTCTCCTTCTCCTTCTTCTGCTTCTTCTGCTTCACACTCCTGACTTCACCTTCTCCTTCTCCTTCTTCTACTTCTTCTGATTCACCCTCCAGACTTCACCTTCTCCTTCTCCTTCTTCTGCTTCTTCTGCTTCACCCTCCAGACTTCACCTTCTCCTTCTACTTCTTCTGCTTCTTCTGCTGCGCCCTCCAGACTTCACCTTCTCCTTCTCCTTCTTCTGCTTCTTCTCCTTCACCTTCCTGACTTCACCTTCTCCTTCTCCTTCTTCTACTTCTTCTGCTTCACCCCCCTGACTTCAACTTCTCCTTCTCCTTCTTCTGCTTCTTCTGATTCACCCTACTAACGTCACCTTCTCCTTCTCCTTCTTCTGCTTCTTCTGATTCAACCTCCTGACCTCAACTTCTCCTTCTCCTTCTTCTGCTTCTTCTGATTCACCCTCCAGACTTCACCTTCTCCTTCTCCTTCTTCTGCTTCTTCTGATTCACCCTCCTGACCTCACCTTCTCCTTCTCCTTCTTCTACTTCTTCTGATTCACCCTCCAGACTTCATCTTCGCTTTCTCCTTCTTCTGCTTCTTCTGATTCACCCTCCAGACTTCACCTTCTCCTTCTCCTTCTTCTACTTCTTCTGATTCACCCTCCAGACTTCACCTTCTCCTTCTCCTTCTTCTACTTCTTCTGATTCACCCTCCAGTCTTCACCTTCTCCTTCTACTTCTTCTGCTTCTTCTGCTTCACCCTCCAGACTTCACCTTCTCCTTCTCTTTCTTCTGCTTCTTCTGATTCACCCTCCAGACTTCACCTTCTCCTTCTCCTTCTTCTGATTCTTCTGATTCACCCTCCAGACTTCACCTTCTCCTTCTCCTTCTTCTGCTTCTTCTGATTCACCCTCCTGACTTCACCTTCTCCTTCTCCTTCTTCTACTTCTTCTGATTCACCCTCCTGACTTCACCTTCTCCTTCTCCTTCTTCTCCTTCTTCTGCTTCACCCTCCAGACTTCACCTTCTCCTTCTCCTTCTTCTGCTTCTTCTGATTCACCCTCCAGACTTTACCTTCTCCTTCTCCTTCGTCTGCTTCTTCTGATTCACCCTCCAGACTTCACCTTCTCCTTCTTATTCTGCTTCTTCTGATTCACCCTCCAGATTTCACCTTCTCCTTCTCCTTCTTCTGCTTCATCTGATTCACCCTCCAGACTTCACCTTCTCCTTCTCCTTCTTCTGCTTCTTCTGATTCACCCTCCAGACTTCACCTTCTCCTTCTCCTTCTTCTACTTCTTCTGATTCACCCTCCAGACTTCATCTTCTCCTTCTCCTTCTTCTACTTCTTCTGATTCAGCCTCCAGACTTCACCTTCTCCTTCTCCTTCTTCTACTTCTTCTGATTCACCCTCCAGACTTCACCTTCTCCTTCTCCTTCATCTACTTCTTCTGATTCACCCTCCAGACTTCGCCTTCTCCTTCACCTTCTTCTGCTTCTTCTGATTCACCTCCAGACTTCACCTTCTCCTTCTCCTTCTTCTGCTTCTTCTGATTCACCCTTCAGACTTCACCTTCTCCTTCTCCTTCTTCTGCTTCTTCTGATTCACCCTCCAGACCTCACCTTCTCCTTCTTATACATCTTCTGATTCACCCTCCAGACATCATCTTCTCCTTCTCCTTCTTGTGCTTCTTCTGATTCACCCTCCAGACGTCACCTTCTCCTTCTCCTTCTTCTGCTTCTTCTGATTCACCCTCCAGACTTCGCCTTCTCCTTCTTCTACTTCTTCTGATTCACCCTCCAGACTTCACCTTCTCCTTCTCCTTCTTCTACTTCTTCTGATTCACCCTCCAGTCTTCACCTTCTCCTTCTCCTTCTTCTGCTTCTTCTGATTCACCCTCCAGACTTCACCTTCTCCTTCTCCTTCTTCCGCCTCTTCTGATTCACCCTCCTGACTTCACCTTCTCCTTCTCCTTCTTCTGCTTCTTCTGATTCACGCTCCAGACTTCACCTTCTCCTTCTCCTTCTTCTACTTCTTCTGATTCACCCTCCAGACTTCACCGTCTCCTTCTACTTCTTCTGCTTCTTCTGATTCAACCTCCAGAATTCACCTTCTCCTTCTCCTTCTTCTGCTTCTTCTGATTCACCCTCCAGACTTCACCTTCTCCTTCTCCTTCTTCTACTTCTTCTGTTTCACCCTCCAGACTTCACCTTCTCCTTCTCCTGCTTCTGCTTCTTCTGATTCACCCTCCAGACTTCACCTTCTCCCTCTCCTTCGTCTACGTCTTCTGATTCACCCTCCAGACTACACCTTCTCCTTCTCCTTCTTTTACTTCTTCTGATTCACCCTCCAGACTTCACCTTCTCCTTCTCCTTCTTCTGCTTCTTCTGATTCACCCTCCAGACTTCACCTTCTCCTTCTCCTTCTTCTACTTCTTCTGATTCACACTCCAAACTTCACCTTCTCCTTCTCCTTCTTCTACTTCTTCTGATTCACCCTCCAGACTTCACCTTCTCCTTCTCCTTCTTCTACTTCTTCTGCTTCTCCCTCCAGACTTCACCTTCTCCTTCTCCTTCTTCTGCTTCTTCTGATTCACCCTCCAGACTTCACCTTCTCCTTCTCCTTCTTCTACTTCTTCTGATTCACCCTCCAGACTTCACCTTCTCCTTCTCCTTCTTCTACTTCTTCTGATTCACCCTCCAGACTTCACCTTCTCCTTCTCCTTCTTCTACTTCTTCTGATTCACCCTCCTGACTTCACCTTCTCCTTCTCCTTCTTCTGCTTCTTCTGCTTCACCCTCCAGACTTCACCTTCTCCTTCTCCTTCTTCTGCTTCTTCTGCTTCACCCTCCAGACTTCACCTTCTCCTTCTCCTTCTTCTGCTTCTTCTGCTTCACCCTCCTGACTTCACCTTCTGCTACTCCTTCTTCTACTTCTTCTGATTCACCCTCCAGACTTCACCTTCTCCTTCTCCTTCATCTGCTTTTTCTGCTTCACCCTCCAGAATTCACCTTCTCCTTCTCCTTCTTCTGCTTCTTCTGCTTCGCCCTCCAGACTTCACCTTCTCCTTCTCCTTCTTCTGCTTCTTCTGCTTCACCCTCCAGACTTCACCTTCTCCTTCTCCTTCTTCTGCTTCTTCTGCTTCACCCTCCTGACTTCACCTTCTCCTTCTCCTTCTTCTACTTCTTCTGATTCACCCTCCAGACTTCACCTTCTCCTTCTCCTTCTTCTGCTTCTACGGCTTCACCCTCCAGACTTCAGCTTCTCCTTCTCCTTCTTCTGCTTCTTCTGCTGTGCCCTCCAGACTTGACCTTCTCCTTCTCCTTCTTCTGCTTCTTCTGCTTCACCCTCCTGACTTCACCTTCTCCTTCTCCTTCTTCTACTTCTTCTGCTTCACCCCCCTGACTTCACCTTCTCCTTCTCCTTCTTCTGCTTCTTCTGATTCACCCTCCTAACTTCACCTTCTCCTTCTCCTTCTTCTGCTTCTTCTGATTCACCCTCCTGACTTCACCTTCTCCTTCTCCTTCTTCTGCTTCTTCTGATCCACCCTCCAGACTTCACCTTCTGCTTCTCCTTCTTCTGCTTCTTCTGATTCACCCTCCAGACCTCACCTTCTCCTTCTCCTTCTTCTACTTCTTCTGATTCACCCTCCAGACTTCATCTTCTCCTTCTCCTTCTTCTGCTTCTTCTGATTCACCCTCCAGACTTCACCTTCTCCTTCTCCTTCTTCTGCTTCTTCTGATTCACCCTCCAGACTTCACCTTCTCCTTCTCCTTCTTCTACTTCTTCTGATTCACCCTACAGACTTCACCTTCTTCTTCTCCTTCTTCTCCGTCTTCTGATTCACCCTCCAGTCTTCACCTTCTCCTTCTCCTTCTTCTGCTTCTTCTGCTTCACCCTCCAGACTTCACCTTCTCCTTCTCTTTCTTCTGCTTCTTCTGATTCACCCTCCAGACTTCACCTTCTCCTTCTCCTTCTTCTGATTCTTCTGGTTCACCCTCCAGACTTCACCTTCTCCTTCTCCTTCTTCTGCTTCTTCTGATTCACCCTAGTGACTTCACCTTCTCCTTCTCCTTCTTCTACTTCTTCTGATTCACCCTCCTGACTTCACCTTCTCCTTCTCCTTCTTCTATTTCTTCTGCTTCACCCTCCAGACTTCACCTTCTCCTTCTCCTTCTTCTACTTCTTCTGATTCACCCTCCAGACTTCACCTTCTCCTTCTCCTTCTTCTGCTTCTTCTGATTCACCCTCCAGACTTCACCTTCTCCTTCTCCTTATTCTGCTTCTTCTGATTCACCCTCCAGACTTCACCTTCTCCTTCTCCTTCTTCTGCTTCTTCTGATTCACCATCCAGACTTCACCTTCTCCTTCTCCTTCTTCTGCTTCTTCTGATTCACCCTCCAGACTTCACCTTCTCCTTCTCCTTCTTCTACTTCTTCTGATTCACCCTCCAGACTTCATCTTCTCCTTCTCCTTCTTCTGCTTCTTCTGATTCACCCTCCAGACTTCACCTTCTCCTTCTCCTTCTTCTGCTTCTTCTGATTCACCCTCCAGACTTCACCTTCTCCTTCTCCTTCTTCTACTTCTTCTGATTCACCCTCCAGACTTCACCTTCTCCTTCTCCTTCTTCTACTTCTTCTGATTCAGCCTCCGGACTTCACCTTCTCCTTCTCCTTCTTCTGCTTCTTCTGATTCACCCTCCAGACTTCACCTTCTCCTTCTCCTTCTTCTGCTTCTTCTGATTCACCCTCCAGACTTCACCTTCTCCTTCTCCTTTTTCTGCTTCTTCTGATTCACCCTTCAGACTTCACCTTCTCCTTCTCCTTCTTCTGCTTCTTCTGATTCACCCTCCAGATCTCACCTTCTCCTTCTCCTTCTTCTACTTCTTCTGATTCACCCTCCAGACTTCATCTTCTCCTTCTCCTTCTTCTGCTTCTTCTGATTCACCCTCCAGATTTCACCTTCTCCTTCTCCTTCTTCTGCTTCTTCTGATTCACACTCCAGACTTCGCCTTCTCCTTCTCCTTCTTCTACTTCTTCTGATTCACCCTTCAGACTTCACCTTCTCCTTCTCCTTCTTATACTTCTTCTGATTCACCCTCCAGTCTTCACCTTCTCCTTCGCCTTCTTCTGCTTCTTCTGATTCACCCTCCAGATTTCACCTTCTCCTTCTCCTTCTTCTGCTTCTTCTGATTCACCCTCCTGACTTCACCTTCTCCTTCTCCTCCTTCTGCTTCTTCTGATTCACCCTCCAGACTTCACCTTCTCCTTCTCCTTCTTCTACTTCTTCTGATTCACCCTCCAGACTTCACCTTCTCCTTCTACTTCTTCTGCTTCTTCTGATTCAACCTCCAGACTTCACCTTCTCCTGCTCCTTCTTCTGCTTCTTCTGATTCACCCTCCATACTTCACCTTCTCCTTCTCCTTCTTCTGCTTCTTCCGATTCACCCTCCAGACTTCACCTTCTCCTTCTCCTTCTTCTGCTTCTTCTGATTCACCCTCCAGACTTCACCTTCTCCTTCTGCTTCTTCTACTTCTTCTGAATCATCCTCCAGACTTCACCTTCTCCTTCTCCTTCTTCTGCTTCTTCTGATTCACCCTCCAGACTTCACCTTCTCCTTCTCCTTCGTCTACTTCTCCTGATTCACCCTCCAAACTACACCTTCTACTTCTCCTTCTTCTACTTCTTCTGATTCACCCTCCAGATTTCACCTTCTCCTTCTCCTTCTTCTGCTTCTTCTGATTCACCCTCCAGACTTCACCTTCTCCTTCTCCTTCTTCTACTTCTTCTGATTCACCCTCCAGACTTTACCTTCTCCTTCTCCTTCTTCTACTTCTTCTGATTCACCCTCCAGACTTCACCTTCTCCTTCTCCTTCTTCTACTTCTTCTGCTTCTCCCTCCAGACTTCACCTTCTCCTTCTCCTTCTTCTGCTTCTTCTGATTCACCCTCCAGACTTCACCTTCTCCTTCTCCTTCTTCTACTTCTTCTGATTCACCCTCCAGACTTCACCTTCTCCTTCTCCTTCTTCTACTTCTTCTGATTCACCCTCCAGACTTCAACTTCTCCTTCTCCTTCTTCTACTTCTTCTGATTCACCCTCCTGACTTCACCTTCTCCTTCTCCTTCTTCTGCTTCTTCTGCTTCACCCTCCAGACTTCACCTTCTCCTTCTCCTTCTTCTGCTTCTTCTGCTTCACCCTCCAGACTTCACCTTCTCCGTCTCCTTCTTCTGCTTCTTCTGCTTCACCCTCCTGACTTCACCTTCTCCTTCTCCTTCTTCAACTTCTTCTGATTCACCCTCCAGACTTCACCTTCTCCTTCTCCTTCTTCTACTTCTTCTGATTCACCCTCCAGATTTCACCTTCTCCTTCTCCTTCTTCTGCTTCTTCTGATTCACCCTCCAGACTTCACCTTCTCCTTCTCCTTCTTCTACTTCTTCTGATTCACCCTCCAGACTTTACCTTCTCCTTCTCCTTCTTCTACTTCTTCTGATTCACCCTCCAGACTTCACCTTCTCCTTCTCCTTCTTCTACTTCTTCTGCTTCACCCCCCTGACTTCAACTTCTCCTTCTCCTTCTTCTGCTTCTTCTGATTCACCCTACTAACTTCACCTTCTCCTTCTCCTTCTTCTGCTTCTTCTGATTCAACCTCCTGACCTCAACTTCTCCTTCTCCTTCTTCTGCTTCTTCTGATTCACCCTCCAGACTTCACCTTCTCCTTCTCCTTCTTCTGCTTCTTCTGATTCACCCTCCAGACTTCACCTTCTCCTTCTCCTTCTTCTGCTTCTTCTGATTCACCCTCCTGACCTCACCTTCTCCTTCTCCTTCTTCTACTTCTTCTGATTCACCCTCCAGACTTCATCTTCGCTTTCTCCTTCTTCTGCTTCTTCTGATTCACCCTCCAGACTTCACCTTCTCCTTCTCCTTCTTCTGCTTCTTCTGATTCACCCTCCAGACTTCACCTTCTCCTTCTCCTTCTTCTACTTCTTCTGATTCACCCTCCATACTTCACCTTCTCCTTCTCCTTCTTCTACTTCTTCTGATTCACCCTCCAGTCTTCACCTTCTCCTTCTACTTCTTCTGCTTCTTCTGCTTCACCCTCCAGACTTCACCTTCTCCTTCTCTTTCTTCTGCTTCTTCTGATTCACCCTCCAGACTTCACCTTCTCCTTCTCCTTCTTCTGATTCTTCTGATTCACCCTCCAGACTTCACCTTCTCCTTCCCCTTCTTCTGCTTCTTCTGATTCACCCTCCTGACTTCACCTTCTCCTTCTCCTTCTTCTACTTCTTCTGATTCACCCTCCTGACTTCACCTTCTCCTTCTCCTTCTTCTCCTTCTTCTGCTTCACCCTCCAGACTTCACCTTCTCCTTCTCCTTCTTCTGCTTCTTCTGATTCACCCTCCAGACTTCTCCTTCTCCTTCTCCTTCGTCTGCTTCTTCTGATTCACCCTCCAGACTTCACCTTCTCCTTCTTATTCTGCTTCTTCTGATTCACCCTCCAGACTTCACCTTCTCCTTCTCCTTCTTCTGCTTCTTCTGATTCACCCTCCAGACTTCACCTTCTCCTTCTCCTTCTTCTGCTTCTTCTGATTCACCCTCCAGACTTCACCTTCTCCTTCTCCTTCTTCTACTTCTTCTGATTCACCCTCCAGACTTCATCTTCTCCTTCTCCTTCTTCTACTTCTTCTGATTCAGCCTCCAGACTTCAGCTTCTCCTTCTCCTTCTTCTACTTCTTCTGATTCACCCTCCAGACTTCACCTTCTCCTTCTCCTTCTTCTGATTCTTCTGGTTCACCCTCCAGACTTCACCTTCTCCTTCTCCTTCTTCTGCTTCTTCTGATTCACCCTAGTGACTTCACCTTCTCCTTCTCCTTCTTCTACTTCTTCTGATTCACCCTCCTGACTTCACCTTCTCCTTCTCCTTCTTCTATTTCTTCTGCTTCACCCTCCAGACTTCACCTTCTCCTTCTCCTTCTTCTACTTCTTCTGATTCACCCTCCAGACTTCACCTTCTCCTTCTCCTTCTTCTGCTTCTTCTGATTCACCCTCCAGACTTCACCTTCTCCTTCTCCTTATTCTGCTTCTTCTGATTCACCCTCCAGACTTCACCTTCTCCTTCTCCTTCTTCTGCTTCTTCTGATTCACCATCCAGACTTCACCTTCTCCTTCTCCTTCTTCTGCTTCTTCTGATTCACCCTCCAGACTTCACCTTCTCCTTCTCCTTCTTCTACTTCTTCTGATTCACCCTCCAGACTTCATCTTCTCCTTCTCCTTCTTCTGCTTCTTCTGATTCACCCTCCAGACTTCACCTTCTCCTTCTCCTTCTTCTGCTTCTTCTGATTCACCCTCCAGACTTCACCTTCTCCTTCTCCTTCTTCTACTTCTTCTGATTCACCCTCCAGACTTCACCTTCTCCTTCTCCTTCTTCTACTTCTTCTGATTCAGCCTCCGGACTTCACCTTCTCCTTCTCCTTCTTCTGCTTCTTCTGATTCACCCTCCAGACTTCACCTTCTCCTTCTCCTTCTTCTGCTTCTTCTGATTCACCCTCCAGACTTCACCTTCTCCTTCTCCTTTTTCTGCTTCTTCTGATTCACCCTTCAGACTTCACCTTCTCCTTCTCCTTCTTCTGCTTCTTCTGATTCACCCTCCAGATCTCACCTTCTCCTTCTCCTTCTTCTACTTCTTCTGATTCACCCTCCAGACTTCATCTTCTCCTTCTCCTTCTTCTGCTTCTTCTGATTCACCCTCCAGATTTCACCTTCTCCTTCTCCTTCTTCTGTTTCTTCTGATTCACACTCCAGACTTCGCCTTCTCCTTCTCCTTCTTCTACTTCTTCTGATTCACCCTTCAGACTTCACCTTCTCCTTCTCCTTCTTATACTTCTTCTGATTCACCCTCCAGTCTTCACCTTCTCCTTCGCCTTCTTCTGCTTCTTCTGATTCACCCTCCAGATTTCACCTTCTCCTTCTCCTTCTTCTGCTTCTTCTGATTCACCCTCCTGACTTCACCTTCTCCTTCTCCTCCTTCTGCTTCTTCTGATTCACCCTCCAGACTTCACCTTCTCCTTCTCCTTCTTCTACTTCTTCTGATTCACCCTCCAGACTTCACCTTCTCCTTCTACTTCTTCTGCTTCTTCTGATTCAACCTCCAGACTTCACCTTCTCCTGCTCCTTCTTCTGCTTCTTCTGATTCACCCTCCATACTTCACCTTCTCCTTCTCCTTCTTCTGCTTCTTCCGATTCACCCTCCAGACTTCACCTTCTCCTTCTCCTTCTTCTGCTTCTTCTGATTCACCCTCCAGACTTCACCTTCTCCTTCTGCTTCTTCTACTTCTTCTGAATCATCCTCCAGACTTCACCTTCTCCTTCTCCTTCTTCTGCTTCTTCTGATTCACCCTCCAGACTTCACCTTCTCCTTCTCCTTCGTCTACTTCTCCTGATTCACCCTCCAAACTACACCTTCTACTTCTCCTTCTTCTACTTCTTCTGATTCACCCTCCAGATTTCACCTTCTCCTTCTCCTTCTTCTGCTTCTTCTGATTCACCCTCCAGACTTCACCTTCTCCTTCTCCTTCTTCTACTTCTTCTGATTCACCCTCCAGACTTTACCTTCTCCTTCTCCTTCTTCTACTTCTTCTGATTCACCCTCCAGACTTCACCTTCTCCTTCTCCTTCTTCTACTTCTTCTGCTTCTCCCTCCAGACTTCACCTTCTCCTTCTCCTTCTTCTGCTTCTTCTGATTCACCCTCCAGACTTCACCTTCTCCTTCTCCTTCTTCTACTTCTTCTGATTCACCCTCCAGACTTCACCTTCTCCTTCTCCTTCTTCTACTTCTTCTGATTCACCCTCCAGACTTCAACTTCTCCTTCTCCTTCTTCTACTTCTTCTGATTCACCCTCCTGACTTCACCTTCTCCTTCTCCTTCTTCTGCTTCTTCTGCTTCACCCTCCAGACTTCACCTTCTCCTTCTCCTTCTTCTGCTTCTTCTGCTTCACCCTCCAGACTTCACCTTCTCCGTCTCCTTCTTCTGCTTCTTCTGCTTCACCCTCCTGACTTCACCTTCTCCTTCTCCTTCTTCAACTTCTTCTGATTCACCCTCCAGACTTCACCTTCTCCTTCTCCTTCTTCTACTTCTTCTGATTCACCCTCCAGATTTCACCTTCTCCTTCTCCTTCTTCTGCTTCTTCTGATTCACCCTCCAGACTTCACCTTCTCCTTCTCCTTCTTCTACTTCTTCTGATTCACCCTCCAGACTTTACCTTCTCCTTCTCCTTCTTCTACTTCTTCTGATTCACCCTCCAGACTTCACCTTCTCCTTCTCCTTCTTCTACTTCTTCTGCTTCACCCCCCTGACTTCAACTTCTCCTTCTCCTTCTTCTGCTTCTTCTGATTCACCCTACTAACTTCACCTTCTCCTTCTCCTTCTTCTGCTTCTTCTGATTCAACCTCCTGACCTCAACTTCTCCTTCTCCTTCTTCTGCTTCTTCTGATTCACCCTCCAGACTTCACCTTCTCCTTCTCCTTCTTCTGCTTCTTCTGATTCACCCTCCAGACTTCACCTTCTCCTTCTCCTTCTTCTGCTTCTTCTGATTCACCCTCCTGACCTCACCTTCTCCTTCTCCTTCTTCTACTTCTTCTGATTCACCCTCCAGACTTCATCTTCGCTTTCTCCTTCTTCTGCTTCTTCTGATTCACCCTCCAGACTTCACCTTCTCCTTCTCCTTCTTCTGCTTCTTCTGATTCACCCTCCAGACTTCACCTTCTCCTTCTCCTTCTTCTACTTCTTCTGATTCACCCTCCATACTTCACCTTCTCCTTCTCCTTCTTCTACTTCTTCTGATTCACCCTCCAGTCTTCACCTTCTCCTTCTACTTCTTCTGCTTCTTCTGCTTCACCCTCCAGACTTCACCTTCTCCTTCTCTTTCTTCTGCTTCTTCTGATTCACCCTCCAGACTTCACCTTCTCCTTCTCCTTCTTCTGATTCTTCTGATTCACCCTCCAGACTTCACCTTCTCCTTCCCCTTCTTCTGCTTCTTCTGATTCACCCTCCTGACTTCACCTTCTCCTTCTCCTTCTTCTACTTCTTCTGATTCACCCTCCTGACTTCACCTTCTCCTTCTCCTTCTTCTCCTTCTTCTGCTTCACCCTCCAGACTTCACCTTCTCCTTCTCCTTCTTCTGCTTCTTCTGATTCACCCTCCAGACTTCTCCTTCTCCTTCTCCTTCGTCTGCTTCTTCTGATTCACCCTCCAGACTTCACCTTCTCCTTCTTATTCTGCTTCTTCTGATTCACCCTCCAGACTTCACCTTCTCCTTCTCCTTCTTCTGCTTCTTCTGATTCACCCTCCAGACTTCACCTTCTCCTTCTCCTTCTTCTGCTTCTTCTGATTCACCCTCCAGACTTCACCTTCTCCTTCTCCTTCTTCTACTTCTTCTGATTCACCCTCCAGACTTCATCTTCTCCTTCTCCTTCTTCTACTTCTTCTGATTCAGCCTCCAGACTTCAGCTTCTCCTTCTCCTTCTTCTACTTCTTCTGATTCACCCTCCAGACTTCACCTTCTCCTTCTCCTTCATCTACTTCTTCTGATTCACCCTCCAGACTTCGCCTTCTCCTTCACCTTCTTCTGCTTCTTCTGATTCACCTCCAGACTTCACCTTCTCCTTCTCCTTCTTCTGCTTCTTCTGATTCACCCTTCAGACTTCATCTTCTCCTTCTCCTTCTTCTGCTTCTTCTGATTCACCCTCCAGACCTCACCTTCTCCTTCTTATACATCTTCTGATTCACCCTCCAGACATCATCTTCTCCTTCTCCTTCTTGTGCTTCTTCTGATTCACCCTCCAGACGTCACCTTCTCCTTCTCCTTCTTCTGCTTCTTCTGATTCACCCTCCAGACTTCGCCTTCTCCTTCTTCTACTTCTTCTGATTCACCCTCCAGACTTCACCTTCTCCTTCTCCTTCTTCTACTTCTTCTGATTCACCCTCCAGTCTTCACCTTCTCCTTCTCCTTCTTCTGCTTCTTCTGATTCACCCTCCAGACTTCACCTTCTCCTTCTCCTTCTTCCGCCTCTTCTGATTCACCCTCCTGACTTCACCTTCTCCTTCTCCTTCTTCTGCTTCTTCTGATTCACGCTCCAGACTTCACCTTCTCCTTCTCCTTCTTCTACTTCTTCTGATTCACCCTCCAGACTTCACCGTCTCCTTCTACTTCTTCTGCTTCTTCTGATTCAACCTCCAGAATTCACCTTCTCCTTCTCCTTCTTCTGCTTCTTCTGATTCACCCTCCAGACTTCACCTTCTCCTTCTCCTTCTTCTACTTCTTCTGTTTCACCCTCCAGACTTCACCTTCTCCTTCTCCTGCTTCTGCTTCTTCTGATTCACCCTCCAGACTTCACCTTCTCCTTCTCCTTCGTCTACGTCTTCTGATTCACCCTCCAGACTACACCTTCTCCTTCTCCTTCTTTTACTTCTTCTGATTCACCCTCCAGACTTCACCTTCTCCTTCTCCTTCTTCTGCTTCTTCTGATTCACCCTCCAGACTTCACCTTCTCCTTCTCCTTCTTCTACTTCTTCTGATTCACACTCCAAACTTCACCTTCTCCTTCTCCTTCTTCTACTTCTTCTGATTCACCCTCCAGACTTCACCTTCTCCTTCTCCTTCTTCTACTTCTTCTGCTTCTCCCTCCAGACTTCAACTTCTCCTTCTCCTTCTTCTGCTTCTTCTGATTCACCCTCCAGACTTCACCTTCTCCTTCTCCTTCTTCTACTTCTTCTGATTCACCCTCCAGACTTCACCTTCTCCTTCTCCTTCTTCTACTTCTTCTGATTCACCCTCCAGACTTCACCTTCTCCTTCTCCTTCTTCTACTTCTTCTGATTCACCCTCCTGACTTCACCTTCTCCTTCTCCTTCTTCTGCTTCTTCTGCTTCACCCTCCAGACTTCACCTTCTCCTTCTCCTTCTTCTGCTTCTTCTGCTTCACCCTCCAGACTTCACCTTCTCCTTCTCCTTCTTCTGCTTCTTCTGCTTCACCCTCCTGACTTCACCTTCTGCTACTCCTTCTTCTACTTCTTCTGATTCACCCTCCAGACTTCACCTTCTCCTTCTCCTTCATCTGCTTTTTCTGCTTCACCCTCCAGAATTCACCTTCTCCTTCTCCTTCTTCTGCTTCTTCTGCTTCGCCCTCCAGACTTCACCTTCTCCTTCTCCTTCTTCTGCTTCTTCTGCTTCACCCTCCAGACTTCACCTTCTCCTTCTCCTTCTTCTGCTTCTTCTGCTTCACCCTCCTGACTTCACCTTCTCCTTCTCCTTCTTCTACTTCTTCTGATTCACCCTCCAGACTTCACCTTCTCCTTCTCCTTCTTCTGCTTCTACGGCTTCACCCTCCAGACTTCAGCTTCTCCTTCTCCTTCTTCTGCTTCTTCTGCTGTGCCCTCCAGACTTGACCTTCTCCTTCTCCTTCTTCTGCTTCTTCTGCTTCACCCTCCTGACTTCACCTTCTCCTTCTCCTTCTTCTACTTCTTCTGCTTCACCCCCCTGACTTCACCTTCTCCTTCTCCTTCTTCTGCTTCTTCTGATTCACCCTCCTAACTTCACCTTCTCCTTCTCCTTCTTCTGCTTCTTCTGATTCACCCTCCTGACTTCACCTTCTCCTTCTCCTTCTTCTGCTTCTTCTGATCCACCCTCCAGACTTCACCTTCTGCTTCTCCTTCTTCTGCTTCTTCTGATTCACCCTCCAGACCTCACCTTCTCCTTCTCCTTCTTCTACTTCTTCTGATTCACCCTCCAGACTTCATCTTCTCCTTCTCCTTCTTCTGCTTCTTCTGATTCACCCTCCAGACTTCACCTTCTCCGTCTCCTTCTTCTGCTTCTTCTGCTTCACCCTCCTGACTTCACCTTCTCCTTCTCCTTCTTCTACTTCTTCTGATTCACCCTCCAGACTTCACCTTCTCCTTCTCCTTCTTCTACTTCTTCTGATTCACCCTCCAGATTTCACCGTCTCCTTCTCCTTCTTCTGCTTCTTCTGATTCACCCTCCAGACTTCACCTTCTCCTTCTCCTTCTTCTACTTCTTCTGATTCACCCTCCAGACTTTACCTTCTCCTTCTCCTTCTTCTACTTCTTCTGATTCACCCTCCAGACTTCACCTTCTCCTTCTTCTACTTCTTCTGCTTCACCCCCCTGACTTCAACTTCTCCTTTTCCTTCTTCTGCTTCTTCTGATTCACCCTACTAACTTCACCTTCTCCTTCTCCTTCTTCTGCTTCTTCTGATTCAACCTCCTGACCTCAACTTCTCCTTCTCCTTCTTCTGCTTCTTCTGATTCACCCTCCAGACTTCACCTTCTCCTTCTCCTTCTTCTGCTTCTTCTGATTCACCCTCCAGACTTCACCTTCTCCTTCTCCTTCTTCTGCTTCTTCTGATTCACCCTCCTGACCTCACCTTCTCCTTCTCCTTCTTCTACTTCTTCTGATTCACCCTCCAGACTTCACCTTCTCCTTCTCCTTCTTCTACTTCTTCTGATTCACCCTCCAGACTTCACCTTCTCCTTCTCCTTCTTCTACTTCTTCTGCTTCTCCCTCCAGACTTCACCTTCTCCTTCTCCTTCTTCTGCTTCTTCTGATTCACCCTCCAGACTTCACCTTCTCCTTCTCCTTCTTCTACTTCTTCTGATTCACCCTCCAGACTTCACCTTCTCCTTCTCCTTCTTCTACTTCTTCTGATTCACCCTCCAGACTTCAACTTCTCCTTCTCCTTCTTCTACTTCTTCTGATTCACCCTCCTGACTTCACCTTCTCCTTCTCCTTCTTCTGCTTCTTCTGCTTCACCCTCCAGACTTCACCTTCTCCTTCTCCTTCTTCTGCTTCTTCTGCTTCACCCTCCAGACTTCACCTTCTCCGTCTCCTTCTTCTGCTTCTTCTGCTTCACCCTCCTGACTTCACCTTCTCCTTCTCCTTCTTCTACTTCTTCTGATTCACCCTCCAGACTTCACCTTCTCCTTCTCCTTCTTCTACTTCTTCTGATTCACCCTCCAGATTTCACCTTCTCCTTCTCCTTCTTCTGCTTCTTCTGATTCACCCTCCAGACTTTACCTTCTCCTTCTCCTTCTTCTACTTCTTCTGATTCACCCTCCAGACTTCACCTTCTCCTTCTCCTTCTTCTACTTCTTCTGCTTCACCCCCCTGACTTCAACTTCTCCTTCTCCTTCTTCTGCTTCTTCTGATTCACCCTACTAACTTCACCTTCTCCTTCTCCTTCTTCTGCTTCTTCTGATTCAACCTCCTGACCTCAACTTCTCCTTCTCCTTCTTCTGCTTCTTCTGATTCACCCTCCAGACTTCACCTTCTCCTTCTCCTTCTTCTGCTTCTTCTGATTCACCCTCCAGACTTCACCTTCTCCTTCTCCTTCTTCTGCTTCTTCTGATTCACCCTCCTGACCTCACCTTCTCCTTCTCCTTCTTCTACTTCTTCTGATTCACCCTCCAGACTTCATCTTCGCTTTCTCCTTCTTCTGCTTCTTCTGATTCACCCTCCAGACTTCACCTTCTCCTTCTCCTTCTTCTGCTTCTTCTGATTCACCCTCCAGACTTCACCTTCTCCTTCTCCTTCTTCTACTTCTTCTGATTCACCCTCCATACTTCACCTTCTCCTTCTCCTTCTTCTACTTCTTCTGATTCACCCTCCAGTCTTCACCTTCTCCTTCTACTTCTTCTGCTTCTTCTGCTTCACCCTCCAGACTTCACCTTCTCCTTCTCTTTCTTCTGCTTCTTCTGATTCACCCTCCAGACTTCACCTTCTCCTTCTCCTTCTTCTGATTCTTCTGATTCACCCTCCAGACTTCACCTTCTCCTTCCCCTTCTTCTGCTTCTTCTGATTCACCCTCCTGACTTCACCTTCTCCTTCTCCTTCTTCTACTTCTTCTGATTCACCCTCCTGACTTCACCTTCTCCTTCTCCTTCTTCTCCTTCTTCTGCTTCACCCTCCAGACTTCACCTTCTCCTTCTCCTTCTTCTGCTTCTTCTGATTCACCCTCCAGACTTCACCTTCTCCTTCTCCTTCGTCTGCTTCTTCTGATTCACCCTCCAGACTTCACCTTCTCCTTCTTATTCTGCTTCTTCTGATTCACCCTCCAGACTTCACCTTCTCCTTCTCCTTTTTCTGCTTCTTCTGATTCACCCTCCAGACTTCACCTTCTCCTTCTCCTTCTTCTGCTTCTTCTGATTCACCCTCCAGACTTCACCTTCTCCTTCTCCTTCTTCTACTTCTTCTGATTCACCCTCCAGACTTCATCTTCTCCTTCTCCTTCTTCTACTTCTTCTGATTCAGCCTCCAGACTTCAGCTTCTCCTTCTCCTTCTTCTACTTCTTCTGATTCACCCTCCAGACTTCACCTTCTCCTTCTCCTTCATCTACTTCTTCTGATTCACCCTCCAGACTTCGCCTTCTCCTTCACCTTCTTCTGCTTCTTCTGATTCACCTCCAGACTTCACCTTCTCCTTCTCCTTCTTCTGCTTCTTCTGATTCACCCTTCAGACTTCACCTTCTCCTTCTCCTTCTTCTGCTTCTTCTGATTCACCCTCCAGACCTCACCTTCTCCTTCTTATACATCTTCTGATTCACCCTCCAGACATCATCTTCTCCTTCTCCTTCTTGTGCTTCTTCTGATTCACCCTCCAGACGTCACCTTCTCCTTCTCCTTCTTCTGCTTCTTCTGATTCACCCTCCAGACTTCGCCTTCTCCTTCTTCTACTTCTTCTGATTCACCCTCCAGACTTCACCTTCTCCTTCTCCTTCTTCTACTTCTTCTGATTCACCCTCCAGTCTTCACCTTCTCCTTTTCCTTCTTCTGCTTCTTCTGATTCACCCTCCAGACTTCACCTTCTCCTTCTCCTTCTTCCGCCTCTTCTGATTCACCCTCCTGACTTCACCTTCTCCTTCTCCTTCTTCTGCTTCTTCTGATTCACGCTCCAGACTTCACCTTCTCCTTCTCCTTCTTCTACTTCTTCTGATTCACCCTCCAGACTTCACCGTCTCCTTCTACTTCTTCTGCTTCTTCTGATTCAACCTCCAGAATTCACCTTCTCCTTCTCCTTCTTCTGCTTCTTCTGATTCACCCTCCAGACTTCACCTTCTCCTTCTCCTTCTTCTACTTCTTCTGTTTCACCCTCCAGACTTCACCTTCTCCTTCTCCTGCTTCTGCTTCTTCTGATTCACCCTCCAGACTTCACCTTCTCCTTCTCCTTCGTCTACGTCTTCTGATTCACCCTCCAGACTACACCTTCTCCTTCTCCTTCTTTTACTTCTTCTGATTCACCCTCCAGACTTCACCTTCTCCTTCTCCTTCTTCTGCTTCTTCTGATTCACCCTCCAGACTTCACCTTCTCCTTCTCCTTCTTCTACTTCTTCTGATTCACACTCCAAACTTCACCTTCTCCTTCTCCTTCTTCTACTTCTTCTGATTCACCCTCCAGACTTCACCTTCTCCTTCTCCTTCTTCTACTTCTTCTGCTTCTCCCTCCAGACTTCACCTTCTCCTTCTCCTTCTTCTGCTTCTTCTGATTCACCCTCCAGACTTCACCTTCTCCTTCTCCTTCTTCTACTTCTTCTGATTCACCCTCCAGACTTCACCTTCTCCTTCTCCTTCTTCTACTTCTTCTGATTCACACTCCAAACTTCACCTTCTCCTTCACCTTCTTCTGCTTCTTCTGATTCACCTCCAGACTTCACCTTCTCCTTCTCCTTCTTCTGCTTCTTCTGATTCACCCTTCAGACTTCACCTTCTCCTTCTCCTTCTTCTGCTTCTTCTGATTCACCCTCCAGACCTCACCTTCTCCTTCTTATACATCTTCTGATTCACCCTCCAGACATCATCTTCTCCTTCTCCTTCTTGTGCTTCTTCTGATTCACCCTCCAGACGTCACCTTCTCCTTCTCCTTCTTCTGCTTCTTCTGATTCACCCTCCAGACTTCGCCTTCTCCTTCTTCTACTTCTTCTGATTCACCCTCCAGACTTCACCTTCTCCTTCTCCTTCTTCTACTTCTTCTGATTCACCCTCCAGTCTTCACCTTCTCCTTCTCCTTCTTCTGCTTCTTCTGATTCACCCTCCAGACTTCACCTTCTCCTTCTCCTTCTTCCGCCTCTTCTGATTCACCCTCCTGACTTCACCTTCTCCTTCTCCTTCTTCTGCTTCTTCTGATTCACGCTCCAGACTTCACCTTCTCCTTCTCCTTCTTCTACTTCTTCTGATTCACCCTCCAGACTTCACCGTCTCCTTCTACTTCTTCTGCTTCTTCTGATTCAACCTCCAGAATTCACCTTCTCCTTCTCCTTCTTCTGCTTCTTCTGATTCACCCTCCAGACTTCACCTTCTCCTTCTCCTTCTTCTACTTCTTCTGTTTCACCCTCCAGACTTCACCTTCTCCTTCTCCTGCTTCTGCTTCTTCTGATTCACCCTCCAGACTTCACCTTCTCCTTCTCCTTCGTCTACGTCTTCTGATTCACCCTCCAGACTACACCTTCTCCTTCTCCTTCTTTTACTTCTTCTGATTCACCCTCCAGACTTCACCTTCTCCTTCTCCTTCTTCTGCTTCTTCTGATTCACCCTCCAGACTTCACCTTCTCCTTCTCCTTCTTCTACTTCTTCTGATTCACACTCCAAACTTCACCTTCTCCTTCTCCTTCTTCTACTTCTTCTGATTCACCATCCAGACTTCACCTTCTCCTTCTCCTTCTTCTACTTCTTCTGCTTCTCCCTCCAGACTTCACCTTCTCCTTCTCCTTCTTCTGCTTCTTCTGATTCACCCTCCAGACTTCACCTTCTCCTTCTCCTTCTTCTACTTCTTCTGATTCACCCTCCAGACTTCACCTTCTCCTTCTCCTTCTTCTACTTCTTCTGATTCACCCTCCAGACTTCACCTTCTCCTTCTCCTTCTTCTACTTCTTCTGATTCACCCTCCTGACTTCACCTTCTCCTTCTCCTTCTTCTGCTTCTTCTGCTTCACCCTCCAGACTTCACCTTCTCCTTCTCCTTCTTCTGCTTCTTCTGCTTCACCCTCCAGACTTCACCTTCTCCTTCTCCTTCTTCTGCTTCTTCTGCTTCACCCTCCTGACTTCACCTTCTGCTACTCCTTCTTCTACTTCTCCTGATTCACCCTCCAGACTTCACCTTCTCCTTCTCCTTCATCTGCTTTTTCTGCTTCACCCTCCAGAATTCACCTTCTCCTTCTCCTTCTTCTGCTTCTTCTGCTTCGCCCTCCAGACTTCACCTTCTCCTTCTCCTTCTTCTGCTTCTTCTGCTTCACCCTCCAGACTTCACCTTCTCCTTCTCCTTCTTCTGCTTCTTCTGCTTCACCCTCCTGACTTCACCTTCTCCTTCTCCTTCTTCTACTTCTTCTGATTCACCCTCCAGACTTCACCTTCTCCTTCTCCTTCTTCTGCTTCTACGGCTTCACCCTCCAGACTTCAGCTTCTCCTTCTCCTTCTTCTGCTTCTTCTGCTGTGCCCTCCAGACTTGACCTTCTCCTTCTCCTTCTTCTGCTTCTTCTGCTTCACCCTCCTGACTTCACCTTCTCCTTCTCCTTCTTCTACTTCTTCTGCTTCACCCCCCTGACTTCACCTTCTCCTTCTCCTTCTTCTGCTTCTTCTGATTCACCCTCCTAACTTCACCTTCTCCTTCTCCTTCTTCTGCTTCTTCTGATTCACCCTCCTGACTTCACCTTCTCCTTCTCCTTCTTCTGCTTCTTCTGATCCACCCTCCAGACTTCACCTTCTGCTTCTCCTTCTTCTGCTTCTTCTGATTCACCCTCCAGACCTCACCTTCTCCTTCTCCTTCTTCTACTTCTTCTGATTCACCCTCCAGACTTCATCTTCTCCTTCTCCTTCTTCTGCTTCTTCTGATTCACCCTCCAGACTTCACCTTCTCCGTCTCCTTCTTCTGCTTCTTCTGCTTCACCCTCCTGACTTCACCTTCTCCTTCTCCTTCTTCTACTTCTTCTGATTCACCCTCCAGACTTCACCTTCTCCTTCTCCTTCTTCTACTTCTTCTGATTCACCCTCCAGATTTCACCGTCTCCTTCTCCTTCTTCTGCTTCTTCTGATTCACCCTTCAGACTTCACCTTCTCCTTCTCCTTCTTCTACTTCTTCTGATTCACCCTCCAGACTTTACCTTCTCCTTCTCCTTCTTCTACTTCTTCTGATTCACCCTCCAGACTTCACCTTCTCCTTCTTCTACTTCTTCTGCTTCACCCCCCTGACTTCAACTTCTCCTTCTCCTTCTTCTGCTTCTTCTGATTCACCCTACTAACTTCACCTTCTCCTTCTCCTTCTTCTGCTTCTTCTGATTCAACCTCCTGACCTCAACTTCTCCTTCTCCTTCTTCTGCTTCTTCTGATTCACCCTCCAGACTTCACCTTCTCCTTCTCCTTCTTCTGCTTCTTCTGATTCACCCTCCAGACTTCACCTTCTCCTTCTCCTTCTTCTGCTTCTTCTGATTCACCCTCCTGACCTCACCTTCTCCTTCTCCTTCTTCTACTTCTTCTGATTCACCCTCCAGACTTCACCTTCTCCTTCTCCTTCTTCTACTTCTTCTGATTCACCCTCCAGACTTCACCTTCTCCTTCTCCTTCTTCTACTTCTTCTGCTTCTCCCTCCAGACTTCACCTTCTCCTTCTCCTTCTTCTGCTTCTTCTGATTCACCCTCCAGACTTCACCTTCTCCTTCTCCTTCTTCTACTTCTTCTGATTCACCCTCCAGACTTCACCTTCTCCTTCTCCTTCTTCTACTTCTTCTGATTCACCCTCCAGACTTCAACTTCTCCTTCTCCTTCTTCTACTTCTTCTGATTCACCCTCCTGACTTCACCTTCTCCTTCTCCTTCTTCTGCTTCTTCTGCTTCACCCTCCAGACTTCACCTTCTCCTTCTCCTTCTTCTGCTTCTTCTGCTTCACCCTCCAGACTTCACCTTCTCCGTCTCCTTCTTCTGCTTCTTCTGCTTCACCCTCCTGACTTCACCTTCTCCTTCTCCTTCTTCTACTTCTTCTGATTCACCCTCCAGACTTCACCTTCTCCTTCTCCTTCTTCTACTTCTTCTGATTCACCCTCCAGATTTCACCTTCTCCTTCTCCTTCTTCTGCTTCTTCTGATTCACCCTCCAGACTTCACCTTCTCCTTCTCCTTCTTCTACTTCTTCTGATTCACCCTCCAGACTTTACCTTCTCCTTCTCCTTCTTCTACTTCTTCTGATTCACCCTCCAGACTTCACCTTCTCCTTCTCCTTCTTCTACTTCTTCTGCTTCACCCCCCTGACTTCAACTTCTCCTTCTCCTTCTTCTGCTTCTTCTGATTCACCCTACTAACTTCACCTTCTCCTTCTCCTTCTTCTGCTTCTTCTGATTCAACCTCCTGACCTCAACTTCTCCTTCTCCTTCTTCTGCTTCTTCTGATTCACCCTCCAGACTTCACCTTCTCCTTCTCCTTCTTCTGCTTCTTCTGATTCACCCTCCAGACTTCACCTTCTCCTTCTCCTTCTTCTGCTTCTTCTGATTCACCCTCCTGACCTCACCTTCTCCTTCTCCTTCTTCTACTTCTTCTGATTCACCCTCCAGACTTCATCTTCGCTTTCTCCTTCTTCTGCTTCTTCTGATTCACCCTCCAGACTTCACCTTCTCCTTCTCCTTCTTCTGCTTCTTCTGATTCACCCTCCAGACTTCACCTTCTCCTTCTCCTTCTTCTACTTCTTCTGATTCACCCTCCATACTTCACCTTCTCCTTCTCCTTCTTCTACTTCTTCTGATTCACCCTCCAGTCTTCACCTTCTCCTTCTACTTCTTCTGCTTCTTCTGCTTCACCCTCCAGACTTCACCTTCTCCTTCTCTTTCTTCTGCTTCTTCTGATTCACCCTCCAGACTTCACCTTCTCCTTCTCCTTCTTCTGATTCTTCTGATTCACCCTCCAGACTTCACCTTCTTCTTCCCCTTCTTCTGCTTCTTCTGATTCACCCTCCTGACTTCACCTTCTCCTTCTCCTTCTTCTACTTCTTCTGATTCACCCTCCTGACTTCACCTTCTCCTTCTCCTTCTTCTCCTTCTTCTGCTTCACCCTCCAGACTTCACCTTCTCCTTCTCCTTCTTCTGCTTCTTCTGATTCACCCTCCAGACTTCACCTTCTCCTTCTCCTTCGTCTGCTTCTTCTGATTCACCCTCCAGACTTCACCTTCTCCTTCTTATTCTGCTTCTTCTGATTCACCCTCCAGACTTCACCTTCTCCTTCTCCTTCTTCTGCTTCTTCTGATTCACCCTCCAGACTTCACCTTCTCCTTCTCCTTCTTCTGCTTCTTCTGATTCACCCTCCAGACTTCACCTTCTCCTTCTCCTTCTTCTACTTCTTCTGATTCACCCTCCAGACTTCATCTTCTCCTTCTCCTTCTTCTACTTCTTCTGATTCAGCCTCCAGACTTCAGCTTCTCCTTCTCCTTCTTCTACTTCTTCTGATTCACCCTCCAGACTTCACCTTCTCCTTCTCCTTCATCTACTTCTTCTGATTCACCCTCCAGACTTCGCCTTCTCCTTCACCTTCTTCTGCTTCTTCTGATTCACCTCCAGACTTCACCTTCTCCTTCTCCTTCTTCTGCTTCTTCTGATTCACCCTTCAGACTTCACCTTCTCCTTCTCCTTCTTCTGCTTCTTCTGATTCACCCTCCAGACCTCACCTTCTCCTTCTTATACATCTTCTGATTCACCCTCCAGACATCATCTTCTCCTTCTCCTTCTTGTGCTTCTTCTGATTCACCCTCCAGACGTCACCTTCTCCTTCTCCTTCTTCTGCTTCTTCTGATTCACCCTCCAGACTTCGCCTTCTCCTTCTTCTACTTCTTCTGATTCACCCTCCAGACTTCACCTTCTCCTTCTCCTTCTTCTACTTCTTCTGATTCACCCTCCAGTCTTCACCTTCTCCTTCTCCTTCTTCTGCTTCTTCTGATTCACCCTCCAGACTTCACCTTCTCCTTCTCCTTCTTCCGCCTCTTCTGATTCACCCTCCTGACTTCACCTTCTCCTTCTCCTTCTTCTGCTTCTTCTGATTCACGCTCCAGACTTCACCTTCTCCTTCTCCTTCTTCTACTTCTTCTGATTCACCCTCCAGACTTCACCGTCTCCTTCTACTTCTTCTGCTTCTTCTGATTCAACCTCCAGAATTCACCTTCTCCTTCTCCTTCTTCTGCTTCTTCTGATTCACCCTCCAGACTTCACCTTCTCCTTCTCCTTCTTCTACTTCTTCTGTTTCACCCTCCAGACTTCACCTTCTCCTTCTCCTGCTTCTGCTTCTTCTGATTCACCCTCCAGACTTCACCTTCTCCTTCTCCTTCGTCTACGTCTTCTGATTCACCCTCCAGACTACACCTTCTCCTTCTCCTTCTTTTACTTCTTCTGATTCACCCTCCAGACTTCACCTTCTCCTTCTCCTTCTTCTGCTTCTTCTGATTCACCCTCCAGACTTCACCTTCTCCTTCTCCTTCTTCTACTTCTTCTGATTCACACTCCAAACTTCACCTTCTCCTTCTCCTTCTTCTACTTCTTCTGATTCACCCTCCAGACTTCACCTTCTCCTTCTCCTTCTTCTACTTCTTCTGCTTCTCCCTCCAGACTTCACCTTCTCCTTCTCCTTCTTCTGCTTCTTCTGATTCACCCTCCAGACTTCACCTTCTCCTTCTCCTTCTTCTACTTCTTCTGATTCACCCTCCAGACTTCACCTTCTCCTTCTCCTTCTTCTACTTCTTCTGATTCACCCTCCAGACTTCACCTTCTCCTTCTCCTTCTTCTACTTCTTCTGATTCACCCTCCTGACTTCACCTTCTCCTTCTCCTTCTTCTGCTTCTTCTGCTTCACCCTCCAGACTTCACCTTCTCCTTCTCCTTCTTCTGCTTCTTCTGCTTCACCCTCCAGACTTCACCTTCTCCTTCTCCTTCTTCTGCTTCTTCTGCTTCACCCTCCTGACTTCACCTTCTGCTACTCCTTCTTCTACTTCTTCTGATTCACCCTCCAGACTTCACCTTCTCCTTCTCCTTCATCTGCTTTTTCTGCTTCACCCTCCAGAATTCACCTTCTCCTTCTCCTTCTTCTGCTTCTTCTGCTTCGCCCTCCAGACTTCACCTTCTCCTTCTCCTTCTTCTGCTTCTTCTGCTTCACCCTCCAGACTTCACCTTCTCCTTCTCCTTCTTCTGCTTCACCCTCCTGACCTCACCTTCTCCTTCTCCTTCTTCTACTTCTTCTGATTCACCCTCCAGACTTCACCTTCTCCTTCTCCTTCTTCTGCTTCTACGGCTTCACCCTCCAGACTTCAGCTTCTCCTTCTCCTTCTTCTGCTTCTTCTGCTGTGCCCTCCAGACTTGACCTTCTCCTTCTCCTTCTTCTGCTTCTTCTGCTTCACCCTCCTGACTTCACCTTCTCCTTCTCCTTCTTCTACTTCTTCTGCTTCACCCCCCTGACTTCACCTTCTCCTTCTCCTTCTTCTGCTTCTTCTGATTCACCCTCCTAACTTCACCTTCTCCTTCTCCTTCTTCTGCTTCTTCTGATTCACCCTCCTGACTTCACCTTCTCCTTCTCCTTCTTCTGCTTCTTCTGATTCACCCTCCAGACGTCACCTTCTCCTTCTCCTTCTTCTGCTTCTTCTGATTCACCCTCCAGACTTCGCCTTCTCCTTCTTCTACTTCTTCTGATTCACCCTCCAGACTTCACCTTCTCCTTCTCCTTCTTCTACTTCTTCTGATTCACCCTCCAGTCTTCACCTTCTCCTTCTCCTTCTTCTGCTTCTTCTGATTCACCCTCCAGACTTCACCTTCTCCTTCTCCTTCTTCCGCCTCTTCTGATTCACCCTCCTGACTTCACCTTCTCCTTCTCCTTCTTCTGCTTCTTCTGATTCACGCTCCAGACTTCACCTTCTCCTTCTCCTTCTTCTACTTCTTCTGATTCACCCTCCAGACTTCACCGTCTCCTTCTACTTCTTCTGCTTCTTCTGATTCAACCTCCAGAATTCACCTTCTCCTTCTCCTTCTTCTGCTTCTTCTGATTCACCCTCCAGACTTCACCTTCTCCTTCTCCTTCTTCTACTTCTTCTGTTTCACCCTCCAGACTTCACCTTCTCCTTCTCCTGCTTCTGCTTCTTCTGATTCACCCTCCAGACTTCACCTTCTCCTTCTCCTTCGTCTACGTCTTCTGATTCACCCTCCAGACTACACCTTCTCCTTCTCCTTCTTTTACTTCTTCTGATTCACCCTCCAGACTTCACCTTCTCCTTCTCCTTCTTCTGCTTCTTCTGATTCACCCTCCAGACTTCACCTTCTCCTTCTCCTTCTTCTACTTCTTCTGATTCACACTCCAAACTTCACCTTCTCCTTCTCCTTCTTCTACTTCTTCTGATTCACCCTCCAGACTTCACCTTCTCCTTCTCCTTCTTCTACTTCTTCTGCTTCTCCCTCCAGACTTCACCTTCTCCTTCTCCTTCTTCTGCTTCTTCTGATTCACCCTCCAGACTTCACCTTCTCCTTCTCCTTCTTCTACTTCTTCTGATTCACCCTCCAGACTTCACCTTCTCCTTCTCCTTCTTCTACTTCTTCTGATTCACCCTCCAGACTTCACCTTCTCCTTCTCCTTCTTCTACTTCTTCTGATTCACCCTCCTGACTTCACCTTCTCCTTCTCCTTCTTCTGCTTCTTCTGCTTCACCCTCCAGACTTCACCTTCTCCTTCTCCTTCTTCTGCTTCTTCTGCTTCACCCTCCAGACTTCACCTTCTCCTTCTCCTTCTTCTGCTTCTTCTGCTTCACCCTCCTGACTTCACCTTCTGCTACTCCTTCTTCTACTTCTTCTGATTCACCCTCCAGACTTCACCTTCTCCTTCTCCTTCATCTGCTTTTTCTGCTTCACCCTCCAGAATTCACCTTCTCCTTCTCCTTCTTCTGCTTCTTCTGCTTCGCCCTCCAGACTTCACCTTCTCCTTCTCCTTCTTCTGCTTCTTCTGCTTCACCCTCCAGACTTCACCTTCTCCTTCTCCTTCTTCTGCTTCACCCTCCTGACCTCACCTTCTCCTTCTCCTTCTTCTACTTCTTCTGATTCACCCTCCAGACTTCACCTTCTCCTTCTCCTTCTTCTGCTTCTACGGCTTCACCCTCCAGACTTCAGCTTCTCCTTCTCCTTCTTCTGCTTCTTCTGCTGTGCCCTCCAGACTTGACCTTCTCCTTCTCCTTCTTCTGCTTCTTCTGCTTCACCCTCCTGACTTCACCTTCTCCTTCTCCTTCTTCTACTTCTTCTGCTTCACCCCCCTGACTTCACCTTCTCCTTCTCCTTCTTCTGCTTCTTCTGATTCACCCTCCTAACTTCACCTTCTCCTTCTCCTTCTTCTGCTTCTTCTGATTCACCCTCCTGACTTCACCTTCTCCTTCTCCTTCTTCTGCTTCTTCTGATCCACCCTCCAGACTTCACCTTCTGCTTCTCCTTCTTCTGCTTCTTCTGATTCACCCTCCAGACCTCACCTTCTCCTTCTCCTTCTTCTACTTCTTCTGATTCACCCTCCAGACTTCATCTTCTCCTTCTCCTTCTTCTGCTTCTTCTGATTCACCCTCCAGACTTCACCTTCTCCGTCTCCTTCTTCTGCTTCTTCTGCTTCACCCTCCTGACTTCACCTTCTCCTTCTCCTTCTTCTACTTCTTCTGATTCTCCCTCCAGACTTCACCTTCTCCTTCTCCTTCTTCTACTTCTTCTGATTCACCCTCCAGATTTCACCGTCTCCTTCTCCTTCTTCTGCTTCTTCTGATTCACCCTCCAGACTTCACCTTCTCCTTCTCCTTCTTCTACTTCTTCTGATTCACCCTCCAGACTTTACCTTCTCCTTCTCCTTCTTCTACTTCTTCTGATTCACCCTCCAGACTTCACCTTCTCCTTCTTCTACTTCATCTGCTTCACCCCCCTGACTTCAACTTCTCCTTCTCCTTCTTCTGCTTCTTCTGATTCACCCTACTAACTTCACCTTCTCCTTCTCCTTCTTCTGCTTCTTCTGATTCAACCTCCTGACCTCAACTTCTCCTTCTCCTTCTTCTGCTTCTTCTGATTCACCCTCCAGACTTCACCTTCTCCTTCTCCTTCTTCTGCTTCTTCTGATTCACCCTCCAGACTTCACCTTCTCCTTCTCCTTCTTCTGCTTCTTCTGATTCACCCTCCTGACCTCACCTTCTCCTTCTCCTTCTTCTACTTCTTCTGATTCACCCTCCAGACTTCATCTTCGCTTTCTCCTTCTTCTGCTTCTTCTGATTCACCCTCCAGACTTCACCTTCTCCTTCTCCTTCTTCTGCTTCTTCTGATTCACCCTCCAGACTTCACCTTCTCCTTCTCCTTCTTCTACTTCTTCTGATTCACCCTCCATACTTCACCTTCTCCTTCTCCTTCTTCTACTTCTTCTGATTCACCCTCCAGTCTTCACCTTCTCCTTCTACTTCTTCTGCTTCTTCTGCTTCACCCTCCAGACTTCACCTTCTCCTTCTCTTTCTTCTGCTTCTTCTGATTCACCCTCCAGACTTCACCTTCTCCTTCTCCTTCTTCTGATTCTTCTGATTCACCCTCCAGACTTCACCTTCTCCTTCCCCTTCTTCTGCTTCTTCTGATTCACCCTCCTGACTTCACCTTCTCCTTCTCCTTCTTCTACTTCTTCTGATTCACCCTCCTGACTTCACCTTCTCCTTCTCCTTCTTCTCCTTCTTCTGCTTCACCCTCCAGACTTCACCTTCTCCTTCTCCTTCTTCTGCTTCTTCTGATTCACCCTCCAGACTTCACCTTCTCCTTCTCCTTCGTCTGCTTCTTCTGATTCACCCTCCGGACTTCACCTTCTCCTTCTTATTCTGCTTCTTCTGATTCACCCTCCAGACTTCACCTTCTCCTTCTCCTTCTTCTGCTTCTTCTGATTCACCCTCCAGACTTCACCTTCTCCTTCTCCTTCTTCTGCTTCTTCTGATTCACCCTCCAGACTTCACCTTCTCCTTCTCCTTCTTCTACTTCTTCTGATTCACCCTCCAGACTTCATCTTCTCCTTCTCCTTCTTCTACTTCTTCTGATTCAGCCTCCAGACTTCAGCTTCTCCTTCTCCTTCTTCTACTTCTTCTGATTCACCCTCCAGACTTCACCTTCTCCTTCTCCTTCATCTACTTCTTCTGATTCACCCTCCAGACTTCGCCTTCTCCTTCACCTTCTTCTGCTTCTTCTGATTCACCTCCAGACTTCACCTTCTCCTTCTCCTTCTTCTACTTCTTCTGATTCACCCTCCAGACTTCATCTTCTCCTTCTCCTTCTTCTACTTCTTCTGATTCAGCCTCCAGACTTCAGCTTCTCCTTCTCCTTCTTCTACTTCTTCTGATTCACCCTCCAGACTTCACCTTCTCCTTCTCCTTCATCTACTTCTTCTGATTCACCCTCCAGACTTCGCCTTCTCCTTCTCCTTCTTCTGCTTCTTCTGATTCACCCTTGAGACTTCACCTTCTCCTTCTCCTTCTTCTGCTTCTTCTGATTCACCCTCCAGACCTCACCTTCTCCTTCTTATACATCTTCTGATTCACCCTCCAGACATCATCTTCTCCTTCTCCTTCTTGTGCTTCTTCTGATTCACCCTCCAGACGTCACCTTCTCCTTCTCCTTCTTCTGCTTCTTCTGATTCACCCTCCAGACTTCGCCTTCTCCTTCTTCTACTTCTTCTGATTCACCCTCCAGACTTCACCTTCTCCTTCTCCTTCTTCTACTTCTTCTGATTCACCCTCCAGTCTTCACCTTCTCCTTCTCCTTCTTCTGCTTCTTCTGATTCACCCTCCAGACTTCACCTTCTCCTTCTCCTTCTTCCGCCTCTTCTGATTCACCCTCCTGACTTCACCTTCTCCTTCTCCTTCTTCTGCTTCTTCTGATTCACGCTCCAGACTTCACCTTCTCCTTCTCCTTCTTCTACTTCTTCTGTTTCACCCTACAGACTTCACCTTCTCCTTCTCCTGCTTCTGCTTCTTCTGATTCACCCTCCAGACTTCACCTTCTCCTTCTCCTTCGTCTACGTCTTCTGATTCACCCTCCAGACTACACCTTCTCCTTCTCCTTCTTTTACTTCTTCTGATTCACCCTCCAGACTTCACCTTCTCCTTCTCCTTCTTCTGCTTCTTCTGATTCACCCTCCAGACTTCACCTTCTCCTTCTCCTTCTTCTACTTCTTCTGATTCACACTCCAAACTTCACCTTCTCCTTCTCCTTCTTCTACTTCTTCTGATTCACCCTCCAGACTTCACCTTCTCCTTCTCCTTCTTCTACTTCTTCTGCTTCTCCCTCCAGACTTCACCTTCTCCTTCTCCTTCTTCTGCTTCTTCTGATTCACCCTCCAGACTTCACCTTCTCCTTCTCCTTCTTCTACTTCTTCTGATTCACCCTCCAGACTTCACCTTCTCCTTCTCCTTCTTCTACTTCTTCTGATTCACCCTCCAGACTTCACCTTCTCCTTCTCCTTCTTCTACGTCTTCTGATTCACCCTCCTGACTTCACCTTCTCCTTCTCCTTCTTCTGCTTCTTCTGCTTCACCCTCCAGACATCACCTTCTCCTTCTCCTTCTTCTGATTCTTCTGCTTCACCCTCCAGACTTCACCTTCTCCTTCTCCTTCTTCTGCTTCTTCTGCTTCACCCTCCTGACTTCACCTTCTGCTACTCCTTCTTCTACTTCTTCTGATTCACCCTCCAGACTTCACCTTCTCCTTCTCCTTCATCTGCTTTTTCTGCTTCACCCTCCAGAATTCACCTTCTCCTTCTCCTTCTTCTGCTTCTTCTGCTTCGCCCTCCAGACTTCACCTTCTCCTTCTCCTTCTTCTGCTTCTTCTGCTTCACCCTCCAGACTTCACCTTCTCCTTCTCCTTCTTCTGCTTCTTCTGCTTCACCCTCCTGACTTCACCTTCTCCTTCTCCTTCTTCTACTTCTTCTGATTCACCCTCCAGACTTCACCTTCTCCTTCTCCTTCTTCTGCTTCTACGGCTTCACCCTCCAGACTTCAGCTTCTCCTTCTCCTTCTTCTGCTTCTTCTGCTGTGCCCTCCAGACTTGACCTTCTCCTTCTCCTTCTTCTGCTTCTTCTGCTTCACCCTCCTGACTTCACCTTCTCCTTCTCCTTCTTCTACTTCTTCTGCTTCACCCCCCTGACTTCACCTTCTCCTTCTCCTTCTTCTGCTTCTTCTGATTCACCCTCCTAACTTCACCTTCTCCTTCTCCTTCTTCTGCTTCTTCTGATTCACCCTCCAGACTTCACCTTCTCCTTCTCCTTCTTCTGCTTCTACGGCTTCACCCTCCAGACTTCAGCTTCTCCTTCTCCTTCTTCTGCTTCTTCTGCTGTGCCCTCCAGACTTGACCTTCTCCTTCTCCTTCTTCTGCTTCTTCTGCTTCACCCTCCTGACTTCACCTTCTCCTTCTCCTTCTTCTACTTCTTCTGCTTCACCCCCCTGACTTCACCTTCTCCTTCTCCTTCTTCTGCTTCTTCTGATTCACCCTCCTAACTTCACCTTCTCCTTCTCCTTCTTCTGCTTCTTCTGATTCACCCTCCTGACTTCACCTTCTCCTTCTCCTTCTTCTGCTTCTTCTGATCCACCCTCCAGACTTCACCTTCTGCTTCTCCTTCTTCTGCTTCTTCTGATTCACCCTCCAGACCTCACCTTCTCCTTCTCCTTCTTCTACTTCTTCTGATTCACCCTCCAGACTTCATCTTCTCCTTCTCCTTCTTCTGCTTCTTCTGATTCACCCTCCAGACTTCACCTTCTCCTTCTTCTGCTTCTTCTGATTCACCCTCCAGACTTCACCTTCTCCTTCTCCTTCTTCTACTTCTTCTGATTCACCCTCCAGACTTCACCTTCTTCTTCTCCTTCTTCTCCGTCTTCTGATTCACCCTCCAGTCTTCACCTTCTCCTTCTCCTTCTTCTGCTTCTTCTGCTTCACCCTCCAGACTTCACCTTCTCCTTCTCTTTCTTCTGCTTCTTCTGATTCACCCTCCAGACTTCACCTTCTCCTTCTCCTTCTTCTGATTCTTCTGGTTCACCCTCCAGACTTCACCTTCTCCTTCTCCTTCTTCTGCTTCTTCTGATTCACCCTAGTGACTTCACCTTCTCCTTCTCCTTCTTCTACTTCTTCTGATTCACCCTCCTGACTTCAGCTTCTCCTTCTCCTTCTTCTACTTCTTCTGCTTCACCCTCCAGACTTCACCTTCTCCTTCTCCTTCTTCTACTTCTTCTGATTCACCCTCCAGACTTCACCTTCTCCTTCTCCTTCTTCTGCTTCTTCTGATTCACCCTCCAGACTTCACCTTCTCCTTCTCCTTATTCTGCTTCTTCTGATTCACCCTCCAGACTTCACCTTCTCCTTCTCCTTCTTCTGCTTCTTCTGATTCACCATCCAGACTTCACCTTCTCCTTCTCCTTCTTCTGCTTCTTCTGATTCACCCTCCAGACTTCACCTTCTCCTTCTCCTTCTTCTACTTCTTCTGATTCACCCTCCAGACTTCATCTTCTCCTTCTCCTTCTTCTGCTTCTTCTGATTCACCCTCCAGACTTCACCTTCTCCTTCTCCTTCTTCTGCTTCTTCTGATTCACCCTCCAGACTTCACCTTCTCCTTCTCCTTCTTCTACTTCTTCTGATTCACCCTCCAGACTTCACCTTCTCCTTCTCCTTCTTCTACTTCTTCTGATTCACCCTCCGGACTTCACCTTCTCCTTCTCCTTCTTCTGCTTCTTCTGATTCACCCTCCAGACTTCACCTTCTCCTTCTCCTTCTTCTGCTTCTTCTGATTCACCCTCCAGACTTCACCTTCTCCTTCTCCTTTTTCTGCTTCTTCTGATTCACCCTTCAGACTTCACCTTCTCCTTCTCCTTCTTCTGCTTCTTCTGATTCACCCTCCAGATCTCACCTTCTCCTTCTCCTTCTTCTACTTCTTCTGATTCACCCTCCAGACTTCATCTTCTCCTTCTCCTTCTTCTGCTTCTTCTGATTCACCCTCCAGATTTCACCTTCTCCTTCTCCTTCTTCTGCTTCTTCTGATTCACACTCCAGACTTCGCCTTCTCCTTCTCCTTCTTCTACTTCTTCTGATTCACCCTTCAGACTTCACCTTCTCCTTCTCCTTCTTATACTTCTTCTGATTCACCCTCCAGTCTTCACCTTCTCCTTCGCCTTCTTCTGCTTCTTCTGATTCACCCTCCAGATTTCACCTTCTCCTTCTCCTTCTTCTGCTTCTTCTGATTCACCCTCCTGACTTCACCTTCTCCTTCTCCTTCTTCTGCTTCTTCTGATTCACCCTCCAGACTTCACCTTCTCCTTCTCCTTCTTCTACTTCTTCTGATTCACCCTCCAGACTTCACCTTCTCCTTCTACTTCTTCTGCTTCTTCTGATTCAACCTCCAGACTTCACCTTCTCCTTCTCCTTCTTCTGCTTCTTCTGATTCACCCTCCATACTTCACCTTCTCCTTCTCCTTCTTCTGCTTCTTCCGATTCACCCTCCAGACTTCACCTTCTCCTTCTCCTTCTTCTGCTTCTTCTGATTCACCCTCCAGACTTCACCTTCTCCTTCTGCTTCTTCTACTTCTTCTGAATCACCCTCCAGACTTCACCTTCTCCTTCTCCTTCTTCTGCTTCTTCTGATTCACCCTCCAGACTTCACCTTCTCCTTCTCCTTCGTCTACTTCTCCTGATTCACCCTCCAAACTACACCTTCTACTTCTCCTTCTTCTACTTCTTCTGATTCACCCTCCAGATTTCACCTTCTCCTTCTCCTTCTTCTGCTTCTTCTGATTCACCCTCCAGACTTCACCTTCTCCTTCTCCTTCTTCTACTTCTTCTGATTCACCCTCCAGACTTTACCTTCTCCTTCTCCTTCTTCTACTTCTTCTGATTCACCCTCCAGACTTCACCTTCTCCTTCTCCTTCTTCTACTTCTTCTGCTTCTCCCTCCAGACTTCACCTTCTCCTTCTCCTTCTTCTGCTTCTTCTGATTCACCCTCCAGACTTCACCTTCTCCTTCTCCTTCTTCTACTTCTTCTGATTCACCCTCCAGACTTCACCTTCTCCTTCTCCTTCTTCTACTTCTTCTGATTCACCCTCCAGACTTCACCTTCTCCTTCTCCTTCTTCTACTTCTTCTGATTCACCCTCCTGACTTCACCTTCTCCTTCTCCTTCTTCTGCTTCTTCTGCTTCACCCTCCAGACTTCACCTTCTCCTTCTCCTTCTTCTGCTTCTTCTGCTTCACCCTCCAGACTTCACCTTCTCCGTCTCCTTCTTCTGCTTCTTCTGCTTCACCCTCCTGACTTCACCTTCTCCTTCTCCTTCTTCTACTTCTTCTGATTCACCCTCCAGACTTCACCTTCTCCTTCTCCTTCTTCTGCTTCTTCTGCTTCACCCTCCAGACTTCACCTTCACCTTCTCCTTCTTCTGCTTCTTCTGCTTCGCCCTCCAGACTTCACCTTCTCCTTCTCCTTCTTCTGCTTCTTCTGCTTCACCCTCCTGACTTCACCATCTCCTTCTCCTTCTTCTACTTCTTCTGCTTCACCCCACTGACTTCACCTTCTGCTTCTCCTTCTTCTGCTTCTTCTGATTCACCCTCCTAACTTCACCTTCTCCTTCTCCTTCTTCTGCTTCTTCTGATTCACCCTCCTGACTTCACCTTCTCCTTCTCCTTCTTCTGCTTCTTCTGCTGTGCCCTCCAGACTTGACCTTCTCCTTCTCCTTCTTCTGCTTCTTCTGCTTCACCCTCCTGACTTCACCTTCTCCTTCTCCTTCTTCTACTTCTTCTGCTTCACCCCCCTGACTTCACCTTCTCCTTCTCCTTCTTCTGCTTCTTCTGATTCACCCTCCTAACTTCACCTTCTCCTTCTCCTTCTTCTGCTTCTTCTGATTCACCCTCCTGACTTCACCTTCTCCTTCTCCTTCTTCTGCTTCTTCTGATCCACCCTCCAGACTTCACCTTCTGCTTCTCCTTCTTCTGCTTCTTCTGATTCACCCTCCAGACCTCACCTTCTCCTTCTCCTTCTTCTACTTCTTCTGATTCACCCTCCAGACTTCATCTTCTCCTTCTCCTTCTTCTGCTTCTTCTGATTCACCCTCCAGACTTCACCTTCTCCGTCTCCTTCTTCTGCTTCTTCTGCTTCACCCTCCTGACTTCACCTTCTCCTTCTCCTTCTTCTACTTCTTCTGATTCTCCCTCCAGACTTCACCTTCTCCTTCTCCTTCTTCTACTTCTTCTGATTCACCCTCCAGATTTCACCGTCTCCTTCTCCTTCTTCTGCTTCTTCTGATTCACCCTCCAGACTTCACCTTCTCCTTCTCCTTCTTCTACTTCTTCTGATTCACCCTCCAGACTTTACCTTCTCCTTCTCCTTCTTCTACTTCTTCTGATTCACCCTCCAGACTTCACCTTCTCCTTCTTCTACTTCATCTGCTTCACCCCCCTGACTTCAACTTCTCCTTCTCCTTCTTCTGCTTCTTCTGATTCACCCTACTAACTTCACCTTCTCCTTCTCCTTCTTCTGCTTCTTCTGATTCAACCTCCTGACCTCAACTTCTCCTTCTCCTTCTTCTGCTTCTTCTGATTCACCCTCCAGACTTCACCTTCTCCTTCTCCTTCTTCTGCTTCTTCTGATTCACCCTCCAGACTTCACCTTCTCCTTCTCCTTCTTCTGCTTCTTCTGATTCACCCTCCTGACCTCACCTTCTCCTTCTCCTTCTTCTACTTCTTCTGATTCACCCTCCAGACTTCATCTTCGCTTTCTCCTTCTTCTGCTTCTTCTGATTCACCCTCCAGACTTCACCTTCTCCTTCTCCTTCTTCTGCTTCTTCTGATTCACCCTCCAGACTTCACCTTCTCCTTCTCCTTCTTCTACTTCTTCTGATTCACCCTCCATACTTCACCTTCTCCTTCTCCTTCTTCTACTTCTTCTGATTCACCCTCCAGTCTTCACCTTCTCCTTCTACTTCTTCTGCTTCTTCTGCTTCACCCTCCAGACTTCACCTTCTCCTTCTCTTTCTTCTGCTTCTTCTGATTCACCCTCCAGACTTCACCTTCTCCTTCTCCTTCTTCTGATTCTTCTGATTCACCCTCCAGACTTCACCTTCTCCTTCCCCTTCTTCTGCTTCTTCTGATTCACCCTCCTGACTTCACCTTCTCCTTCTCCTTCTTCTACTTCTTCTGATTCACCCTCCTGACTTCACCTTCTCCTTCTCCTTCTTCTCCTTCTTCTGCTTCACCCTCCAGACTTCACCTTCTCCTTCTCCTTCTTCTGCTTCTTCTGATTCACCCTCCAGACTTCACCTTCTCCTTCTCCTTCGTCTGCTTCTTCTGATTCACCCTCCGGACTTCACCTTCTCCTTCTTATTCTGCTTCTTCTGATTCACCCTCCAGACTTCACCTTCTCCTTCTCCTTCTTCTGCTTCTTCTGATTCACCCTCCAGACTTCACCTTCTCCTTCTCCTTCTTCTGCTTCTTCTGATTCACCCTCCAGACTTCACCTTCTCCTTCTCCTTCTTCTACTTCTTCTGATTCACCCTCCAGACTTCATCTTCTCCTTCTCCTTCTTCTACTTCTTCTGATTCAGCCTCCAGACTTCAGCTTCTCCTTCTCCTTCTTCTACTTCTTCTGATTCACCCTCCAGACTTCACCTTCTCCTTCTCCTTCATCTACTTCTTCTGATTCACCCTCCAGACTTCGCCTTCTCCTTCACCTTCTTCTGCTTCTTCTGATTCACCTCCAGACTTCACCTTCTCCTTCTCCTTCTTCTACTTCTTCTGATTCACCCTCCAGACTTCATCTTCTCCTTCTCCTTCTTCTACTTCTTCTGATTCAGCCTCCAGACTTCAGCTTCTCCTTCTCCTTCTTCTACTTCTTCTGATTCACCCTCCAGACTTCACCTTCTCCTTCTCCTTCATCTACTTCTTCTGATTCACCCTCCAGACTTCGCCTTCTCCTTCTCCTTCTTCTGCTTCTTCTGATTCACCCTTGAGACTTCACCTTCTCCTTCTCCTTCTTCTGCTTCTTCTGATTCACCCTCCAGACCTCACCTTCTCCTTCTTATACATCTTCTGATTCACCCTCCAGACATCATCTTCTCCTTCTCCTTCTTGTGCTTCTTCTGATTCACCCTCCAGACGTCACCTTCTCCTTCTCCTTCTTCTGCTTCTTCTGATTCACCCTCCAGACTTCGCCTTCTCCTTCTTCTACTTCTTCTGATTCACCCTCCAGACTTCACCTTCTCCTTCTCCTTCTTCTACTTCTTCTGATTCACCCTCCAGTCTTCACCTTCTCCTTCTCCTTCTTCTGCTTCTTCTGATTCACCCTCCAGACTTCACCTTCTCCTTCTCCTTCTTCCGCCTCTTCTGATTCACCCTCCTGACTTCACCTTCTCCTTCTCCTTCTTCTGCTTCTTCTGATTCACGCTCCAGACTTCACCTTCTCCTTCTCCTTCTTCTACTTCTTCTGTTTCACCCTACAGACTTCACCTTCTCCTTCTCCTGCTTCTGCTTCTTCTGATTCACCCTCCAGACTTCACCTTCTCCTTCTCCTTCGTCTACGTCTTCTGATTCACCCTCCAGACTACACCTTCTCCTTCTCCTTCTTTTACTTCTTCTGATTCACCCTCCAGACTTCACCTTCTCCTTCTCCTTCTTCTGCTTCTTCTGATTCACCCTCCAGACTTCACCTTCTCCTTCTCCTTCTTCTACTTCTTCTGATTCACACTCCAAACTTCACCTTCTCCTTCTCCTTCTTCTACTTCTTCTGATTCACCCTCCAGACTTCACCTTCTCCTTCTCCTTCTTCTACTTCTTCTGCTTCTCCCTCCAGACTTCACCTTCTCCTTCTCCTTCTTCTGCTTCTTCTGATTCACCCTCCAGACTTCACCTTCTCCTTCTCCTTCTTCTACTTCTTCTGATTCACCCTCCAGACTTCACCTTCTCCTTCTCCTTCTTCTACTTCTTCTGATTCACCCTCCAGACTTCACCATCTCCTTCTCCTTCTTCTACTTCTTCTGATTCACCCTCCTGACTTCACCTTCTCCTTCTCCTTCTTCTGCTTCTTCTGCTTCACCCTCCAGACATCACCTTCTCCTTCTCCTTCTTCTGCTTCTTCTGCTTCACCCTCCAGACTTCACCTTCTCCTTCTCCTTCTTCTGCTTCTTCTGCTTCACCCTCCTGACTTCACCTTCTGCTACTCCTTCTTCTACTTCTTCTGATTCACCCTCCAGACTTCACCTTCTCCTTCTCCTTCATCTGCTTTTTCTGCTTCACCCTCCAGAATTCACCTTCTCCTTCTCCTTCTTCTGCTTCTTCTGCTTCGCCCTCCAGACTTCACCTTCTCCTTCTCCTTCTTCTGCTTCTTCTGCTTCACCCTCCAGACTTCACCTTCTCCTTCTCCTTCTTCTGCTTCTTCTGCTTCACCCTCCTGACTTCACCTTCTCCTTCTCCTTCTTCTACTTCTTCTGATTCACCCTCCAGACTTCACCTTCTCCTTCTCCTTCTTCTGCTTCTACGGCTTCACCCTCCAGACTTCAGCTTCTCCTTCTCCTTCTTCTGCTTCTTCTGCTGTGCCCTCCAGACTTGACCTTCTCCTTCTCCTTCTTCTGCTTCTTCTGCTTCACCCTCCTGACTTCACCTTCTCCTTCTCCTTCTTCTACTTCTTCTGCTTCACCCCCCTGACTTCACCTTCTCCTTCTCCTTCTTCTGCTTCTTCTGATTCACCCTCCTAACTTCACCTTCTCCTTCTCCTTCTTCTGCTTCTTCTGATTCACCCTCCTGACTTCACCTTCTCCTTCTCCTTCTTCTGCTTCTTCTGATCCACCCTCCAGACTTCACCTTCTGCTTCTCCTTCTTCTGCTTCTTCTGATTCACCCTCCAGACCTCACCTTCTCCTTCTCCTTCTTCTACTTCTTCTGATTCACCCTCCAGACTTCATCTTCTCCTTCTCCTTCTTCTGCTTCTTCTGATTCACCCTCCAGACTTCACCTTCTCCTTCTTCTGCTTCTTCTGATTCACCCTCCAGACTTCACCTTCTCCTTCTCCTTCTTCTACTTCTTCTGATTCACCCTCCAGACTTCACCTTCTTCTTCTCCTTCTTCTCCGTCTTCTGATTCACCCTCCAGTCTTCACCTTCTCCTTCTCCTTCTTCTGCTTCTTCTGCTTCACCCTCCAGACTTCACCTTCTCCTTCTCTTTCTTCTGCTTCTTCTGATTCACCCTCCAGACTTCACCTTCTCCTTCTCCTTCTTCTGATTCTTCTGGTTCACCCTCCAGACTTCACCTTCTCCTTCTCCTTCTTCTGCTTCTTCTGATTCACCCTAGTGACTTCACCTTCTCCTTCTCCTTCTTCTACTTCTTCTGATTCACCCTCCTGACTTCAGCTTCTCCTTCTCCTTCTTCTACTTCTTCTGCTTCACCCTCCAGACTTCACCTTCTCCTTCTCCTTCTTCTACTTCTTCTGATTCACCCTCCAGACTTCACCTTCTCCTTCTCCTTCTTCTGCTTCTTCTGATTCACCCTCCAGACTTCACCTTCTCCTTCTCCTTATTCTGCTTCTTCTGATTCACCCTCCAGACTTCACCTTCTCCTTCTCCTTCTTCTGCTTCTTCTGATTCACCATCCAGACTTCACCTTCTCCTTCTCCTTCTTCTGCTTCTTCTGATTCACCCTCCAGACTTCACCTTCTCCTTCTCCTTCTTCTACTTCTTCTGATTCACCCTCCAGACTTCATCTTCTCCTTCTCCTTCTTCTGCTTCTTCTGATTCACCCTCCAGACTTCACCTTCTCCTTCTCCTTCTTCTGCTTCTTCTGATTCACCCTCCAGACTTCACCTTCTCCTTCTCCTTCTTCTACTTCTTCTGATTCACCCTCCAGACTTCACCTTCTCCTTCTCCTTCTTCTACTTCTTCTGATTCACCCTCCGGACTTCACCTTCTCCTTCTCCTTCTTCTGCTTCTTCTGATTCACCCTCCAGACTTCACCTTCTCCTTCTCCTTCTTCTGCTTCTTCTGATTCACCCTCCAGACTTCACCTTCTCCTTCTCCTTTTTCTGCTTCTTCTGATTCACCCTTCAGACTTCACCTTCTCCTTCTCCTTCTTCTGCTTCTTCTGATTCACCCTCCAGATCTCACCTTCTCCTTCTCCTTCTTCTACTTCTTCTGATTCACCCTCCAGACTTCATCTTCTCCTTCTCCTTCTTCTGCTTCTTCTGATTCACCCTCCAGATTTCACCTTCTCCTTCTCCTTCTTCTGCTTCTTCTGATTCACACTCCAGACTTCGCCTTCTCCTTCTCCTTCTTCTACTTCTTCTGATTCACCCTTCAGACTTCACCTTCTCCTTCTCCTTCTTATACTTCTTCTGATTCACCCTCCAGTCTTCACCTTCTCCTTCGCCTTCTTCTGCTTCTTCTGATTCACCCTCCAGATTTCACCTTCTCCTTCTCCTTCTTCTGCTTCTTCTGATTCACCCTCCTGACTTCACCTTCTCCTTCTCCTTCTTCTGCTTCTTCTGATTCACCCTCCAGACTTCACCTTCTCCTTCTCCTTCTTCTACTTCTTCTGATTCACCCTCCAGACTTCACCTTCTCCTTCTACTTCTTCTGCTTCTTCTGATTCAACCTCCAGACTTCACCTTCTCCTTCTCCTTCTTCTGCTTCTTCTGATTCACCCTCCATACTTCACCTTCTCCTTCTCCTTCTTCTGCTTCTTCCGATTCACCCTCCAGACTTCACCTTCTCCTTCTCCTTCTTCTGCTTCTTCTGATTCACCCTCCAGACTTCACCTTCTCCTTCTGCTTCTTCTACTTCTTCTGAATCACCCTCCAGACTTCACCTTCTCCTTCTCCTTCTTCTGCTTCTTCTGATTCACCCTCCAGACTTCACCTTCTCCTTCTCCTTCGTCTACTTCTCCTGATTCACCCTCCAAACTACACCTTCTACTTCTCCTTCTTCTACTTCTTCTGATTCACCCTCCAGATTTCACCTTCTCCTTCTCCTTCTTCTGCTTCTTCTGATTCACCCTCCAGACTTCACCTTCTCCTTCTCCTTCTTCTACTTCTTCTGATTCACCCTCCAGACTTTACCTTCTCCTTCTCCTTCTTCTACTTCTTCTGATTCACCCTCCAGACTTCACCTTCTCCTTCTCCTTCTTCTACTTCTTCTGCTTCTCCCTCCAGACTTCACCTTCTCCTTCTCCTTCTTCTGCTTCTTCTGATTCACCCTCCAGACTTCACCTTCTCCTTCTCCTTCTTCTACTTCTTCTGATTCACCCTCCAGACTTCACCTTCTCCTTCTCCTTCTTCTACTTCTTCTGATTCACCCTCCAGACTTCACCTTCTCCTTCTCCTTCTTCTACTTCTTCTGATTCACCCTCCTGACTTCACCTTCTCCTTCTCCTTCTTCTGCTTCTTCTGCTTCACCCTCCAGACTTCACCTTCTCCTTCTCCTTCTTCTGCTTCTTCTGCTTCACCCTCCAGACTTCACCTTCTCCGTCTCCTTCTTCTGCTTCTTCTGCTTCACCCTCCTGACTTCACCTTCTCCTTCTCCTTCTTCTACTTCTTCTGATTCACCCTCCAGACTTCACCTTCTCCTTCTCCTTCTTCTGCTTCTTCTGCTTCACCCTCCAGACTTCACCTTCACCTTCTCCTTCTTCTGCTTCTTCTGCTTCGCCCTCCAGACTTCACCTTCTCCTTCTCCTTCTTCTGCTTCTTCTGCTTCACCCTCCTGACTTCACCATCTCCTTCTCCTTCTTCTACTTCTTCTGCTTCACCCCACTGACTTCACCTTCTGCTTCTCCTTCTTCTGCTTCTTCTGATTCACCCTCCTAACTTCACCTTCTCCTTCTCCTTCTTCTGCTTCTTCTGATTCACCCTCCTGACTTCACCTTCTCCTTCTCCTTCTTCTGCTTCTTCTGATTCACCCTCCAGACTTAACCTTCTCCTTCTCCTTCTTCTGCTTCTTCTGATTCACCCTCCAGACTTCATCTTCTCCTTCTCCTTCTTCTGCTTCTTCTGATTCACCCTCCAGATATCACCTTCTCCTTCTCCTTCTTCTACTTCTTCTGATTCACCCTCCTGACTTCACCTTCTCCTTCTCCTTCATCTACTTCTTCTGCTTCACCCTCCAGACTTCACCTTCTCCTTCTCCTTCTTCTACTTCTTCTGATTCACCCTCCAGACTTCACCTTCTCCTTCTCCTTCTTCTACTTCTTCTGATTCACCCTCCAGACTTCACCTTCTCCTTCTCCTTCTTCTACTTCTTCTGATTCACCCTCCAGACTTCACCTTCTCCTTCTCCTTCTTCTGCTTCTTCTGATTCACCCTCCAGACTTCACCTTCTCCTTCTCCTTATTCTGCTTCTTCTGATTCACCCTCCAGACTTCACCTTCTCCTTCTCCTTCTTCTGCTTCTTCTGATTCACCCTCCAGACTTCACCTTCTCCTTCTCCTTCTTCTGCTTCTTCTGATTCACGCTCCAGACTTCACCTTCTCCTTCTCCTTCTTCTACTTCTTCTGATTCACCCTCCAGACTTCACCTTCTCCTTCTCCTTCTTCTGCTTCTTCTGATTCACCCTCCAGACTTCACCTTCTCCTTCTCCTTCGTCTACTTCTTCTGATTCACCCTCCAGACTACACCTTCTCCTTCTCCTTCTTCTACTTCTTCTGATTCACCCTCCAGACTTCACCTTCTCCTTCTCCTTCTTCTCTTTCTTCTGATTCACCCTCCAGACTTCATCTTCTCCTTCTCCTTCTTCTACTTCTTCTGATTCACCCTCCAGACTTCACCTTCTCCTTCTCCTTCTTCTACTTCTTCTGATTCACCCTCCAGACTTCATCTTCTCCTTCTCCTTCTTCTGCTTCTTCTGATTCACCCTCCAGACTTCACCTTCTCCTTCTCCTTCTTCTGCTTCTTCTGATTCACCCTCCAGACTTCAACTTCTCCTTCTCCTTCTTCTACTTCTTCTGATTCACCCTCCAGACTTCACCTTCTCCTTCTCCTTCTTCTACTTCTTCTGATTCACCCTCCAGTCTTCACCTTCTCCTTCTCCTTCTTCTGTTTCTTCTGCTTCACCCTCCAGACTTCACCTTCTCCTTCTCCTTCTTCTGCTTCTTCTGCTTCACACTCCAGACTTCACCTTCTCCTTCTCCTTCTTCTGCTTCTTCTGCTGCGCCCTCCAGGCTTCACCTTCTCCTTCTCCTTCTTCTGCTTCTTCTGCTTCACCGTCCTGACTTCACCTTCTCCTTCTCCTTCTTCTACTTCTTCTGCTACACCCCCCTGACTTCACCTGCTCCTTCTCCTTCTTCTGCTTCTTCTGATTCACCCTCCTAAATTCACCTTCTCCTTCTCCTTCTTCTGCTTCTTCTGATTCACCCTCCTGACTTCTCCTTCTCCTTCTCCTTCTTCTGCTTCTTCTGATTCACCCTCCAGACTTCACCTTCTCCTTCTCCTTCTTCTGCTTCTTCTGATTCACCCTCCAGACTTCACCTTCTCCTTCTCCTTCTTCTGCTTCTTCTGCTTCACCCTCCAGACTTCACCTTCTCCTTCTCCTTCTTCTGCTTCTTCTGCTTCACCCTCCTGACTTCACCTTCTCCTTCTCCTTCTTCTACTTCTTCTGATTCACCCTCCAGACTTCACCTTCTCCTTCGCCTTCTTCTGCTTCTTCTGATTCACCCTCCAGATTTCACCTTCTCCTTCTCCTTCTTCTGCTTCTTCTGATTCACCCTCCTGACTTCACCTTCTCCTTCTCCTTCTTCTGCTTCTTCTGATTCACCCTCCAGACTTCACCTTCTCCTTCTCCTTCTTCTACTTCTTCTGATTCACCCTCCAGACTTCACCTTCTCCTTCTACTTCTTCTGCTTCTTCTGATTCAACCTCCAGACTTCACCTTCTCCTTCTCCTTCTTCTGCTTCTTCTGATTCACCCTCCATACTTCACCTTCTCCTTCTCCTTCTTCTGCTTCTTCCGATTCACCCTCCAGACTTCACCTTCTCCTTCTCCTTCTTCTGCTTCTTCTGATTCACCCTCCAGACTTCACCTTCTCCTTCTGCTTCTTCTACTTCTTCTGAATCACCCTCCAGACTTCACCTTCTCCTTCTCCTTCTTCTGCTTCTTCTGATTCACCCTCCAGACTTCACCTTCTCCTTCTCCTTCGTCTACTTCTCCTGATTCACCCTCCAAACTACACCTTCTACTTCTCCTTCTTCTACTTCTTCTGATTCACCCTCCAGATTTCACCTTCTCCTTCTCCTTCTTCTGCTTCTTCTGATTCACCCTCCAGACTTCACCTTCTCCTTCTCCTTCTTCTACTTCTTCTGATTCACCCTCCAGACTTTACCTTCTCCTTCTCCTTCTTCTACTTCTTCTGATTCACCCTCCAGACTTCACCTTCTCCTTCTCCTTCTTCTACTTCTTCTGCTTCTCCCTCCAGACTTCACCTTCTCCTTCTCCTTCTTCTGCTTCTTCTGATTCACCCTCCAGACTTCACCTTCTCCTTCTCCTTCTTCTACTTCTTCTGATTCACCCTCCAGACTTCACCTTCTCCTTCTCCTTCTTCTACTTCTTCTGATTCACCCTCCAGACTTCACCTTCTCCTTCTCCTTCTTCTACTTCTTCTGATTCACCCTCCTGACTTCACCTTCTCCTTCTCCTTCTTCTGCTTCTTCTGCTTCACCCTCCAGACTTCACCTTCTCCTTCTCCTTCTTCTGCTTCTTCTGCTTCACCCTCCAGACTTCACCTTCTCCGTCTCCTTCTTCTGCTTCTTCTGCTTCATCCTCCTGACTTCACCTTCTCCTTCTCCTTCTTCTACTTCTTCTGATTCACCCTCCAGACTTCACCTTCTCCTTCTCCTTCTTCTGCTTCTTCTGCTTCACCCTCCAGACTTCACCTTCACCTTCTCCTTCTTCTGCTTCTTCTGCTTCGCCCTCCAGACTTCACCTTCTCCTTCTCCTTCTTCTGCTTCTTCTGCTTCACCCTCCTGACTTCACCATCTCCTTCTCCTTCTTCTACTTCTTCTGCTTCACCCCACTGACTTCACCTTCTCCTTCTCCTTCTTCTGCTTCTTCTGATTCACCCTCCTAACTTCACCTTCTCCTTCTCCTTCTTCTGCTTCTTCTGATTCACCCTCCTGACTTCACCTTCTCCTTCTCCTTCTTCTGCTTCTTCTGATTCACCCTCCAGACTTAACCTTCTCCTTCTCCTTCTTCTGCTTCTTCTGATTCACCCTCCAGACTTCATCTTCTCCTTCTCCTTCTTCTGCTTCTTCTGATTCACCCTCCAGACCTCACCTTCTCCTTCTCCTTCTTCTACTTCTTCTGATTCACCCTCCTGACTTCACCTTCTCCTTCTCCTTCATCTACTTCTTCTGCTTCACCCTCCAGACTTCACCTTCTCCTTCTCCTTCTTCTACTTCTTCTGATTCACCCTCCAGACTTCACCTTCTCCTTCTCCTTCTTCTACTTCTTCTGATTCACCCTGCAGACTTCACCTTCTCCTTCTCCTTCTTCTACTTCTTCTGATTCACCCTCCAGACTTCACCTTCTCCTTCTCCTTCTTCTGCTTCTTCTGATTCACCCTCCAGACTTCACCTTCTCCTTCTCCTTATTCTGCTTCTTCTGATTCACCCTCCAGACTTCACCTTCTCCTTCTCCTTCTTCTGCTTCTTCTGATTCACCCTCCAGACTTCACCTTCTCCTTCTCCTTCTTCTGCTTCTTCTGATTCACGCTCCAGACTTCACCTTCTCCTTCTCCTTCTTCTACTTCTTCTGATTCACCCTCCAGACTTCACCTTCTCCTTCTCCTTCTTCTGCTTCTTCTGATTCACCCTCCAGACTTCACCTTCTCCTTCTCCTTCGTCTACTTCTTCTGATTCACCCTCCAGACTACACCTTCTCCTTCTCCTTCTTCTACTTCTTCTGATTCACCCTCCAGACTTCACCTTCTCCTTCTCCTTCTTCTCTTTCTTCTGATTCACCCTCCAGACTTCATCTTCTCCTTCTCCTTCTTCTACTTCTTCTGATTCACCCTCCAGACTTCACCTTCTCCTTCTCCTTCTTCTACTTCTTCTGATTCACCCTCCAGACTTCATCTTCTCCTTCTCCTTCTTCTGCTTCTTCTGATTCACCCTCCAGACTTCACCTTCTCCTTCTCCTTCTTCTGCTTCTTCTGATTCACCCTCCAGACTTCAACTTCTCCTTCTCCTTCTTCTACTTCTTCTGATTCACCCTCCAGACTTCACCTTCTCCTTCTCCTTCTTCTACTTCTTCTGATTCACCCTCCAGTCTTCACCTTCTCCTTCTCCTTCTTCTGTTTCTTCTGCTTCACCCTCCAGACTTCACCTTCTCCTTCTCCTTCTTCTGCTTCTTCTGCTTCACACTCCAGACTTCACCTTCTCCTTCTCCTTCTTCTGCTTCTTCTGCTGCGCCCTCCAGGCTTCACCTTCTCCTTCTCCTTCTTCTGCTTCTTCTGCTTCACCGTCCTGACTTCACCTTCTCCTTCTCCTTCTTCTACTTCTTCTGCTACACCCCCCTGACTTCACCTGCTCCTTCTCCTTCTTCTGCTTCTTCTGATTCACCCTCCTAAATTCACCTTCTCCTTCTCCTTCTTCTGCTTCTTCTGATTCACCCTCCAGACTTCACCTTCTTCTTCTCCTTCTTCTCCGTCTTCTGATTCACCCTCCAGTCTTCACCTTCTCCTTCTCCTTCTTCTGCTTCTTCTGCTTCACCCTCCAGACTTCACCTTCTCCTTCTCTTTCTTCTGCTTCTTCTGATTCACCCTCCAGACTTCACCTTCTCCTTCTCCTTCTTCTGATTCTTCTGGTTCACCCTCCAGACTTCACCTTCTCCTTCTCCTTCTTCTGCTTCTTCTGATTCACCCTAGTGACTTCACCTTCTCCTTCTCCTTCTTCTACTTCTTCTGATTCACCCTCCTGACTTCAGCTTCTCCTTCTCCTTCTTCTACTTCTTCTGCTTCACCCTCCAGACTTCACCTTCTCCTTCTCCTTCTTCTACTTCTTCTGATTCACCCTCCAGACTTCACCTTCTCCTTCTCCTTCTTCTGCTTCTTCTGATTCACCCTCCAGACTTCACCTTCTCCTTCTCCTTATTCTGCTTCTTCTGATTCACCCTCCAGACTTCACCTTCTCCTTCTCCTTCTTCTGCTTCTTCTGATTCACCATCCAGACTTCACCTTCTCCTTCTCCTTCTTCTGCTTCTTCTGATTCACCCTCCAGACTTCACCTTCTCCTTCTCCTTCTTCTACTTCTTCTGATTCACCCTCCAGACTTCATCTTCTCCTTCTCCTTCTTCTGCTTCTTCTGATTCACCCTCCAGACTTCACCTTCTCCTTCTCCTTCTTCTGCTTCTTCTGATTCACCCTCCAGACTTCACCTTCTCCTTCTCCTTCTTCTACTTCTTCTGATTCACCCTCCAGACTTCACCTTCTCCTTCTCCTTCTTCTACTTCTTCTGATTCACCCTCCGGACTTCACCTTCTCCTTCTCCTTCTTCTGCTTCTTCTGATTCACCCTCCAGACTTCACCTTCTCCTTCTCCTTCTTCTGCTTCTTCTGATTCACCCTCCAGACTTCACCTTCTCCTTCTCCTTTTTCTGCTTCTTCTGATTCACCCTTCAGACTTCACCTTCTCCTTCTCCTTCTTCTGCTTCTTCTGATTCACCCTCCAGATCTCACCTTCTCCTTCTCCTTCTTCTACTTCTTCTGATTCACCCTCCAGACTTCATCTTCTCCTTCTCCTTCTTCTGCTTCTTCTGATTCACCCTCCAGATTTCACCTTCTCCTTCTCCTTCTTCTGCTTCTTCTGATTCACACTCCAGACTTCGCCTTCTCCTTCTCCTTCTTCTACTTCTTCTGATTCACCCTTCAGACTTCACCTTCTCCTTCTCCTTCTTATACTTCTTCTGATTCACCCTCCAGTCTTCACCTTCTCCTTCGCCTTCTTCTGCTTCTTCTGATTCACCCTCCAGATTTCACCTTCTCCTTCTCCTTCTTCTGCTTCTTCTGATTCACCCTCCTGACTTCACCTTCTCCTTCTCCTTCTTCTGCTTCTTCTGATTCACCCTCCAGACTTCACCTTCTCCTTCTCCTTCTTCTACTTCTTCTGATTCACCCTCCAGACTTCACCTTCTCCTTCTACTTCTTCTGCTTCTTCTGATTCAACCTCCAGACTTCACCTTCTCCTTCTCCTTCTTCTGCTTCTTCTGATTCACCCTCCATACTTCACCTTCTCCTTCTCCTTCTTCTGCTTCTTCCGATTCACCCTCCAGACTTCACCTTCTCCTTCTCCTTCTTCTGCTTCTTCTGATTCACCCTCCAGACTTCACCTTCTCCTTCTGCTTCTTCTACTTCTTCTGAATCACCCTCCAGACTTCACCTTCTCCTTCTCCTTCTTCTGCTTCTTCTGATTCACCCTCCAGACTTCACCTTCTCCTTCTCCTTCGTCTACTTCTCCTGATTCACCCTCCAAACTACACCTTCTACTTCTCCTTCTTCTACTTCTTCTGATTCACCCTCCAGATTTCACCTTCTCCTTCTCCTTCTTCTGCTTCTTCTGATTCACCCTCCAGACTTCACCTTCTCCTTCTCCTTCTTCTACTTCTTCTGATTCACCCTCCAGACTTTACCTTCTCCTTCTCCTTCTTCTACTTCTTCTGATTCACCCTCCAGACTTCACCTTCTCCTTCTCCTTCTTCTACTTCTTCTGCTTCTCCCTCCAGACTTCACCTTCTCCTTCTCCTTCTTCTGCTTCTTCTGATTCACCCTCCAGACTTCACCTTCTCCTTCTCCTTCTTCTACTTCTTCTGATTCACCCTCCAGACTTCACCTTCTCCTTCTCCTTCTTCTACTTCTTCTGATTCACCCTCCAGACTTCACCTTCTCCTTCTCCTTCTTCTACTTCTTCTGATTCACCCTCCTGACTTCACCTTCTCCTTCTCCTTCTTCTGCTTCTTCTGCTTCACCCTCCAGACTTCACCTTCTCCTTCTCCTTCTTCTGCTTCTTCTGCTTCACCCTCCAGACTTCACCTTCTCCGTCTCCTTCTTCTGCTTCTTCTGCTTCACCCTCCTGACTTCACCTTCTCCTTCTCCTTCTTCTACTTCTTCTGATTCACCCTCCAGACTTCACCTTCTCCTTCTCCTTCTTCTGCTTCTTCTGCTTCACCCTCCAGACTTCACCTTCACCTTCTCCTTCTTCTGCTTCTTCTGCTTCGCCCTCCAGACTTCACCTTCTCCTTCTCCTTCTTCTGCTTCTTCTGCTTCACCCTCCTGACTTCACCATCTCCTTCTCCTTCTTCTACTTCTTCTGCTTCACCCCACTGACTTCACCTTCTCCTTCTCCTTCTTCTGCTTCTTCTGATTCACCCTCCTAACTTCACCTTCTCCTTCTCCTTCTTCTGCTTCTTCTGATTCACCCTCCTGACTTCACCTTCTCCTTCTCCTTCTTCTGCTTCTTCTGATTCACCCTCCAGACTTAACCTTCTCCTTCTCCTTCTTCTGCTTCTTCTGATTCACCCTCCAGACTTCATCTTCTCCTTCTCCTTCTTCTGCTTCTTCTGATTCACCCTCCAGATATCACCTTCTCCTTCTCCTTCTTCTACTTCTTCTGATTCACCCTCCTGACTTCACCTTCTCCTTCTCCTTCATCTACTTCTTCTGCTTCACCCTCCAGACTTCACCTTCTCCTTCTCCTTCTTCTACTTCTTCTGATTCACCCTCCAGACTTCACCTTCTCCTTCTCCTTCTTCTACTTCTTCTGATTCACCCTCCAGACTTCACCTTCTCCTTCTCCTTCTTCTACTTCTTCTGATTCACCCTCCAGACTTCACCTTCTCCTTCTCCTTCTTCTGCTTCTTCTGATTCACCCTCCAGACTTCACCTTCTCCTTCTCCTTATTCTGCTTCTTCTGATTCACCCTCCAGACTTCACCTTCTCCTTCTCCTTCTTCTGCTTCTTCTGATTCACCCTCCAGACTTCACCTTCTCCTTCTCCTTCTTCTGCTTCTTCTGATTCACGCTCCAGACTTCACCTTCTCCTTCTCCTTCTTCTACTTCTTCTGATTCACCCTCCAGACTTCACCTTCTCCTTCTCCTTCTTCTGCTTCTTCTGATTCACCCTCCAGACTTCACCTTCTCCTTCTCCTTCGTCTACTTCTTCTGATTCACCCTCCAGACTACACCTTCTCCTTCTCCTTCTTCTACTTCTTCTGATTCACCCTCCAGACTTCACCTTCTCCTTCTCCTTCTTCTCTTTCTTCTGATTCACCCTCCAGACTTCATCTTCTCCTTCTCCTTCTTCTACTTCTTCTGATTCACCCTCCAGACTTCACCTTCTCCTTCTCCTTCTTCTACTTCTTCTGATTCACCCTCCAGACTTCATCTTCTCCTTCTCCTTCTTCTGCTTCTTCTGATTCACCCTCCAGACTTCACCTTCTCCTTCTCCTTCTTCTGCTTCTTCTGATTCACCCTCCAGACTTCAACTTCTCCTTCTCCTTCTTCTACTTCTTCTGATTCACCCTCCAGACTTCACCTTCTCCTTCTCCTTCTTCTACTTCTTCTGATTCACCCTCCAGTCTTCACCTTCTCCTTCTCCTTCTTCTGTTTCTTCTGCTTCACCCTCCAGACTTCACCTTCTCCTTCTCCTTCTTCTGCTTCTTCTGCTTCACACTCCAGACTTCACCTTCTCCTTCTCCTTCTTCTGCTTCTTCTGCTGCGCCCTCCAGGCTTCACCTTCTCCTTCTCCTTCTTCTGCTTCTTCTGCTTCACCGTCCTGACTTCACCTTCTCCTTCTCCTTCTTCTACTTCTTCTGCTACACCCCCCTGACTTCACCTGCTCCTTCTCCTTCTTCTGCTTCTTCTGATTCACCCTCCTAAATTCACCTTCTCCTTCTCCTTCTTCTGCTTCTTCTGATTCACCCTCCTGACTTCTCCTTCTCCTTCTCCTTCTTCTGCTTCTTCTGATTCACCCTCCAGACTTCACCTTCTCCTTCTCCTTCTTCTGCTTCTTCTGATTCACCCTCCAGACTTCACCTTCTCCTTCTCCTTCTTCTGCTTCTTCTGCTTCACCCTCCAGACTTCACCTTCTCCTTCTCCTTCTTCTGCTTCTTCTGCTTCACCCTCCTGACTTCACCTTCTCCTTCTCCTTCTTCTACTTCTTCTGATTCACCCTCCAGACTTCACCTTCTCCTTCGCCTTCTTCTGCTTCTTCTGATTCACCCTCCAGATTTCACCTTCTCCTTCTCCTTCTTCTGCTTCTTCTGATTCACCCTCCTGACTTCACCTTCTCCTTCTCCTTCTTCTGCTTCTTCTGATTCACCCTCCAGACTTCACCTTCTCCTTCTCCTTCTTCTACTTCTTCTGATTCACCCTCCAGACTTCACCTTCTCCTTCTACTTCTTCTGCTTCTTCTGATTCAACCTCCAGACTTCACCTTCTCCTTCTCCTTCTTCTGCTTCTTCTGATTCACCCTCCATACTTCACCTTCTCCTTCTCCTTCTTCTGCTTCTTCCGATTCACCCTCCAGACTTCACCTTCTCCTTCTCCTTCTTCTGCTTCTTCTGATTCACCCTCCAGACTTCACCTTCTCCTTCTGCTTCTTCTACTTCTTCTGAATCACCCTCCAGACTTCACCTTCTCCTTCTCCTTCTTCTGCTTCTTCTGATTCACCCTCCAGACTTCACCTTCTCCTTCTCCTTCGTCTACTTCTCCTGATTCACCCTCCAAACTACACCTTCTACTTCTCCTTCTTCTACTTCTTCTGATTCACCCTCCAGATTTCACCTTCTCCTTCTCCTTCTTCTGCTTCTTCTGATTCACCCTCCAGACTTCACCTTCTCCTTCTCCTTCTTCTACTTCTTCTGATTCACCCTCCAGACTTTACCTTCTCCTTCTCCTTCTTCTACTTCTTCTGATTCACCCTCCAGACTTCACCTTCTCCTTCTCCTTCTTCTACTTCTTCTGCTTCTCCCTCCAGACTTCACCTTCTCCTTCTCCTTCTTCTGCTTCTTCTGATTCACCCTCCAGACTTCACCTTCTCCTTCTCCTTCTTCTACTTCTTCTGATTCACCCTCCAGACTTCACCTTCTCCTTCTCCTTCTTCTACTTCTTCTGATTCACCCTCCAGACTTCACCTTCTCCTTCTCCTTCTTCTACTTCTTCTGATTCACCCTCCTGACTTCACCTTCTCCTTCTCCTTCTTCTGCTTCTTCTGCTTCACCCTCCAGACTTCACCTTCTCCTTCTCCTTCTTCTGCTTCTTCTGCTTCACCCTCCAGACTTCACCTTCTCCGTCTCCTTCTTCTGCTTCTTCTGCTTCACCCTCCTGACTTCACCTTCTCCTTCTCCTTCTTCTACTTCTTCTGATTCACCCTCCAGACTTCACCTTCTCCTTCTCCTTCTTCTACTTCTTCTGCTTCTCCCTCCAGACTTCACCTTCTCCTTCTCCTTCTTCTGCTTCTTCTGATTCACCCTCCAGACTTCACCTTCTCCTTCTCCTTCTTCTACTTCTTCTGATTCACCCTCCAGACTTCACCTTCTCCTTCTCCTTCTTCTACTTCTTCTGATTCACCCTCCAGACTTCACCTTCTCCTTCTCCTTCTTCTACTTCTTCTGATTCACCCTCCTGACTTCACCTTCTCCTTCTCCTTCTTCTGCTTCTTCTGCTTCACCCTCCAGACTTCACCTTCTCCTTCTCCTTCTTCTGCTTCTTCTGCTTCACCCTCCAGACTTCACCTTCTCCGTCTCCTTCTTCTGCTTCTTCTGCTTCACCCTCCTGACTTCACCTTCTCCTTCTCCTTCTTCTACTTCTTCTGATTCACCCTCCAGACTTCACCTTCTCCTTCTCCTTCTTCTGCTTCTTCTGCTTCACCCTCCAGACTTCACCTTCACCTTCTCCTTCTTCTGCTTCTTCTGCTTCGCCCTCCAGACTTCACCTTCTCCTTCTCCTTCTTCTGCTTCTTCTGCTTCACCCTCCTGACTTCACCATCTCCTTCTCCTTCTTCTACTTCTTCTGCTTCACCCCACTGACTTCACCTTCTCCTTCTCCTTCTTCTGCTTCTTCTGATTCACCCTCCTAACTTCACCTTCTCCTTCTCCTTCTTCTGCTTCTTCTGATTCACCCTCCTGACTTCACCTTCTCCTTCTCCTTCTTCTGCTTCTTCTGATTCACCCTCCAGACTTAACCTTCTCCTTCTCCTTCTTCTGCTTCTTCTGATTCACCCTCCAGACTTCATCTTCTCCTTCTCCTTCTTCTGCTTCTTCTGATTCACCCTCCAGACCTCACCTTCTCCTTCTCCTTCTTCTACTTCTTCTGATTCACCCTCCTGACTTCACCTTCTCCTTCTCCTTCATCTACTTCTTCTGCTTCACCCTCCAGACTTCACCTTCTCCTTCTCCTTCTTCTACTTCTTCTGATTCACCCTCCAGACTTCACCTTCTCCTTCTCCTTCTTCTACTTCTTCTGATTCACCCTCCAGACTTCACCTTCTCCTTCTCCTTCTTCTACTTCTTCTGATTCACCCTCCAGACTTCACCTTCTCCTTCTCCTTCTTCTGCTTCTTCTGATTCACCCTCCAGACTTCACCTTCTCCTTCTCCTTATTCTGCTTCTTCTGATTCACCCTCCAGACTTCACCTTCTCCTTCTCCTTCTTCTGCTTCTTCTGATTCACCCTCCAGACTTCACCTTCTCCTTCTCCTTCTTCTGCTTCTTCTGATTCACGCTCCAGACTTCACCTTCTCCTTCTCCTTCTTCTACTTCTTCTGATTCACCCTCCAGACTTCACCTTCTCCTTCTCCTTCTTCTGCTTCTTCTGATTCACCCTCCAGACTTCACCTTCTCCTTCTCCTTCGTCTACTTCTTCTGATTCACCCTCCAGACTACACCTTCTCCTTCTCCTTCTTCTACTTCTTCTGATTCACCCTCCAGACTTCACCTTCTCCTTCTCCTTCTTCTCTTTCTTCTGATTCACCCTCCAGACTTCATCTTCTCCTTCTCCTTCTTCTACTTCTTCTGATTCACCCTCCAGACTTCACCTTCTCCTTCTCCTTCTTCTACTTCTTCTGATTCACCCTCCAGACTTCATCTTCTCCTTCTCCTTCTTCTGCTTCTTCTGATTCACCCTCCAGACTTCACCTTCTCCTTCTCCTTCTTCTGCTTCTTCTGATTCACCCTCCAGACTTCAACTTCTCCTTCTCCTTCTTCTACTTCTTCTGATTCACCCTCCAGACTTCACCTTCTCCTTCTCCTTCTTCTACTTCTTCTGATTCACCCTCCAGTCTTCACCTTCTCCTTCTTCTGTTTCTTCTGCTTCACCCTCCAGACTTCACCTTCTCCTTCTCCTTCTTCTGCTTCTTCTGCTTCACACTCCAGACTTCACCTTCTCCTTCTCCTTCTTCTGCTTCTTCTGCTGCGCCCTCCAGGCTTCACCTTCTCCTTCTCCTTCTTCTGCTTCTTCTGCTTCACCGTCCTGACTTCACCTTCTCCTTCTCCTTCTTCTACTTCTTCTGCTACACCCCCCTGACTTCACCTGCTCCTTCTCCTTCTTCTGCTTCTTCTGATTCACCCTCCTAAATTCACCTTCTCCTTCTCCTTCTTCTGCTTCTTCTGATTCACCCTCCTGACTTCTCCTTCTCCTTCTCCTTCTTCTGCTTCTTCTGATTCACCCTCCAGACTTCACCTTCTCCTTCTCCTTCTTCTGCTTCTTCTGATTCACCCTCCAGACTTCACCTTCTCCTTCTCCTTCTTCTGCTTCTTCTGCTTCACCCTCCAGACTTCACCTTCTCCTTCTCCTTCTTCTGCTTCTTCTGCTTCACCCTCCTGACTTCACCTTCTCCTTCTCCTTCTTCTACTTCTTCTGATTCACCCTCCAGACTTCACCTACTCCTTCTCCTTCTTCTGCTTCTTCTGCTTCACCCTCCAGACTTCACCTTCTCCTTCTCCTTCTTCTGCTTCTTCTGCTTCGCCCTCCAGACTTCACCTTCTCCTTCTCCTTCTTCTGCTTCTTCTGCTTCACTCTCCTGACTTCACCTTCTCCTTCTCCTTCTTCTACTTCTTCTGATTCACCCTCCAGACTTCACCCTCTCCTTCTCCTTCTTCTGCTTCTTCTGCTTCACCCTCCAGACTTCACCTTCTCTTTCTCCTTCTTCTGCTTCTTCTGCTGCGCCCTCCAGACTTCACCTTCTCCTTCTCCTTCTTCTGCTTCTTCTGATTCACCCTCCAGACTTCACCTTCTCCTTCTCCTTCTTCTACTTCTTCTGATCCACCCTCCTGACTTCACCTTCTCCTTCTCCTTCTTCTGCTTCTTCTGCTTCACCCTCCAGACTTCACCTTCTCCTTCTCCTTCTTCTGCTTCTTCTGCTTCACCCACCAGACTTCACCTTCTCCTTCTCCTTCTTCTGCTTCTTCTGCTTCACCCTCCTGACTTCACCTTATCCTTCTCCTTCTTCTACTTCTTCTGATTCACCCTCCAGACTTCACCTACTCCTTCTCCTTCTTCTGCTTCTTCTGCTTCACCCTCCAGACTTCACCTTCTCCTTCTCCTTCTTCTGCTTCTTTTGCTTCGCCCTCCAGACTTCACCTTCTCCTTCTCCTTCTTCTGCTTCTTCTGCTTCACTCTCCTGACTTCACCTTCTCCTTCTCCTTCTTCTACTTCTTCTGATTCACCCTCCAGACTTCACCCTCTCCTTCTCCTTCTTCTGCTTCTTCTGCTTCACCCTCCAGACTTCACCTTCTCCTTCTCCTTCTTCTACTTCTTCTGATTCACCCTCCAGTCTTCACCTTCTCCTTCTCCTTCTTCTGTTTCTTCTGCTTCACCCTCCAGACTTCACCTTCTCCTTCTCCTTCTTCTGCTTCTTCTGCTTCACACTCCAGACTTCACCTTCTCCTTCTCCTTCTTCTGCTTCTTCTGCTGCGCCCTCCAGGCTTCACCTTCTCCTTCTCCTTCTTCTGCTTCTTCTGCTTCACCGTCCTGACTTCACCTTCTCCTTCTCCTTCTTCTGCTTCTTCTGCTTCACACTCCAGACTTCACCTTCTCCTTCTCCTTCTTCTGCTTCTTCTGCTGCGCCCTCCAGGCTTCACCTTCTCCTTCTCCTTCTTCTGCTTCTTCTGCTTCACCGTCCTGACTTCACCTTCTCCTTCTCCTTCTTCTACTTCTTCTGCTACACCCCCCTGACTTCACCTGCTCCTTCTCCTTCTTCTGCTTCTTCTGATCCACCCTCCTAAATTCACCTTCTCCTTCTCCTTCTTCTGCTTCTTCTGATTCACCCTCCTGACTTCTCCTTCTCCTTCTCCTTCTTCTGCTTCTTCTGATTCACCCTCCAGACTTCACCTTCTCCTTCTCCTTCTTCTGCTTCTTCTGATTCACCCTCCAGACTTCACCTTCTCCTTCTCCTTCTTCTGCTTCTTCTGCTTCACCCTCCAGACTTCACCTTCTCCTTCTCCTTCTTCTGCTTCTTCTGCTTCACCCTCCTGACTTCACCTTCTCCTTCTCCTTCTTCTACTTCTTCTGATTCACCCTCCAGACTTCACCTACTCCTTCTCCTTCTTCTGCTTCTTCTGCTTCACCCTCCAGACTTCACCCTCTCCTTCTCCTTCTTCTGCTTCTTCTGCTTCACCCTCCAGACTTCACCTTCACCTTCTCCTTCTTCTGCTTCTTCTGCTTCGCCCTCCAGACTTCACCTTCTCCTTCTCCTTCTTCTGCTTCTTCTGCTTCACCCTCCTGACTTCACCATCTCCTTCTCCTTCTTCTACTTCTTCTGCTTCACCCCACTGACTTCACCTTCTCCTTCTCCTTCTTCTGCTTCTTCTGATTCACCCTCCTAACTTCACCTTCTCCTTCTCCTTCTTCTGCTTCTTCTGATTCACCCTCCTGACTTCACCTTCTCCTTCTCCTTCTTCTGCTTCTTCTGATTCACCCTCCAGACTTAACCTTCTCCTTCTCCTTCTTCTGCTTCTTCTGATTCACCCTCCAGACTTCATCTTCTCCTTCTCCTTCTTCTGCTTCTTCTGATTCACCCTCCAGACCTCACCTTCTCCTTCTCCTTCTTCTACTTCTTCTGATTCACCCTCCTGACTTCACCTTCTCCTTCTCCTTCATCTACTTCTTCTGCTTCACCCTCCAGACTTCACCTTCTCCTTCTCCTTCTTCTACTTCTTCTGATTCACCCTCCAGACTTCACCTTCTCCTTCTCCTTCTTCTACTTCTTCTGATTCACCCTCCAGACTTCACCTTCTCCTTCTCCTTCTTCTACTTCTTCTGATTCACCCTCCAGACTTCACCTTCTCCTTCTCCTTCTTCTGCTTCTTCTGATTCACCCTCCAGACTTCACCTTCTCCTTCTCCTTATTCTGCTTCTTCTGATTCACCCTCCAGACTTCACCTTCTCCTTCTCCTTCTTCTGCTTCTTCTGATTCACCCTCCAGACTTCACCTTCTCCTTCTCCTTCTTCTGCTTCTTCTGATTCACGCTCCAGACTTAACTTCTCCTTCTCCTTCTTCTACTTCTTCTGATTCACCCTCCAGACTTCACCTTCTCCTTCTCCTTCTTCTGCTTCTTCTGATTCACCCTCCAGACTTCACCTTCTCCTTCTCCTTCGTCTACTTCTTCTGATTCACCCTCCAGACTACACCTTCTCCTTCTCCTTCTTCTACTTCTTCTGATTCACCCTCCAGACTTCACCTTCTCCTTCTCCTTCTTCTCTTTCTTCTGATTCACCCTCCAGACTTCATCTTCTCCTTCTCCTTCTTCTACTTCTTCTGATTCACCCTCCAGACTTCACCTTCTCCTTCTCCTTCTTCTACTTCTTCTGATTCACCCTCCAGACTTCATCTTCTCCTTCTCCTTCTTCTGCTTCTTCTGATTCACCCTCCAGACTTCACCTTCTCCTTCTCCTTCTTCTGCTTCTTCTGATTCACCCTCCAGACTTCAACTTCTCCTTCTCCTTCTTCTACTTCTTCTGATTCACCCTCCAGACTTCACCTTCTCCTTCTCCTTCTTCTACTTCTTCTGATTCACCCTCCAGTCTTCACCTTCTCCTTCTCCTTCTTCTGTTTCTTCTGCTTCACCCTCCAGACTTCACCTTCTCCTTCTCCTTCTTCTGCTTCTTCTGCTTCACACTCCAGACTTCACCTTCTCCTTCTCCTTCTTCTGCTTCTTCTGCTGCGCCCTCCAGGCTTCACCTTCTCCTTCTCCTTCTTCTGCTTCTTCTGCTTCACCGTCCTGACTTCACCTTCTCCTTCTCCTTCTTCTACTTCTTCTGCTACACCCCCCTGACTTCACCTGCTCCTTCTCCTTCTTCTGCTTCTTCTGATTCACCCTCCTAAATTCACCTTCTCCTTCTCCTTCTTCTGCTTCTTCTGATTCACCCTCCTGACTTCTCCTTCTCCTTCTCCTTCTTCTGCTTCTTCTGATTCACCCTCCAGACTTCACCTTCTCCTTCTCCTTCTTCTGCTTCTTCTGATTCACCCTCCAGACTTCACCTTCTCCTTCTCCTTCTTCTGCTTCTTCTGCTTCACCCTCCAGACTTCACCTTCTCCTTCTCCTTCTTCTGCTTCTTCTGCTTCACCCTCCTGACTTCACCTTCTCCTTCTCCTTCTTCTACTTCTTCTGATTCACCCTCCAGACTTCACCTACTCCTTCTCCTTCTTCTGCTTCTTCTGCTTCACCCTCCAGACTTCACCTTCTCCTTCTCCTTCTTCTGCTTCTTCTGCTTCGCCCTCCAGACTTCACCTTCTCCTTCTCCTTCTTCTGCTTCTTCTGCTTCACTCTCCTGACTTCACCTTCTCCTTCTCCTTCTTCTACTTCTTCTGATTCACCCTCCAGACTTCACCCTCTCCTTCTCCTTCTTCTGCTTCTTCTGCTTCACCCTCCAGACTTCACCTTCTCTTTCTCCTTCTTCTGCTTCTTCTGCTGCGCCCTCCAGACTTCACCTTCTCCTTCTCCTTCTTCTGCTTCTTCTGATTCACCCTCCAGACTTCACCTTCTCCTTCTCCTTCTTCTACTTCTTCTGATCCACCCTCCTGACTTCACCTTCTCCTTCTCCTTCTTCTGCTTCTTCTGCTTCACCCTCCAGACTTCACCTTCTCCTTCTCCTTCTTCTGCTTCTTCTGCTTCACCCACCAGACTTCACCTTCTCCTTCTCCTTCTTCTGCTTCTTCTGCTTCACCCTCCTGACTTCACCTTATCCTTCTCCTTCTTCTACTTCTTCTGATTCACCCTCCAGACTTCACCTACTCCTTCTCCTTCTTCTGCTTCTTCTGCTTCACCCTCCAGACTTCACCTTCTCCTTCTCCTTCTTCTGCTTCTTTTGCTTCGCCCTCCAGACTTCACCTTCTCCTTCTCCTTCTTCTGCTTCTTCTGCTTCACTCTCCTGACTTCACCTTCTCCTTCTCCTTCTTCTACTTCTTCTGATTCACCCTCCAGACTTCACCCTCTCCTTCTCCTTCTTCTGCTTCTTCTGCTTCACCCTCCAGACTTCACCTTCTCCTTCTCCTTCTTCTACTTCTTCTGATTCACCCTCCAGTCTTCACCTTCTCCTTCTCCTTCTTCTGTTTCTTCTGCTTCACCCTCCAGACTTCACCTTCTCCTTCTCCTTCTTCTGCTTCTTCTGCTTCACACTCCAGACTTCACCTTCTCCTTCTCCTTCTTCTGCTTCTTCTGCTGCGCCCTCCAGGCTTCACCTTCTCCTTCTCCTTCTTCTGCTTCTTCTGCTTCACCGTCCTGACTTCACCTTCTCCTTCTCCTTCTTCTGCTTCTTCTGCTTCACACTCCAGACTTCACCTTCTCCTTCTCCTTCTTCTGCTTCTTCTGCTGCGCCCTCCAGGCTTCACCTTCTCCTTCTCCTTCTTCTGCTTCTTCTGCTTCACCGTCCTGACTTCACCTTCTCCTTCTCCTTCTTCTACTTCTTCTGCTACACCCCCCTGACTTCACCTGCTCCTTCTCCTTCTTCTGCTTCTTCTGATCCACCCTCCTAAATTCACCTTCTCCTTCTCCTTCTTCTGCTTCTTCTGATTCACCCTCCTGACTTCTCCTTCTCCTTCTCCTTCTTCTGCTTCTTCTGATTCACCCTCCAGACTTCACCTTCTCCTTCTCCTTCTTCTGCTTCTTCTGATTCACCCTCCAGACTTCACCTTCTCCTTCTCCTTCTTCTGCTTCTTCTGCTTCACCCTCCAGACTTCACCTTCTCCTTCTCCTTCTTCTGCTTCTTCTGCTTCACCCTCCTGACTTCACCTTCTCCTTCTCCTTCTTCTACTTCTTCTGATTCACCCTCCAGACTTCACCTACTCCTTCTCCTTCTTCTGCTTCTTCTGCTTCACCCTCCAGACTTCACCTTCTCCTTCTCCTTCTTCTGCTTCTTCTGCTTCGCCCTCCAGACGTCACCTTCTCCTTCTCCTTCTTCTGCTTCTTCTGCTTCACTCTCCTGACTTCACCTTCTCCTTCTCCTTCTTCTACTTCTTCTGATTCACCCTCCAGACTTCACCCTCTCCTTCTCCTTCTTCTGCTTCTTCTGCTTCACCCTCCAGACTTCACCTTCTCTTTCTCCTTCTTCTGCTTCTTCTGCTGCGCCCTCCAGACTTCACCTTCTCCTTCTCCTTCTTCTGCTTCTTCTGATTCACCCTCCAGACTTCACCTTCTCCTTCTCCTTCTTCTACTTCTTCTGATCCACCCTCCTGACTTCACCTTCTCCTTCTCCTTCTTCTGCTTCTTCTGCTTCACCCTCCAGACTTCACCTTCTCCTTCTCCTTCTTCTGCTTCTTCTGCTTCACCCACCAGACTTCACCTTCTCCTTCTCCTTCTTCTGCTTCTTCTGCTTCACCCTCCTGACTTCACCTTATCCTTCTCCTTCTTCTACTTCTTCTGATTCACCCTCCAGACTTCACCTACTCCTTCTCCTTCTTCTGCTTCTTCTGCTTCACCCTCCAGACTTCACCTTCTCCTTCTCCTTCTTCTGCTTCTTTTGCTTCGCCCTCCAGACTTCACCTTCTCCTTCTCCTTCTTCTGCTTCTTCTGCTTCACTCTCCTGACTTCACCTTCTCCTTCTCCTTCTTCTACTTCTTCTGATTCACCCTCCAGACTTCACCCTCTCCTTCTCCTTCTTCTGCTTCTTCTGCTTCACCCTCCAGACTTCACCTTCTCCTTCTCCTTCTTCTGCTTCTTCTGCTTCACCGTCCTGACTTCACCTTCTCCTTCTCCTTCTTCTACTTCTTCTGCTTCACCCCCCTGACTTCACCTGCTCCTTCTCCTTCTTCTGCTTCTTCTGATTCACCCTCCTAACTTCACCTTCTCCTTCTCCTTCTTCTGCTTCTTCTGATTCACCCTCCAGACTTCACCTTCTCCTTCTCCTTCTTCTACTTCGTCTGATTCACCCTCCAGACTTCACCTTCTCCTTCTCCTTCTTCTACTTCTTCTGATTCACCCTCCAGTCTTCACCTACTCCTTCTCCTTCTTCTGTTTCTTCTGCTTCACCCTCCAGACTTCACCTTCTCCTTCTCTTTCTTCTGCTTCTTCTGATTCACCCTCCAGACTTCATCTTCTCCTTCTCCTTCTTCTGATTCTTCTGATTCACCCTCCAGACTTCACCTTCTCCTTCTCCTTCTTCTGCTTCTTCTGATTCACCCTCCTGACTTCACCTTCTCCTTCTCCTTCTTCTACTTCTTCTGCTTCACCCTCCAGACTTCACCTTCTCCTTCTCCTTCTTCTACTTCTTCTGATTCACCCTCCAGACTTCACCTTCTCCTTCTCCTTCTTCTGCTTCTTCTGATTCACCCTCCAGACTTCACCTTCTACTTCTCCTTATTCTGCTTCTTCTGATTTACCCTCCAGACTTCACCTTCTCCTTCTCCTTCTTCTGCTTCTTCTGATTCACCCTCCAGACTTCACCTTTTCCTTCTCCTTCTTCTGCTTCTTCTGATTCACCCTCCAGACTTCACCTTCTCCTTCTCCTTCTTCTGCTTCTTCTGATTCACCCTCCAGACTTCACCTTCTCCTTCTCCTTCTTCTACTTCTTCTGATTCACCCTCCAGACTTCACCTTCTCCTTCTCTTTCTTCTGCTTCTTCTGATTCACCCTCCAGACTTCACCTTCTCCTTTTCCTTCTTCTACTTCTTCTGATTCACCCTCCAGACTTCACCTTCTCCTTCTCCTTCTTCTGCTTCTTCTGATTCTCCCTCCAGACTTCACCTTCTCCTTCTCCTTCGTCTACTTCTTCTGATTCACCCTCCAGACTACACCTTCTCCTTCTCCTTCTTCTACTTCTTCTCATTCACCCTCCAGACTTCACCTTCTCCTTCTCCTTCTTCTCTTTCTTCTGATTCACCCTCCAGACTTCATCTTCTCCTTCTCCTTCTTCTACTTGTTCTGATTCACCCTCCAGACTTCACCTTCTCCTTCTCCTTCTTCTACTTCTTCTGATTCACCCTCCAGACTTCATCTTCTCCTTCTCCTTCTTCTGCTTCTTCTGATTCACCCTCCAGACTTCACCTTCTCCTTCTCCTTCTTCTGCTTCTTCTGATTCACCCTCCAGACTTCAACTTCTCCTTCTCCTTCTTCTACTTCTTCTGATTCACGCTCCAGACTTCACCTTCTTCTCCTTCTTCTACTTCTTCTGATTCACCCTCCAGTCTTCACCTTCTCCTTCTCCTTCTTCTGTTTCTTCTGCTTCACCCTCCAGACTTCACCTTCTCCTTCTCCTTCTTCTGCTTCTTCTGCTTCACACTCCAGACTTCACCTTCTCCTTCTCCTTCTTCTGCTTCTTCTGCTGCGCCCTCCAGGCTTCACCTTCTCCTTCTTCTGCTTCTTCTGCTTCACCGTCCTGACTTCACCTTCTCCTTCTCCTTCTTCTACTTCTTCTGCTACACCCCCCTGACTTCACCTGCTCCTTCTCCTTCTTCTGCTTCTTCTGATTCACCCTCCTAAATTCACCCTCTCCTTCTCCTTCTTCTGCTTCTTCTGATTCACCCTCCTGACTTCACCTTCTCCTTCTCCTTCTTCTGCTTCTTCTGATTCACCCTCCAGACTTCACCTTCTCCTTCTCCTTCTTCTGCTTCTTCTGATTCACCCTCCAGTCTTCACCTTCTCCTTCTCCTTCTTCTGCTTCTTCTGCTTCACCCTCCAGACTTCACCTTCTCCTTCTCCTTCTTCTGCTTCTTCTGCTTCACCCTCCTGACTTCACCTTCTCCTTCTCCTTCTTCTACTTCTTCTGATTCACCCTCCAGACTTCACCTACTCCTTCTCCTTCTTCTGCTTCTTCTGCTTCAACCTCCAGACTTCACCTTCTCCTTCTCCTTCTTCTGCTTCTTCTGCTTCGCCCTCCAGACTTCACCTTCTCCTTCTCCTTCTTCTGCTTCTTCTGCTTCACTCTCCTGACTTCACCTTCTCCTTCTCCTTCTTCTACTTCTTCTGATTCACCCTCCAGACTTCACCCTCTCCTTCTCCTTCTTCTGCTTCTTCTGCTTCACCCTCCAGACTTCACCTTCTCTTTCTCCTTCTTCTGCTTCTTCTGCTGCGCCCTCCAGACTTCACCTTCTCCTTCTCCTTCTTCTGCTTCTTCTGATTCATCCTCCAGACTTCACCTTCTCCTTCTCCTTCTTCTACTTCTTCTGATCCACCCTCCTGACTTCACCTTCTCCTTCTCCTTCTTCTGCTTCTTCTGCTTCACCCTCCAGACTTCACCTTTTCCTTCTCCTTCTTCTGCTTCTTCTGCTTCACCCACCAGACTTCACCTTCTCCTTCTCCTTCTTCTGCTTCTTCTGCTTCACCCTCCTGACTTCACCTACTCCTTCTCCTTCTTCTGCTTCTTCTGCTTCACCCTCCAGACTTCACCTACTCCTTCTACTTCTTCTGCTTCTTCTGCTTCGCCCTCCAGACTTCACCTTCTCCTTCTCCTTCTTCTGCTTCTTCTGCTTCACTCTCCTGACTTCACCTTCTCCTTCTCCTTCTTCTACTTCTTCTGATTCACCCTCCAGACTTCACCCTCTCCTTCTCCTTCTTCTGCTTCTTCTGCTTCACCCTCCAGACTTCACCTTCTCTTTCTCCTTCTTCTGCTTCTTCTGCTGCGCCCTCCAGACTTCGTCTTCTCCTTCTCCTTCTTCTGCTTCTTCTGATTCACCCTCCAGACTTCACCTTCTCCTTCTTCTACTTCTTCTGATCCACCCTCCTGACTTCACCTTCTCCTTCTCCTTCTTCTGCTTCTTCTGCTTCACCCTCCAGACTTCACCTTCTCCTTCTCCTTCTTCTGCTTCTTCTGCTTCACCCACCAGACTTCACCTTCTCCTTCTCCTTCTTCTGCTTCTTCTGCTTCACCCTCCTGACTTCACCTTATCCTTCTCCTTTTCTACTTCTTCTGATTCACCCTCCAGACTTCACCTACTCCTTCTCCTTCTTCTGCTTCTTCTGCTTCACCCTCCAGACTTCACCTTCTCCTTCTCCTTCTTCTGCTTCTTCTGCTTCGCCCTCCAGACTTCACCTTCTCCTTCTCCTTCTTCTGCTTCTTCTGCTTCACTCTCCTGACTTCACCTTCTCCTTCTCCTTCTTCTACTTCTTCTGATTCACCCTCCAGACTTCACCCTCTCCTTCTCCTTCTTCTGCTTCTTCTGCTTCACCCTCCAGACTTCACCTTCTCCTTCTCCTTCTTCTGCTTCTTCTGCTTCACCGTCCTGACTTCACCTTCTCCTTCTCCTTCTTCTACTTCTTCTGCTTCACCCCCCTGACTTCACCTGCTCCTTCTCCTTCTTCTGCTTCTTCTGATTCACCCTCCTAACTTCACCTTCTCCTTCTCCTTCTTCTGCTTCTTCTGATTCACCCTCCAGACTTCACCTTCTCCTTCTCCTTCTTCTACTTCGTCTGATTCACCCTCCAGACTTCACCTTCTCCTTCTCCTTCTTCTACTTCTTCTGATTCACCCTCCAGTCTTCACCTACTCCTTCTCCTTCTTCTGTTTCTTCTGCTTCACCCTCCAGACTTCACCTTCTCCTTCTCTTTCTTCTGCTTCTTCTGATTCACCCTCCAGACTTCATCTTCTCCTTCACCTTCTTCTGATTCTTCTGATTCACCCTCCAGACTTCACCTTCTCCTTCTCCTTCTTCTGCTTCTTCTGATTCACCCTCCTGACTTCACCTTCTCCTTCTCCTTCTTCTACTTCTTCTGCTTCACCCTCCAGACTTCACCTTCTCCTTCTCCTTCTTCTACTTCTTCTGATTCACCCTCCAGCCTTCACCCTCTCCTTCTCCTTCTTCTGCTTCTTCTGCTTCACCCTCCAGACTTCACCTTCTCTTTCTCCTTCTTCTGCTTCTTCTGCTGCGCCCTCCAGACTTCACCTTCTCCTTCTCCTTCTTCTGCTTCTTCTGATTCACCCTCCAGACTTCACCTTCTCCTTCTCCTTCTTCTACTTCTTCTGATCCACCCTCCTGACTTCACCTTCTCCTTCTCCTTCTTCTGCTTCTTCTGCTTCACCCTCCAGACTTCACCTTCTCCTTCTCCTTCTTCTGCTTCTTCTGCTTCACCCACCAGACTTCACCTTCTCCTTCTCCTTCTTCTGCTTCTTCTGCTTCACCCTCCTGACTTCACCTTATCCTTCTCCTTCTTCTACTTCTTCTGATTCACCCTCCAGACTTCACCTACTCCTTCTCCTTCTTCTGCTTCTTCTGCTTCACCCTCCAGACTTCACCTTCTCCTTCTCCTTCTTCTGCTTCTTCTGCTTCGCCCTCCAGACTTCACCTTCTCCTTCTCCTTCTTCTGCTTCTTCTGCTTCACTCTCCTGACTTCACCTTCTCCTTCTCCTTCTTCTACTTCTTCTGATTCACCCTCCAGACTTCACCGTCTCCTTCTCCTTCTTCTGCTTCTTCTGCTTCACCCTCCAGACTTCACCTTCTCCTTCTCCTTCTTCTGCTTCTTCTGCTTCACCGTCCTGACTTCACCTTCTCCTTCTCCTTCTTCTACTTCTTCTGCTTCACCCCCCTGACTTCACCTCCTCCTTCTCCTTCTTCTGCTTCTTCTGATTCACCCTCCTAACTTCACCTTCTCCTTCTCCTTCTTCTGCTTCTTCTGATTCACCCTCCAGACTTCACCTTCTCCTTCTCCTTCTTCTACTTCGTCTGATTCACCCTCCAGACTTCACCTTCTCCTTCTCCTTCTTCTACTTCTTCTGATTCACCCTCCAGTCTTCACCTACTCCTTCTCCTTCTTCTGTTTCTTCTGCTTCACCCTCCTGACTTCACCTTCTCCTTCTCCTTCGTCTACTTCTTCTGCTTCACCCTCCAGACTTCACCTTCTCCTTCTCCTTCTTCTACTTCTTCTGATTCACCCTCCAGACTTCACCTTCTCCTTCTCCTTCTTCTGCTTCTTCTGATTCACCCTCCAGACTTCACCTTCTCCTTCTCCTTATTCTGCTTCTTCTGATTCACCCTCCAGACTTCACCTTCTCCTTCTCCTTCTTCTGCTTCTTCTGATTCACCCTCCAGACTTCACCTTTTCCTTCTCCTTCTTCTGCTTCTTCTGATTCACCCTCCAGACTTCACCATCTCCTTCTCCTTCTTCTGATTCTTCTGATTCACCCTCCAGACTTCACCTTCTCCTTCTCCTTCTTCTACTTCTTCTGATTCACCCTCCAGACTTCACCTTCTACTTCTCTTTCTTCTGCTTCTTCTGATTCACCCTCCAGACTTCATCTTCTCCTTCTCCTTCTTCTGCTTCTTCTGCTTCACCCTCCAGACTTCTCCTTCTCCTTCTCCTTCTTCTGCTTCTTCTGCTTCACCCTCCTGACTTCACCTTCTCCTTCTCCTTCTTCTACTTCTTCTGATTCACCCTCCTGACTTCACCTTCTCCTTCTCCTTCTTCTACTTCTTCTGCTTCACCCTCCAGACTTCACCTTCTCCTTCTCCTTCTTCTACTTCTTCTGATTCACCCTCCAGACTTCACCTTCGCCTTCTCCTTCTTCTACTTCTTCTGATTCACCCTCCAGACTTCACCTTCTCCTTCTCCTTCTTCTACTTCTTCTGATTCATCCTCCAGACTTCACCTTCTCCTTCTCCTTCTTCTGCTTCTTCTGATTCACCCTCCAGACTTCACCTTCTCCTTCTCCTTATTCTGCTTCTTCTGATTCACCCTCCAGACTTCACCTTCTCCTTCTCCTTCTTCTGCTTCTTCTGATTCACCCTCCAGACTTCACCTTCTCCTTCTCCTTCTTCTGCTTCTTCTGATTCACCCTCCAGACTTCACCTTCTCCTTCTCCTTCTTCTACTTCTTCTGATTCACCCTCCAGACTTCATCTTCTCCTTCTCCTTCTTCTGCTTCTTCTGATTCACCCTCCAGACTTCACCTTGTCCTTCTCCTTCTTCTACTTCTTCTGATTCACCCTCCAGACTTCATCTTCTCCTTCTCCTTCTTCTGCTTCTTCTGATTCACCCTCCAGACTTCACCTTCTCCTTCTCCTTCGTCTACTTCTTCTGATTCACCCTCCAGACTACACCTTCTCCTTCTCCTTCTTCTACTTCTTCTGATTCACCCTCCAGACTTCACCTTCTCCTTCTCCTTCTTCTGTTTCTTCTGATTCACCCTCCAGACTTCACCTTCTCTATCTCCTTCTTCTGCTTCTTCTGATTCACCCTCCTGATTTAACCTTCTCCTTCTTCTACTTCTTCTGATTCACCCTCCTGACTTCACCTTCTCCTTCTCCTTCTTCTGCTTCTTCTGATTCACCCTCCAGACTTCACCTTCTCCTTCTCCTTCTTCTACTTCTTCTGATTCACCCTCCAGACTTCATCTTCTCCTTCTCCTTCTTCTGCTTCTTCTGATTCACCCTCCAGACTTCACCTTCTCCTTCTCCTTCTTCTGCTTCTTCTGATTCACCCTCCAGACTTCACCTTCTCCTTCTCCTTCTTCTACTTCTTCTGATTCACCCTCCAGACTTCACCTTCTCCTTCTCCTTCTTCTACTTCTTCTGATTCACCCTCCGGACTTCACCTTCTCCTTCTCCTTCTTCTGCTTCTTCTGATTCACCCTCCAGACTTCACCTTCTCCTTCTCCTTCTTCTGCTTCTTCTGATTCACCCTCCAGACTTCACCTTCTCCTTCTCCTTTTTCTGCTTCTTCTGATTCACCCTTCAGACTTCACCTTCTCCTTCTCCTTCTTCTGCTTCTTCTGATTCACCCTCCAGATCTCACCTTCTCCTTCTCCTTCTTCTACTTCTTCTGATTCACCCTCCAGACTTCATCTTCTCCTTCTCCTTCTTCTGCTTCTTCTGATTCACCCTCCAGATTTCACCTTCTCCTTCTCCTTCTTCTGCTTCTTCTGATTCACACTCCAGACTTCGCCTTCTCCTTCTCCTTCTTCTACTTCTTCTGATTCACCCTTCAGACTTCACCTTCTCCTTCTCCTTCTTATACTTCTTCTGATTCACCCTCCAGTCTTCACCTTCTCCTTCGCCTTCTTCTGCTTCTTCTGATTCACCCTCCAGATTTCACCTTCTCCTTCTCCTTCTTCTGCTTCTTCTGATTCACCCTCCTGACTTCACCTTCTCCTTCTCCTTCTTCTGCTTCTTCTGATTCACCCTCCAGACTTCACCTTCTCCTTCTCCTTCTTCTACTTCTTCTGATTCACCCTCCAGACTTCACCTTCTCCTTCTACTTCTTCTGCTTCTTCTGATTCAACCTCCAGACTTCACCTTCTCCTTCTCCTTCTTCTGCTTCTTCTGATTCACCCTCCATACTTCACCTTCTCCTTCTCCTTCTTCTGCTTCTTCCGATTCACCCTCCAGACTTCACCTTCTCCTTCTCCTTCTTCTGCTTCTTCTGATTCACCCTCCAGACTTCACCTTCTCCTTCTGCTTCTTCTACTTCTTCTGAATCACCCTCCAGACTTCACCTTCTCCTTCTCCTTCTTCTGCTTCTTCTGATTCACCCTCCAGACTTCACCTTCTCCTTCTCCTTCGTCTACTTCTCCTGATTCACCCTCCAAACTACACCTTCTACTTCTCCTTCTTCTACTTCTTCTGATTCACCCTCCAGATTTCACCTTCTCCTTCTCCTTCTTCTGCTTCTTCTGATTCACCCTCCAGACTTCACCTTCTCCTTCTCCTTCTTCTACTTCTTCTGATTCACCCTCCAGACTTTACCTTCTCCTTCTCCTTCTTCTACTTCTTCTGATTCACCCTCCAGACTTCACCTTCTCCTTCTCCTTCTTCTACTTCTTCTGCTTCTCCCTCCAGACTTCACCTTCTCCTTCTCCTTCTTCTGCTTCTTCTGATTCACCCTCCAGACTTCACCTTCTCCTTCTCCTTCTTCTACTTCTTCTGATTCACCCTCCAGACTTCACCTTCTCCTTCTCCTTCTTCTACTTCTTCTGATTCACCCTCCAGACTTCACCTTCTCCTTCTCCTTCTTCTACTTCTTCTGATTCACCCTCCTGACTTCACCTTCTCCTTCTCCTTCTTCTGCTTCTTCTGCTTCACCCTCCAGACTTCACCTTCTCCTTCTCCTTCTTCTGCTTCTTCTGCTTCACCCTCCAGACTTCACCTTCTCCGTCTCCTTCTTCTGCTTCTTCTGCTTCACCCTCCTGACTTCACCTTCTCCTTCTCCTTCTTCTACTTCTTCTGATTCACCCTCCAGACTTCACCTTCTCCTTCTCCTTCTTCTGCTTCTTCTGCTTCACCCTCCAGACTTCACCTTCACCTTCTCCTTCTTCTGCTTCTTCTGCTTCGCCCTCCAGACTTCACCTTCTCCTTCTCCTTCTTCTGTTTCTTCTGCTTCACCCTCCAGACTTCACCTTCTCCTTCTCCTTCTTCTGCTTCTTCTGCTTCACCCTCCTGACTTCACCATCTCCTTCTCCTTCTTCTACTTCTTCTGCTTCACCCCCCTGACTTCACCTTCTCCTTCTCCTTCTTCTGCTTCTTCTGATTCACCCTCCTAACTTCACCTTCTCCTTCTCCTTCTTCTGCTTCTTCTGATTCACCCTCCTGACTTCACCTTCTCCTTCTCCTTCTTCTGCTTCTTCTGATTCACCCTCCAGACTTAACCTTCTCCTTCTCCTTCTTCTGCTTCTTCTGATTCACCCTCCAGACTTCATCTTCTCCTTCTCCTTCTTCTGCTTCTTCTGATTCACCCTCCAGACCTCACCTTCTCCTTCTCCTTCTTCTACTTCTTCTGATTCACCCTCCTGACTTCACCTTCTCCTTCTCCTTCATCTACTTCTTCTGCTTCACCCTCCAGACTTCACCTTCTCCTTCTCCTTCTTCTACTTCTTCTGATTCACCCTCCAGACTTCACCTTCTCCTTCTCCTTCTTCTACTTCTTCTGATTCACCCTCCAGACTTCACCTTCTCCTTCTCCTTCTTCTACTTCTTCTGATTCACCCTCCAGACTTCACCTTCTCCTTCTCCTTCTTCTGCTTCTTCTGATTCACCCTCCAGACTTCACCTTCTCCTTCTCCTTATTCTGCTTCTTCTGATTCACCCTCCAGACTTCACCTTCTCCTTCTCCTTCTTCTGCTTCTTCTGATTCATCCTCCAGACTTCACCTTTTCCTTCTCCTTCTTCTGCTTCTTCTGATTCACCCTCCAGACTTCACCATCTCCTTCTCCTTCTTCTGATTCTTCTGATTCACCCTCCAGACTTCACCTTCTCCTTCTCCTTCTTCTACTTCTTCTGATTCACCCTCCAGACTTCACCTTCTCCTTCTCTTTCTTCTGCTTCTTCTGATTCACCCTCCAGACTTCATCTTCTCCTTCTCCTTCTTCTGCTTCTTCTGCTTCACCCTCCAGACTTCACCTTCTCCTTCTCCTTCTTCTGCTTCTTCTGCTTCACCCTCCTGACTTCACCTTCTCCTTCTCCTTCTTCTACTTCTTCTGATTCACCCTCCTGACTTCACCTTCTCCTTCTCCTTCTTCTACTTCTTCTGCTTCACCCTCCAGACTTCACCTTCTCCTTCTCCTTCTTCTACTTCTTCTGATTCACCCTCCAGACTTCACCTTCGCCTTCTCCTTCTTCTACTTCTTCTGATTCACCCTCCAGACTTCACCTTCTCCTTCTCCTTCTTCTACTTCTTCTGATTCATCCTCCAGACTTCACCTTCTCCTTCTCCTTCTTCTGCTTCTTCTGATTCACCCTCCAGACTTCACCTTCTCCTTCTCCTTATTCTGCTTCTTCTGATTCACCCTCCAGACTTCACCTTCTCCTTCTCCTTCTTCTGCTTCTTCTGATTCACCCTCCAGACTTCACCTTCTCCTTCTCCTTCTTCTGCTTCTTCTGATTCACCCTCCAGACTTCACCTTCTCCTTCTCCTTCTTCTACTTCTTCTGATTCACCCTCCAGACTTCATCTTCTCCTTCTCCTTCTTCTGCTTCTTCTGATTCACCCTCCAGACTTCACCTTCTCCTTCTCCTTCTTCTACTTCTTCTGATTCACCCTCCAGACTTCATCTTCTCCTTCTCCTTCTTCTGCTTCTTCTGATTCACCCTCCAGACTTCACCTTCTCCTTCTCCTTCGTCTACTTCTTCTGATTCACCCTCCAGACTACACCTTCTCCTTCTCCTTCTTCTACTTCTTCTGATTCACCCTCCAGACTTCACCTTCTCCTTCTCCTTCTTCTGTTTCTTCTGATTCACCCTCCAGACTTCACCTTCTCTATCTCCTTCTTCTGCTTCTTCTGATTCACCCTCCTGACTTCACCTTCTCCTTCTTCTACTTCTTCTGATTCACCCTCCTGACTTCACCTTCTCCTTCTCCTTCTTCTGCTTCTTCTGATTCACCCTCCAGACTTCACCTTCTCCTTCTCCTTCTTCTACTTCTTCTGATTCACCCTCCAGACTTCATCTTCTCCTTCTCCTTCTTCTGCTTCTTCTGATTCACCCTCCAGACTTCACCTTCTCCTTCTCCTTCTTCTGCTTCTTCTGATTCACCCTCCAGACTTCACCTTCTCCTTCTCCTTCTTCTACTTCTTCTGATTCACCCTCCAGACTTCACCTTCTCCTTCTCCTTCTTCTACTTCTTCTGATTCACCCTCCGGACTACACCTTCTCCTTCTCCTTCTTCTGCTTCTTCTGATTCACCCTCCAGACTTCACCTTCTCCTTCTCCTTCTTCTGCTTCTTCTGATTCACCCTCCAGACTTCACCTTCTCCTTCTCCTTTTTCTGCTTCTTCTGATTCACCCTTCAGACTTCACCTTCTCCTTCTCCTTCTTCTGCTTCTTCTGATTCACCCTCCAGATCTCACCTTCTCCTTCTCCTTCTTCTACTTCTTCTGATTCACCCTCCAGACTTCATCTTCTCCTTCTCCTTCTTCTGCTTCTTCTGATTCACCCTCCAGATTTCACCTTCTCCTTCTCCTTCTTCTGCTTCTTCTGATTCACACTCCAGACTTCGCCTTCTCCTTCTCCTTCTTCTACTTCTTCTGATTCACCCTTCAGACTTCACCTTCTCCTTCTCCTTCTTATACTTCTTCTGATTCACCCTCCAGTCTTCACCTTCTCCTTCGCCTTCTTCTGCTTCTTCTGATTCACCCTCCAGATTTCACCTTCTCCTTCTCCTTCTTCTGCTTCTTCTGATTCACCCTCCTGACTTCACCTTCTCCTTCTCCTTCTTCTGCTTCTTCTGATTCACCCTCCAGACTTCACCTTCTCCTTCTCCTTCTTCTACTTCTTCTGATTCACCCTCCAGACTTCACCTTCTCCTTCTACTTCTTCTGCTTCTTCTGATTCAACCTCCAGACTTCACCTTCTCCTTCTCCTTCTTCTGCTTCTTCTGATTCACCCTCCATACTTCACCTTCTCCTTCTCCTTCTTCTGCTTCTTCCGATTCACCCTCCAGACTTCACCTTCTCCTTCTCCTTCTTCTGCTTCTTCTGATTCACCCTCCAGACTTCACCTTCTCCTTCTGCTTCTTCTACTTCTTCTGAATCACCCTCCAGACTTCACCTTCTCCTTCTCCTTCTTCTGCTTCTTCTGATTCACCCTCCAGACTTCACCTTCTCCTTCTCCTTCGTCTACTTCTCCTGATTCACCCTCCAAACTACACCTTCTACTTCTCCTTCTTCTACTTCTTCTGATTCACCCTCCAGATTTCACCTTCTCCTTCTCCTTCTTCTGCTTCTTCTGATTCACCCTCCAGACTTCACCTTCTCCTTCTCCTTCTTCTACTTCTTCTGATTCACCCTCCAGACTTTACCTTCTCCTTCTCCTTCTTCTACTTCTTCTGATTCACCCTCCAGACTTCACCTTCTCCTTCTCCTTCTTCTACTTCTTCTGCTTCTCCCTCCAGACTTCACCTTCTCCTTCTCCTTCTTCTGCTTCTTCTGATTCACCCTCCAGACTTCACCTTCTCCTTCTCCTTCTTCTACTTCTTCTGATTCACCCTCCAGACTTCACCTTCTCCTTCTCCTTCTTCTACTTCTTCTGATTCACCCTCCAGACTTCACCTTCTCCTTCTCCTTCTTCTACTTCTTCTGATTCACCCTCCTGACTTCACCTTCTCCTTCTCCTTCTTCTGCTTCTTGTGCTTCACCCTCCAGACTTCACCTTCTCCTTCTCCTTCTTCTGCTTCTTCTGCTTCACCCTCCAGACTTCACCTTCTCCGTCTCCTTCTTCTGCTTCTTCTGCTTCACCCTCCTGACTTCACCTTCTCCTTCTCCTTCTTCTACTTCTTCTGATTCACCCTCCAGACTTCACCTTCTCCTTCTCCTTCTTCTGCTTCTTCTGCTTCACCCTCCAGACTTCACCTTCACCTTCTCCTTCTTCTGCTTCTTCTGCTTCGCCCTCCAGACTTCACCTTCTCCTTCTCCTTCTTCTGTTTCTTCTGCTTCACCCTCCAGACTTCACCTTCTCCTTCTCCTTCTTCTGCTTCTTCTGCTTCACCCTCCTGACTTCACCATCTCCTTCTCCTTCTTCTACTTCTTCTGCTTCACCCCCCTGACTTCACCTTCTCCTTCTCCTTCTTCTGCTTCTTCTGATTCACCCTCCTAACTTCACCTTCTCCTTCTCCTTCTTCTGCTTCTTCTGATTCACCCTCCTGACTTCACCTTCTCCTTCTCCTTCTTCTGCTTCTTCTGATTCACCCTCCAGACTTAACCTTCTCCTTCTCCTTCTTCTGCTTCTTCTGATTCACCCTCCAGACTTCATCTTCTCCTTCTCCTTCTTCTGCTTCTTCTGATTCACCCTCCAGACCTCACCTTCTCCTTCTCCTTCTTCTACTTCTTCTGATTCACCCTCCTGACTTCACCTTCTCCTTCTCCTTCATCTACTTCTTCTGCTTCACCCTCCAGACTTCACCTTCTACTTCTCCTTCTTCTACTTCTTCTGATTCACCCTCCAGACTTCACCTTCTCCTTCTCCTTCTTCTACTTCTTCTGATTCACCCTCCAGACTTCACCTTCTCCTTCTCCTTCTTCTACTTCTTCTGATTCACCCTCCAGACTTCACCTTCTCCTTCTCCTTCTTCTGCTTCTTCTGATTCACCCTCCAGACTTCACCTTCTCCTTCTCCTTATTCTGCTTCTTCTGATTCACCCTCCAGACTTCACCTTCTCCTTCTCCTTCTTCTGCTTCTTCTGATTCACCCTCCAGACTTCACCTTCTCCTTCTCCTTCTTCTGCTTCTTCTGATTCACCCTCCAGACTTCACCTTCTCCTTCTCCTTCTTCTACTTCTTCTGATTCACCCTCCAGACTTCACCTTCTCCTTCTCCTTCTTCTGCTTCTTCTGATTCACCCTCCAGACTTCACCTTCTCCTTCTCCTTCGTCTACTTCTTCTGATTCACCCTCCAGACTACACCTTCTCCTTCTCCTTCTTCTACTTCTTCTGATTCACCCTCCAGACTTCACCTTCTCCTTCTCCTTCTTCTCTTTCTTCTGATTCACCCTCCAGACTTCATCTTCTCCTTCTCCTTCTTCTACTTCTTCTGATTCACCCTCCAGACTTCACCTTCTCCTTCTCCTTCTTCTACTTCTTCTGATTCACCCTCCAGACTTCATCTTCTCCTTCTCCTTCTTCTGCTTCTTCTGATTCACCCTCCAGACTTCACCTTCTCCTTCTCCTTCTTCTGCTTCTTCTGATTCACCCTCCAGACTTCAACTTCTCCTTCTCCTTCTTCTACTTCTTCTGATTCACCCTCCAGACTGCACCTTCTCCTTCTCCTTCTTCTACTTCTTCTGATTCACCCTCCAGTCTTCACCTTCTCCTTCTCCTTCTTCTGTTTCTTCTGCTTCACCCTCCAGACTTCACCTTCTCCTTCTCCTTCTTCTGCTTCTTCTGCTTCACACTCCAGACTTCACCTTCTCCTTCTCCTTCTTCTGCTTCTTCTGCTGCGCCCTCCAGGCTTCACCTTCTCCTTCTCCTTCTTCTGCTTCTTCTGCTTCACCGTCCTGACTTCACCTTCTCCTTCTCCTTCTTCTACTTCTTCTGCTACACCCCCGTGACTTCACCTGCTCCTTCTCCTTCTTCTGCTTCTTCTGATTCACCCTCCTAAATTCACCTTCTCCTTCTCCTTCTTCTGCTTCTTCTGATTCACCCTCCTGACTTCTCCTTCTCCTTCTCCTTCTTCTGCTTCTTCTGATTCACCCTCCAGACTTCACCTTCTCCTTCTCCTTCTTCTGCTTCTTCTGATTCACCCTCCAGACGTCACCTTCTCCTTCTCCTTCTTCTGCTTCTTCTGCTTCACCCTCCAGACTTCACCTTCTCCTTCTCCTTCTTCTGCTTCTTCTGCTTCACCCTCCTGACTTCACCTTCTCCTTCTCCTTCTTCTACTTCTTCTGATTCACCCTCCAGACTTCACCTACTCCTTCTCCTTCTTCTGCTTCTTCTGCTTCACCCTCCAGACTTCACCTTCTCCTTCTCCTTCTTCTGCTTCTTCTGCTTCGCCCTCCAGACTTCACCTTCTCCTTCTCCTTCTTCTGCTTCTTCTGCTTCACTCTCCTGACTTCACCTTCTCCTTCTCCTTCTTCTACTTCTTCTGATTCACCCTCCAGACTTCACCCTCTCCTTCTCCTTCTTCTGCTTCTTCTGCTTCACCCTCCAGACTTCACCTTCTCTTTCTCCTTCTTCTGCTTCTTCTGCTGCGCCCTCCAGACTTCACCTTCTCCTTCTCCTTCTTCTGCTTCTTCTGATTCACCCTCCAGACTTCACCTTCTCCTTCTCCTTCTTCTACTTCTTCTGATCCACCCTCCTGACTTCACCTTCTCCTTCTCCTTCTTCTGCTTCTTCTGCTTCACCCTCCAGACTTCACCTTCTCCTTCTCCTTCTTCTGCTTCTTCTGCTTCACCCACCAGACTTCACCTTCTCCTTCTCCTTCTTCTGCTTCTTCTGCTTCACCCTCCTGACTTCACCTTATCCTTCTCCTTCTTCTACTTCTTCTGATTCACCCTCCAGACTTCACCTACTCCTTCTCCTTCTTCTGCTTCTTCTGCTTCACCCTCCAGACTTCACCTTCTCCTTCTCCTTCTTCTGCTTCTTTTGCTTCGCCCTCCAGACTTCACCTTCTCCTTCTCCTTCTTCTGCTTCTTCTGCTTCACTCTCCTGACATCACCTTCTCCTTCTCCTTCTTCTACTTCTTCTGATTCACCCTCCAGACTTCACCCTCTCCTTCTCCTTCTTCTGCTTCTTCTGCTTCACCCTCCAGACTTCACCTTCTCCTTCTCCTTCTTCTGCTTCTTCTGCTTCACCGTCCTGACTTCACCTTCTCCTTCTCCTTCTTCTACTTCTTCTGCTTCACCCCCCTGACTTCACCTGCTCCTTCTCCTTCTTCTGCTTCTTCTGATTCACCCTCCTAACTTCACCTTCTCCTTCTCCTTCTTCTGCTTCTTCTGATTCACCCTCCAGACTTCACCTTCTCCTTCTCCTTCTTCTACTTCGTCTGATTCACCCTCCAGACTTCACCTTCTCCTTCTCCTTCTTCTACTTCTTCTGATTCACCCTCCAGTCTTCACCTACTGCTTCTCCTTCTTCTGTTTCTTCTGCTTCACCCTCCAGACTTCAACTTCTCCTTCTCTTTCTTCTGCTTCTTCTGATTCACCCTCCAGACTTCATCTTCTCCTTCTCCTTCTTCTGATTCTTCTGATTCACCCTCCAGACTTCACCTTCTCCTTCTCCTTCTTCTGCTTCTTCTGATTCACCCTCCTGACTTCACCTTCTCCTTCTCCTTCTTCTACTTCTTCTGCTTCACCCTCCAGACTTCACCTTCTCCTTCTCCTTCTTCTACTTCTTCTGATTCACCCTCCAGACTTCACCTTCTCCTTCTCCTTCTTCTGCTTCTTCTGATTCACCCTCCAGACTTCACCTTCTACTTCTCCTTATTCTGCTTCTTCTGATTTACCCTCCAGACTTCACCTTCTCCTTCTCCTTCTTCTGCTTCTTCTGATTCACCCTCCAGACTTCACCTTTTCCTTCTCCTTCTTCTGCTTCTTCTGATTCACCCTCCAGACTTCACCTTCTCCTTCTCCTTCTTCTGCTTCTTCTGATTCACCCTCCAGACTTCACCTTCTCCTTCTCCTTCTTCTACTTCTTCTGATTCACCCTCCAGACTTCACCTTCTCCTTCTCTTTCTTCTGCTTCCTCTGATTCACCCTCCAGACTTCACCTTCTCCTTCTCCTTCTTCTACTTCTTCTGATTCACCCTCCAGACTTCACCTTCTCCTTCTCCTTCTTCTGCTTCTTCTGATTCACCCTCCAGACTTCACCTTCTCCTTCTCCTTCGTCTACTTCTTCTGATTCACCCTCCAGACTACACCTTCTCCTTCTCCTTCTTCTACTTCTTCTCATTCACCCTCCAGACTTCACCTTCTCCTTCTCCTTCTTCTCTTTCTTCTGATTCACCCTCCAGACTTCATCTTCTCCTTCTCCTTCTTCTACTTCTTCTGATTCACCCTCCAGACTTCATCTTCTCCTTCTCCTTCTTCTGCTTCTTCTGATTCACCCTCCAGACTTCACCTTCTCCTTCTCCTTCTTCTGCTTCTTCTGATTCACCCTCCAGACTTCAACTTCTCCTTCTCCTTCTTCTACTTCTTCTGATTCACGCTCCAGACTTCACCTTCTTCTCCTTCTTCTACTTCTTCTGATTCACCCTCCAGACTTCACCTTCTCCTTCTCCTTCTTCTGCTTCTTCTGATTCACCCTCCAGACTTCAACTTCTCCTTCTCCTTCTTCTACTTCTTCTGATTCACGCTCCAGACTTCACCTTCTTCTCCTTCTTCTACTTCTTCTGATTCACCCTCCAGTCTTCACCTTCTCCTTCTCCTTCTTCTGTTTCTTCTGCTTCACCCTCCAGACTTCACCTTCTCCTTCTCCTTCTTCTGCTTCTTCTGCTTCACACTCCAGACTTCACCTTCTCCTTCTCCTTCTTCTGCTTCTTCTGCTGCGCCCTCCAGGCTTCACCTTCTCCTTCTTCTGCTTCTTCTGCTTCACCGTCCTGACTTCACCTTCTCCTTCTCCTTCTTCTACTTCTTCTGCTACACCCCCCTGACTTCACCTGCTCCTTCTCCTTCTTCTGCTTCTTCTGATTCACCCTCCTAAATTCACCTTCTCCTTCTCCTTCTTCTGCTTCTTCTGATTCACCCTCCTGACTTCACCTTCTCCTTCTCCTTCTTCTGCTTCTTCTGATTCACCCTCCAGACTTCACCTTCTACTTCTCCTTCTTCTGCTTCTTCTGATTCACCCTCCAGACTTCACCTTCTCCTTCTCCTTCTTCTGCTTCTTCTGCTTCACCCTCCAGACTTCACCTTCTCCTTCTCCTTCTTCTGCTTCTTCTGCTTCACCCTCCTGACTTCACCTTCTCCTTCTCCTTCTTCTACTTCTTCTGATTCACCCTCCAGACTTCACCTACTCCTTCTCCTTCTTCTGCTTCTTTTGCTTCAACCTCCAGACTTCACCTTCTCCTTCTCCTTCTTCTGCTTCTTCTGCTTCGCCCTCCAGACTTCACCTTCTCCTTCTCCTTCTTCTGCTTCTTCTGCTTCACTCCCCTCCAGACTTCACCCTCTCCTTCTCCTTCTTCTGCTTCTTCTGCTTCACCCTCCAGACTTCACCTTCTCTTTCTCCTTCTTCTGCTTCTTCTGCTGCGCCCTCCAGACTTCACCTTCTCCTTCTCCTTCTTCTGCTTCTTCTGATTCACCCTCCAGACTTCACCTTCTCCTTCTCCTTCTTCTACTTCTTCTGATCCACCCTCCTGACTTCACCTTCTCCTTCTCCTTCTTCTGCTTCTTCTGCTTCACCCTCCAGACTTCACCTTCTCCTTCTCCTTCTTCTGCTTCCTCTGCTTCACCCACCAGACTTCACCTTCTCCTTCTCCTTCTTCTGCTTCTTCTGCTTCACCCTCCTGACTTCACCTACTCCTTCTCCTTCTTCTGCTTCTTCTGCTTCACCCTCCAGACTTCACCTACTCCTTCTACTTCTTCTGCTTCTTCTGCTTCGCCCTCCAGACTTCACCTTCTCCTTCTCCTTCTTCTGCTTCTTCTGCTTCACTCTCCTGACTTCACCTTCTCCTTCTCCTTCTTCTACTTCTTCTGATTCACCCTCCAGACTTCACCCTCTCCTTCTCCTTCTTCTGCTTCTTCTGCTTCACCCTCCAGACTTCACCTTCTCTTTCTCCTTCTTCTGCTTCTTCTGCTGCGCCCTCCAGACTTCGTCTTCTCCTTCTCCTTCTTCTGCTTCTTCTGATTCACCCTCCAGACTTCACCTTCTCCTTCTCCTTCTTCTACTTCTTCTGATCCACCCTCCTGACTTCACCTTCTCCTTCTCCTTCTTCTGCTTCTTCTGCTTCACCCTCCAGACTTCACCTTCTCCTTCTCCTTCTTCTGCTTCTTCTGCTTCACCCACCAGACTTCACCTTCTCCTTCTCCTTCTTCTGCTTCTTCTGCTTCACCCTCCTGACTTCACCTTATCCTTCTCCTTCTTCTACTTCTTCTGATTCACCCTCCAGACTTCACCTACTCCTTCTCCTTCTTCTGCTTCTTCTGCTTCACCCTCCAGACTTCACCTTCTCCTTCTCCTTCTTCTGCTTCTTCTGCTTCGCCCTCCAGACTTCACCTTCTCCTTCTCCTTCTTCTGCTTCTTCTGCTTCACTCTCCTGACTTCACCTTCTCCTTCTCCTTCTTCTACTTCTTCTGATTCACCCTCCAGACTTCACCCTCTCCTTCTCCTTCTTCTGCTTCTTCTGCTTCACCCTCCAGACTTCACCTTCTCCTTCTCCTTCTTCTGCTTCTTCTGCTTCACCGTCCTGACTTCACCTTCTCCTTCTCCTTCTTCTACTTCTTCTGCTTCACCCCCCTGACTTCACCTGCTCCTTCTCCTTCTTCTGCTTCTTCTGATTCACCCTCCTAACTTCACCTTCTCCTTCTCCTTCTTCTGCTTCTTCTGATTCACCCTCCAGACTTCACCTTCTCCTTCTCCGTCTTCTACTTCGTCTGATTCACCCTCCAGACTTCACCTTCTCCTTCTCCTTCTTCTACTTCTTCTGATTCACCCTCCAGTCTTCACCTACTCCTTCTCCTTCTTCTGTTTCTTCTGCTTCACCCTCCAGACTTCACCTTCTCCTTCTCTTTCTTCTGCTTCTTCTGATTCACCCTCCAGACTTCATCTTCTCCTTCTCCTTCTTCTGATTCTTCTGATTCACCCTCCAGACTTCACCATCTCCTTCTCCTTCTTCTGCTTCTTCTGATTCACCCTCCTGACTTCACCTTCTCCTTCTCCTTCTTCTACTTCTTCTGCTTCACCCTCCAGACTTCACCTTCTCCTTCTCCTTCTTCTACTTCTTCTGATTCACCCTCCAGACTTCACCCTCTCCTTCTCCTTCTTCTGCTTCTTCTGCTTCACCCTCCAGACTTCACCTTCTCTTTCTCCTTCTTCTGCTTCTTCTGCTGCGCCCTCCAGACTTCACCTTCTCCTTCTCCTTCTTCTGCTTCTTCTGATTCACCCTCCAGACTTCACCTTCTCCTTCTCCTTCTTCTACTTCTTCTGATCCACCCTCCTGACTTCACCTTCTCCTTCTCCTTCTTCTGCTTCTTCTGCTTCACCCTCCAGACTTCACCTTCTCCTTCTCCTTCTTCTGCTTCTTCTGCTTCACCCACCAGACTTCACCTTCTCCTTCTCCTTCTTCTGCTTCTTCTGCTTCACCCTCCTGACTTCACCTTATCCTTCTCCTTCTTCTACTTCTTCTGATTCACCCTCCAGACTTCACCTTCTCCTTCTCTTTCTTCTGCTTCTTCTGATTCACCCTTCAGACTTCACCTTCTCCTTCTCCTTCTTCTACTTCTTCTGATTCACCCTCCAGTCTTCACCTTCTCCTTCTCCTTTTTTTGTTTCTTCTGATTCACACTCCAAACTTCACCTTCTCCTTCTCCTTCTTCTACTTCTTCTGATTCATCCTCCAGACTTCACCTTCTCCTTCTCCTTCTTCTACTTCTTCTGATTCACCCTCCAGACTTCACCTTCTCCTTCTCCTTCTTCTACTTCTTCTGATTCACCCTCCAGTCTTCACCTTCTCCTTCTCCTTTTTTTGTTTCTTCTGCTTCACCCTCCAGACTTCACCTTCTCCTTCTCTTTCTTCTGCTTCTTCTGATTCACCCTTCAGACTTCACCTTCTCCTTCTCCTTCTTCTGCTTCTTCTGATTCACCCTCCAGACTTCACTTTCTCCTTCTCCTTCTTCTACTTCTTCTGATTCACCCTCCAGACTTCACCTTCTCCTTCTTCTACTTCTTCTGCTTCACCCTCCAGACTTCACCTTCTCCTTCTCCTTCTTCTGCTTCTTCTGATTCACCCTCCAGACTTCACCTTCTCCTTCTCCTTCTTCTGCTTCTTCTGATTCACCCTCCAGACTTCACCATCTCCTTCTCCTTCTTCTGCTTCTTCTGATTCACCCTCCTGACTTCACCTTCTCCTTCTCCTTCTTCTACTTCTTCTGCTTCACCCTCCAGACTTCACCTTCTCCTTCTCCTTCTTCTACTTCTTCTGATTCACCCTCCAGACTTCACCCTCTCCTTCTCCTTCTTCTGCTTCTTCTGCTTCACCCTCCAGACTTCACCTTCTCTTTCTCCTTCTTCTGCTTCTTCTGCTGCGCCCTCCAGACTTCACCTTCTCCTTCTCCTTCTTCTGCTTCTTCTGATTCACCCTCCAGACTTCACCTTCTCCTTCTCCTTCTTCTACTTCTTCTGATCCACCCTCCTGACTTCACCTTCTCCTTCTCCTTCTTCTGCTTCTTCTGCTTCACCCTCCAGACTTCACCTTCTCCTTCTCCTTCTTCTGCTTCTTCTGCTTCACCCACCAGACTTCACCTTCTCCTTCTCCTTCTTCTGCTTCTTCTGCTTCACCCTCCTGACTTCACCTTATCCTTCTCCTTCTTCTACTTCTTCTGATTCACCCTCCAGACTTCACCTTCTCCTTCTCTTTCTTCTGCTTCTTCTGATTCACCCTTCAGACTTCACCTTCTCCTTCTCCTTCTTCTACTTCTTCTGATTCACCCTCCAGTCTTCACCTTCTCCTTCTCCTTTTTTTGTTTCTTCTGATTCACACTCCAAACTTCACCTTCTCCTTCTCCTTCTTCTACTTCTTCTGATTCATCCTCCAGACTTCACCTTCTCCTTCTCCTTCTTCTACTTCTTCTGATTCACCCTCCAGACTTCACCTTCTCCTTCTCCTTCTTCTACTTCTTCTGATTCACCCTCCAGTCTTCACCTTCTCCTTCTCCTTTTTTTGTTTCTTCTGCTTCACCCTCCAGACTTCACCTTCTCCTTCTCTTTCTTCTGCTTCTTCTGATTCACCCTTCAGACTTCACCTTCTCCTTCTCCTTCTTCTGCTTCTTCTGATTCACCCTCCAGACTTCACTTTCTCCTTCTCCTTCTTCTACTTCTTCTGATTCACCCTCCAGACTTCACCTTCTCCTTCTTCTACTTCTTCTGCTTCACCCTCCAGACTTCACCTTCTCCTTCTCCTTCTTCTGCTTCTTCTGATTCACCCTCCAGACTTCACCTTCTCCTTCTCCTTCTTCTGCTTCTTCTGATTCACCCTCCAGACTTCACCTTCTCCTTCTCCTTCTTCTGCTTCTTCTGATTCACCCCCCAGACCTCACCTTCTCCTTCTCCTTCTTCTACTTCTTCTGATTCACCCTCCAGACTTCATCTTCTCCTTCTCCTTCTTCTGCTTCTTCTGATTCACCCTCCAGACTTCACCTTCTCCTTCTCCTTCTTCTGCTTCTTCTGCTTCACCCTCCAGACTTCACCTTCTCCTTCTCCTTCTTCTGCTTCTTCTGCTTCGCCCTCCAGACTTCACCTTCTCCTTCTCCTTCTTCTGCTTCTTCTGCTTCACCCTCCAGACTTCACCTTCTCCTTCTCCTTCTTCTGCTTCTTCTGCTTCACCCTCCTGACTTCACCTTCTTCTTCATCTTCTTCTACTTCTTCTGCTTCACCCTCCAGACTTCACCTTCTCCTTCTCCTTCTTCTGCTTCTTCTGCTTCGCCCTCCAGACTTCACCTTCTCCTTCTCCTTCTTCTGCTTCTTCTGCTTCACCCTCCAGACTTCACCTTCTCCTTCTCCTTCTTCTGCTTCTTTTGCTTCACCCTCCTGACTTCACCTTCTTCTTCATCTTCTTCTACTTCTTCTGATTCACCCTCCAGACTTCACCTTCTCCCTCTCCTTCTTCTGCTTCTTCTGCTTCACCCTCCAGACTTCACCTTCTCCTTCTCCTTCTTCTGCTTCTTTTGCTTCACCCTCCTGACTTCACCTTCTTCTTCATCTTCTTCTACTTCTTCTGATTCACCCTCCAGACTTCACCTTCTCCCTCTCCTTCTTCTGCTTCTTCTGCTTCACCCTCCAGACTTCACCTTCTCCTTCTCCTTCTTCTACTTCTTCTGCTTCACCCCCCTGACTTCACCTTCTCCTTCTCCTTCTTCTGCTTCTTCTGATTCACCCTCCTAACTTCACCTTCTCCTTCTCCTTCTTCTGCTTCTTCTGATTCACCCTCCTGACTTCACCTTCTCCTTCTCCTTCTTCTACTTCTTCTGCTTCACCCTCCAGACTTCACCTTCTCCTTCTCCTTCTTCTACTTCTTCTGATTCACCCTCCAGACTTCACCTTCTCCTTCTCCTTCTTCTGCTTCTTCTGATTCACCCTCCAGACTTCACCTTCTCCTTCTCCTTATTCTGCTTCTTCTGATTCACCCTCCAGACTTCACCTTCTCCTTCTCCTTCTTCTGCTTCTTCTGATTCACCCTCCAGACTTCACCTTCTCCTTCTCCTTCTTCTACTTCTTCTGATTCACCCTCCAGACTTCACCTTCTCCTTCTCCTTCTTCTGCTTCTTCTGATTCACCCTCCAGACTTCACCTTCTCCTTCTCCTTCTTCTGCTTCTTCTGATTCACCCTCCAGACTTCATCTTCTCCTTCTCCTTCTTCTACTTCTTCTGATTCACCCTCCAGACTTCACTTTCTCCTTCTCCTTCTTCTACTTCTTCTGATTCACCCTCCAGACTTCACCTTCTCCTTCTCCTTCTTCTACTTCTTCTGCTTCACCCTCCAGACTTCACCTTCTCCTTCTCCTTCTTCTGCTTCTTCTGATTCACCCTCCAGACTTCACCTTCTCCTTCTCCTTCTTCTGCTTCTTCTGATTCACCCTCCAGACTTCACCTTCTCCTTCTCCTTCTTCTGCTTCTTCTGATTCACCCCCCAGACCTCACCTTCTCCTTCTCCTTCTTCTACTTCTTCTGATTCACCCTCCAGACTTCATCTTCTCCTTCTCCTTCTGCTTCTTCTGATTCACCCTCCAGACTTCACCTTCTCCTTCTCCTTCTTCTGCTTCTTCTGCTTCACCCTCCAGACTTCACCTTCTCCTTCTCCTTCTTCTGCTTCTTCTGCTTCGCCCTCCAGACTTCACCTTCTCCTTCTCCTTCTTCTGCTTCTTCTGCTTCACCCTCCAGACTTCACCTTCTCCTTCTCCTTCTTCTGCTTCTTCTGCTTCACCCTCCTGACTTCACCTTCTTCTTCATCTTCTTCTACTTCTTCTGCTTCACCCTCCAGACTTCACCTTCTCCTTCTCCTTCTTCTGCTTCTTCTGCTTCGCCCTCCAGACTTCACCTTCTCCTTCTCCTTCTTCTGCTTCTTCTGCTTCACCCTCCAGACTTCACCTTCTCCTTCTCCTTCTTCTGCTTCTTTTGCTTCACCCTCCTGACTTCACCTTCTTCTTCATCTTCTTCTACTTCTTCTGATTCACCCTCCAGACTTCACCTTCTCCCTCTCCTTCTTCTGCTTCTTCTGCTTCACCCTCCAGACTTCACCTTCTCCTTCTCCTTCTTCTGCTTCTTTTGCTTCACCCTCCTGACTTCACCTTCTTCTTCATCTTCTTCTACTTCTTCTGATTCACCCTCCAGACTTCACCTTCTCCCTCTCCTTCTTCTGCTTCTTCTGCTTCACCCTCCAGACTTCACCTTCTCCTTCTCCTTCTTCTACTTCTTCTGCTTCACCCCCCTGACTTCACCTTCTCCTTCTCCTTCTTCTGCTTCTTCTGATTCACCCTCCTAACTTCACCTTCTCCTTCTCCTTCTGCTGCTTCTTCTGATTCACCCTCCTGACTTCACCTACTCCTTCTCCTTCTTCTACTTCTTCTGCTTCACCCTCCAGACTTCACCTTCTCCTTCTCCTTCTTCTACTTCTTCTGATTCACCCTCCAGACTTCACCTTCTCCTTCTCCTTCTTCTGCTTCTTCTGATTCACCCTCCAGACTTCACCTTCTCCTTCTCCTTATTCTGCTTCTTCTGATTCACCCTCCAGACTTCACCTTCTCCTTCTCCTTCTTCTGCTTCTTCTGATTCACCCTCCAGACTTCACCTTCTCCTTCTCCTTCTTCTACTTCTTCTGATTCACCCTCCAGACTTCACCTTCTCCTTCTCCTTCTTCTGCTTCTTCTGATTCACCCTCCAGACTTCACCTTCTCCTTCTCCTTCTTCTGCTTCTTCTGCTTCACCCTCCTGACTTCACCTTCTCCTTCTCCTTCTTCTACTTCTTCTGATTCACCCTCCAGACTTCACCTTCTCCTTCTCCTTCTTCTGCTTCCTCTGCTTCACCCTCCAGACTTCACCTTCTCCTTCTCCTTCTTCTGCTTCTTCTGCTTCACCCTCCAGACTTCACCTTCTCCTTCTCCTTCTTCTGCTTCTTCAGCTTCACCCTCCAGACTTCACCTTCTCCTTCTCCTTCTTCTGCTTCTTCTGCTGCGCCCTCCAGACTTCACCTTCTCCTTCTCCTTCTTCTGCTTCTTCTGCTTCACCCTCCAGACTTCACCTGCTCCTTCTCCTTCTTCTACTTCTTCTGCTTCACCCCCCTGACTTCACCTTCTCCTTCTCCTTCTTCTGCTTCTTCTGATTCACCCTCCTAACTTCACCTTCTCCTTCTCCTTCTTCTGCTTCTTCTGATTCACCCTCCTGACTTCACCTTCTCCTTCTCCTTCTTCTGCTTCTTCTGATTCACCCTCCAGACTTCACCTTCTCCTTCTCCTTCTCCTGCTTCTTCTGATTCACCCTCCAGACTTCACCTTCTCCTTCTCCTTCTTCTGCTTCTTCTGATTCACCCCCCAGACCTCACCTTCTCCTTCTCCTTCTTCTACTTCTTCTGATTCACCCTCCAGAATTCATCTTCTCCTTCTCCTTCTTCTGCTTCTTCTGATTCACCCTCCAGACTTCACCTTCTCCTTCTCCTTCTTCTGCTTCTTCTGATTCACCCTCCAGACTTCACCTTCTCCTTCTCCTTCTTCTACTTCTTCTGATTCACCCTCCAGACTTCAGTTTCTCCTTCCCCTTCTTCTACTTCTTCCGATTCACCCTCCAGTCTTCACCTTCTCCTTCTCCTTCTTCTGCTTCTTCTGCTTCACCCTCCAGACTTCACCTTCTCCTTCTCTTTCTTCTGCTTCTTCTGATTCACCCTCCAGACTTCACCTTCTCCTTCTCCTTCTTCTGATTCTTCTGATTCACCCTCCAGACTTCACCTTCTCCTTCTCCTTCTTCTGCTTCTTCTGATTCACCCTCCTGACTCCACCTTCTCCTTCTCCTTCTTCTACTTCTTCTGATTCACCCTCCTGACTTCACCTTCTCCTTCTCCTTCTTCTACTTCTTCTGCTTCACCCTCCAGACTTCACCTTCTCCTTCTCCTTCTTCTACTTCTTCTGATTCTCCTCCAAACTTCACCTTCTCCTTCTCCTTCTTCTGCTTCTTCTGATTCACCCTCCAGACTTCACCTTCTTCTTCTCCTTAATCTGCTTCTTCTGATTCACCCTCCAGACTTCACCTTCTCCTTCTCCTTCTTCTGCTTCTTCTGCTTCACCCTCCAGACATCACCTTCTCCTTCTCCTTCTTCTACTTCTTCTGATTCACCCTCCAGACTTCACCTTCTCCTTCTCCTTCTTCTACTTCTTCTGATTCACCCTCCAGACTGCACCATCTCCTTCTCCTTCTTCTGCTTCTTCTGATTCACCCTCCAGACTTCACCTTCTCCTTCTCCTTCTTCTGCTTCTTCTGATTCACCCCCCAGACCTCACCTTCTCCTTCTCCTTCTTCTGCTTCTTCTGATTCACCCCCCAGACTTCACCTTCTCCTTCTCCTTCTTCTACTTCTTCTGATTCACCCTCCAGACTTCACCTTCTCCTTCTCCTTCTTCTACTTCTTCTGCTTCACCCTCCAGACTTCACCTTCTCCTTCTCCTTCTTCTACTTCTTCTGATTCACCCTCCTGACTTCACCTTCTCCTTCTCCTTGTTCTACTTCTTCTGATTCACCCTCCAGACTTCACCTTCTCCTTCTACTTCTTCTGCTTCTTCTGATTCACCGTGCAGACTTCACCTTCTCCTTCTCCTTCTTCTGCTTCTTCTGATTCACCCTCCAGACTTCACCTTCTCCTTCTCCTTCTTCTGCTTCTTCTGATTCACCCTCCAGACTTCACCTTCTCCTTCTCCTTCTTCTGCTTCTTCTGATTCACCCTCCAGACTTCACCTTCTCCTTCTCCTTCTTGTACTTCTTCTGATTCACCCTCCAGACTTCACCTTCTCCTTCTCCTGCTTCTGCTTCTTCTGATTCACCCTCCAGACTTAACATTCTCCTTCTCCTTCGTCTACTTCTTCTGATTCACCCTCCAGACTAAACCTTCTCCTTCTCCTTCTTCTACTTCTTCTGATTCACCCTCCAGACTTCACCTTCTCCTTCTCCTTCTTCTGCTTCTTCTGATTCACCCTCCAGACTTCACCTTCTCTTCTCCTTCTTCTACTTCTTCTGATTCACCCTCCAAACTTCACCTTCTCCTTCTCCTTCTTCTACTTCTTCTGATTCACCCTCCAGACTTCACCTTCTCCTTCTCCTTCTTCTACTTCTTCTGCTTCTCCCTCCAGACTTCACCTTCTCCTTCTCCTTCTTCTGCTTCTTCTGATTCACCCTCCAGACTTCACCTTCTCCTTCTCCTTCTTCTACTTCTTCTGATTCACCCTCCAGACTTCACCTTCTCCTTCTCCTTCTTCTACTTCTTCTGATTCACCCTCCAGACTTCACCTTCTCCTTCTCCTTCTTCTACTTCTTCTGATTCACCCTCCTGACTTCACCTTCTCCTTCTCCTTCTTCTGCTTCTTCTGCTTCACCCTCCAGACTTCACCTTCTCCTTCTCCTTCTTCTGCTTCTTCTGCTTCACCCTCCTGACTTCACCTTCTTCTTCATCTTCTTCTACTTCTTCTGATTCACCCTCCAGACTTCACCTTCTCCTTCTCCTTCTTCTGCTTCTTCTGCTTCACCCTCCAGACTTCACCTTCTCCTTCTCCTTCTTCTACTTCTTCTGCTTCACCCCCCTGACTTCACCTTCTCCTTCTCCTTCTTCTGCTTCTTCTGATTCACCCTCCTAACTTCACCTTCTCCTTCTCCTTCTTCTGCTTCTTCTGATTCACCCTCCTGACTTCACCTTCTCCTTCTCCTTCTTCTGCTTCTTCTGATTCACCCTCCAGACTTCACCTTCTCCTTCTCCTTCTTCTGCTTCTTCTGATTCACCCCCCAGACCTCACCTTCTCCTTCTCCTTCTTCTACTTCTTCTGATTCACCCTCCAGGCTTCATCTTCTCCTTCTCCTTCTTCTGCTTCTTCTGATTCACCCTCCAGACTTCACCTTCTCCTTCTCCTTCTTCTACTTCTTCTGATTCACCCTCCAGACTTCACTTTCTCCTTCTCCTTCTTCTACTTCTTCTGATTCACCCTCCAGACTTCACCTTCTCCTTCTCCTTCTTCTACTTCTTCTGCTTCACCCTCCAGACTTCACCTTCTCCTTCTCCTTCTTCTGCTTCTTCTGATTCACCCTCCAGACTTCACCTTCTCCTTCTCCTTCTTCTGCTTCTTCTGATTCACCCTCCAGACTTCACCTTCTCCTTCTCCTTCTTCTGCTTCTTCTGATTCACCCCCCAGACCTCACCTTCTCCTTCTCCTTCTTCTACTTCTTCTGATTCACCCTCCAGACTTCATCTTCTCCTTCTCCTTCTTCTGCTTCTTCTGATTCACCCTCCAGACTTCACCTTCTCCTTCTCCTTCTTCTGCTTCTTCTGCTTCACCCTCCAGACTTCACCTTCTCCTTCTCCTTCTTCTGCTTCTTCTGCTTCGCCCTCCAGACTTCACCTTCTCCTTCTCCTTCTTCTGCTTCTTCTGCTTCACCCTCCAGACTTCACCTTCTCCTTCTCCTTCTTCTGCTTCTTCTGCTTCACCCTCCTGACTTCACCTTCTTCTTCATCTTCTTCTACTTCTTCTGCTTCACCCTCCAGACTTCACCTTCTCCTTCTCCTTCTTCTGCTTCTTCTGCTTCGCCCTCCAGACTTCACCTTCTCCTTCTCCTTCTTCTGCTTCTTCTGCTTCACCCTCCAGACTTCACCTTCTCCTTCTCCTTCTTCTGCTTCTTTTGCTTCACCCTCCTGACTTCACCTTCTTCTTCATCTTCTTCTACTTCTTCTGATTCACCCTCCAGACTTCACCTTCTCCCTCTCCTTCTTCTGCTTCTTCTGCTTCACCCTCCAGACTTCACCTTCTCCTTCTCCTTCTTCTACTTCTTCTGCTTCACCCCCCTGACTTCACCTTCTCCTTCTCCTTCTTCTGCTTCTTCTGATTCACCCTCCTAACTTCACCTTCTCCTTCTCCTTCTTCTGCTTCTTCTGATTCACCCTCCTGACTTCACCTTCTCCTTCTCCTTCTTCTGCTTCTTCTGATTCACCCTCCAGACTTTACCTTCTCCTTCTCCTTCTTCTGCTTCTTCTGATTCACCCCCCAGACCTCACCTTCTCCTTCTCCTTCTTCTACTTCTTCTGATTCACCCTCCAGACTTCATCTTCTCTTTCTCCTTCTTCTGCTTCTTCTGATTCACCCTCCAGACTTCACCTTCTCCTTCTCCTTCTTCTGCTTCTTCTGATTCACCCTCCAGACTTCACCTTCTCCTTCTCCTTCTTCTACTTCTTCTGATTCACCCTCCAGACTTCAGTTTCTCCTTCTCCTTCTTCTACTTCTTCTGATTCACCCTCCAGTCTTCACCTTCTCCTTCTCCTTCTTCTGCTTCTTCTGCTTCACCCTCCAGACTTCACCTTTTCCTTCTCTTTCTTCTGCTTCTTCTGATTCACCCTCCAGACTTCACCTTCTCCTTCTCCTTCTTCTGATTCTTCTGATTCACCCTCCAGACTTCACCTTCTCCTTCTCCTTCTTCTGCTTCTTCTGATTCACCCTCCTGACTTCACCTTCTCCTTCTCCTTCTTCTACTTCTTCTGATTCACCCTCCTGACTTCACCTTCTCCTTCTCCTTCTTCTACTTCTTCTGCTTCACCCTCCAGACTTCACCTTCTCCTTCTCCTTCTTCTACTTCTTCTGATTCACCCTCCAGACTTCACCTTCTCCTTCTCCTTCTTCTGCTTCTTCTGATTCACCCTCCAGACTTCACCTTCTCCTTCTCCTTATTCTGCTTCTTCTGATTCACCCTCCAGACTTCACCTTCTCCTTCTCCTTCTTCTGCTTCTTCTGATTCACCCTCCAGACTTCACCTTCTCCTTCTCCTTCTTCTACTTCTTCTGATTCACCCTCCAGACTTCACCTTCTCCTTCTCCTTCTTCTACTTCTTCCGATTCACCCTCCAGACTTCACCTTCTCCTTCTCCTTCTTCTGCTTCTTCTGATTCACCCTCCAGACTTCACCTTCTCCTTCTCCTTCTTCTGCTTCTTCTGCTTCACCCTCCTGACTTCACCTTCTCCTTCTCCTTCTTCTACTTCTTCTGATTGACCCTCCAGACTTCACCTTCTCCTTCTCCTTCTTCTGCTTCCTCTGCTTCACCCTCCAGACTTCACCTTCTCCTTCTCCTTCTTCTGCTTCACCCTCCAGACTTCACCTTCTCCTTCTCCTTCTTCTGCTTCTTCAGCTTCACCCTCCAGACTTCACCTTCTCCTTCTCCTTCTTCTGCTTCTTCTGCTGCGCCCTCCAGACTTCACCTTCTCCTTCTCCTTCTTCTGCTTCTTCTGCTTCACCCTCCAGACTTCACCTGCTCCTTCTCCTTCTTCTACTTCTTCTGCTTCACCAACCTGACTTCACCTTCTCCTTCTCCTTCTTCTGCTTCTTCTGATTCACCCTCCTAACTTCACCTTCTCCTTCTCCTTCTTCTGCTTCTTCTGATTCACCCTCCTGACTTCACCTTCTCCTTCTCCTTCTTCTGCTTCTTCTGATTCACCCTCCAGACTTCACCTTCTCCTTCTCCTTCTTCTGCTTCTTCTGATTCACCCTCCAGACTTCACCTTCTCCTTCTCCTTCTTCTGCTTCTTCTGATTCACCCCCCAGACCTCACCTTCTCCTTCTCCTTCTTCTACTTCTTCTGATTCACCCTCCAGACTTCATCTTCTCCTTCTCCTTCTTCTGCTTCTTCTGATTCACCCTCCAGACTTCACCTTCTCCTTCTCCTTCTTCTGCTTCTTCTGATTCACCCTCCAGACTTCACCTTCTCCTTCTCCTTCTTCTACTTCTTCTGATTCACCCTCCAGACTTCAGTTTCTCCTTCCCCTTCTTCTACTTCTTCTGATTCACCCTCCAGTCTTCACCTTCTCCTTCTCCTTCTTCTGCTTCTTCTGCTTCACCCTCCAGACTTCACCTTCTCCTTCTCTTTCTTCTGCTTCTTCTGATTCACCCTCCAGACTTCACCTTCTCCTTCTCCTTCTTCTGATTCTTCTGATTCACCCTCCAGACTTCACCTTCTCCTTCTCCTTCTTCTGCTTCTTCTGATTCACCCTCCTGACTCCACCTTCTCCTTCTCCTTCTTCTACTTCTTCTGATTCACCCTCCTGACTTCACCTTCTCCTTCTCCTTCTTCTACTTCTTCTGCTTCACCCTCCAGACTTCACCTTCTCCTTCTCCTTCTTCTACTTCTTCTGATTCACCCTCGAAACTTCACCTTCTCCTTCTCCTTCTTCTGCTTCTTCTGATTCACCCTCCAGACTTCACCTTCTTCTTCTCCTTAATCTGCTTCTTCTGATTCACCCTCCAGACTTCACCTTCTCCTTCTCCTTCTTCTGCTTCTTCTGCTTCACCCTCCAGACATCACCTTCTCCTTCTCCTTCTTCTACTTCTTCTGATTCACCCTCCAGACTTCACCTTCTCCTTCTCCTTCTTCTACTTCTTCTGATTCACCCTCCAGACTGCACCATCTCCTTCTCCTTCTTCTGCTTCTTCTGATTCACCCTCCAGACTTCACCTTCTCCTTCTCCTTCTTCTGCTTCTTCTGATTCACCCCCCAGACCTCACCTTCTCCTTCTCCTTCTTCTGCTTCTTCTGATTCACCCCCCAGACTTCACCTTCTCCTTCTCCTTCTTCTACTTCTTCTGATTCACCCTCCAGACTTCACCTTCTCCTTCTCCTTCTTCTACTTCTTCTGCTTCACCCTCCAGACTTCACCTTCTCCTTCTCCTTCTTCTACTTCTTCTGATTCACCCTCCTGACTTCACCTTCTCCTTCTCCTTGTTCTACTTCTTCTGATTCACCCTCCAGACTTCACCTTCTCCTTCTACTTCTTCTGCTTCTTCTGATTCACCCTGCAGACTTCACCTTCTCCTTCTCCTTCTTCTGCTTCTTCTGATTCACCCTCCAGACTTCACCTTCTCCTTCTCCTTCTTCTGCTTCTTCTGATTCACCCTCCAGACTTCACCTTCTCCTTCTCCTTCTTCTGCTTCTTCTGATTCACCCTCCAGACTTCACCTTCTCCTTCTCCTTCTTGTACTTCTTCTGATTCACCCTCCAGACTTCACCTTCTCCTTCTCTTGCTTCTGCTTCTTCTGATTCACCCTCCAGACTTAACATTCTCCTTCTCCTTCGTCTACTTCTTCTGATTCACCCTCCAGACTAAACCTTCTCCTTCTCCTTCTTCTACTTCTTCTGATTCACCCTCCAGACTTCACCTTCTCCTTCTCCTTCTTCTGCTTCTTCTGATTCACCCTCCAGACTTCACCTTCTCTTCTCCTTCTTCTACTTCTTCTGATTCACCCTCCAAACTTCACCTTCTCCTTCTCCTTCTTCTACTTCTTCTGATTCACCCTCCAGACTTCACCTTCTCCTTCTCCTTCTTCTACTTCTTCTGCTTCTCCCTCCAGACTTCACCTTCTCCTTCTCCTTCTTCTGCTTCTTCTGATTCACCCTCCAGACTTCACCTTCTCCTTCTCCTTCTTCTACTTCTTCTGATTCACCCTCCAGACTTCACCTTCTCCTTCTCCTTCTTCTACTTCTTCTGATTCACCCTCCAGACTTCACCTTCTCCTTCTCCTTCTTCTACTTCTTCTGATTCACCCTCCTGACTTCACCTTCTCCTTCTCCTTCTTCTGCTTCTTCTGCTTCACCCTCCAGACTTCACCTTCTCCTTCTCCTTCTTCTGCTTCTTCTGCTTCACCCTCCTGACTTCACCTTCTTCTTCATCTTCTTCTACTTCTTCTGATTCACCCTCCAGACTTCACCTTCTCCTTCTCCTTCTTCTGCTTCTTCTGCTTCACCCTCCAGACTTCACCTTCTCCTTCTCCTTCTTCTACTTCTTCTGCTTCACCCCCCTGACTTCACCTTCTCCTTCTCCTTCTTCTGCTTCTTCTGATTCACCCTCCTAACTTCACCTTCTCCTTCTCCTTCTTCTGCTTCTTCTGATTCACCCTCCTGACTTCACCTTCTCCTTCTCCTTCTTCTGCTTCTTCTGATTCACCCTCCAGACTTCACCTTCTCCTTCTCCTTCTTCTGCTTCTTCTGATTCACCCCCCAGACCTCACCTTCTCCTTCTCCTTCTTCTACTTCTTCTGATTCACCCTCCAGGCTTCATCTTCTCCTTCTCCTTCTTCTGCTTCTTCTGATTCACCCTCCAGACTTCAGCTTCTCCTTCTCCTTCTTCTACTTCTTCTGATTCACCCTCCAGACTTCACTTTCTCCTTCTCCTTCTTCTACTTCTTCTGATTCACCCTCCAGACTTCACCTTCTCCTTCTCCTTCTTCTACTTCTTCTGCTTCACCCTCCAGACTTCACCTTCTCCTTCTCCTTCTTCTGCTTCTTCTGATTCACCCTCCAGACTTCACCTTCTCCTTCTCCTTCTTCTGCTTCTTCTGATTCACCCTCCAGACTTCACCTTCTCCTTCTCCTTCTTCTGCTTCTTCTGATTCACCCCCCAGACCTCACCTTCTCCTTCTCCTTCTTCTACTTCTTCTGATTCACCCTCCAGACTTCATCTTCTCCTTCTCCTTCTTCTGCTTCTTCTGATTCACCCTCCAGACTTCACCTTCTCCTTCTCCTTCTTCTGCTTCTTCTGCTTCACCCTCCAGACTTCACCTTCTCCTTCTCCTTCTTCTGCTTCTTCTGCTTCGCCCTCCAGACTTCACCTTCTCCCTCTCCTTCTTCTGCTTCTTCTGCTTCACCCTCCAGACTTCACCTTCTCCTTCTCCTTCTTCTACTTCTTCTGCTTCACCCCCCTGATTTCACCTTCTCCTTCTCCTTCTTCTGCTTCTTCTGATTCACCCTCCTAACTTCACCTTCTCCTTCTCCTTCTTCTGCTTCTTCTGATTCACCCTCCAGACTTCACCTTCTCCTTCTCCTTCTTCTGCTTCTTCTGATTCACCCCCCAGACCTCACCTTCTCCTTCTCCTTCTTCTACTTCTTCTGATTCACCCTCCAGACTTCATCTTCTCTTTCTCCTTCTTCTGCTTCTTCTGATTCACCCTCCAGACTTCACCTTCTCCTTCTCCTTCTTCTGCTTCTTCTGATTCACCCTCCAGACTTCACCTTCTCCTTCTCCTTCTTCTACTTCTTCTGATTCACCCTCCAGACTTCAGTTTCTCCTTCACCTTCTTCTACTTCTTCTGATTCACCCTCCAGTCTTCACCTTCTCCTTCTCCTTCTTCTGCTTCTTCTGCTTCACCCTCCAGACTTCACCTTTTCCTTCTCTTTCTTCTGCTTCTTCTGATTCACCCTCCAGACTTCACCTTCTCCTTCTCCTTCTTCTGATTCTTCTGATTCACCCTCCAGACTTCACCTTCTCCTTCTCCTTCTTCTGCTTCTTCTGATTCACCCTCCTGACTTCACCTTCTCCTTCTCCTTCTTCTACTTCTTCTGATTCACCCTCCTGACTTCACCTTCTCCTTCTCCTTCTTCTACTTCTTCTGCTTCACCCTCCAGACTTCACCTTCTCCTTCTCCTTCTTCAATTCTTCTGATTCACCCTCCAGACTTCACCTTCTCCTTCTCCTTCTTCTGCTTCTTCTGATTCACCCTCCAGACTTCACCTTCTCCTTCTCCTTATTCTGCTTCTTCTGATTCACCCTCCAGACTTCACCTTCTCCTTCTCCTTCTTCTGCTTCTTCTGATTCACCCTCCAGACTTCACCTTCTCCTTCTCCTTCTTCTACTTCTTCAGATTCACCCTCCAGACTTCACCTTCTCCTTCTCCTTCTTCTACTTCTTCCGATTCACCCTCCAGACTTCACCTTCTCCTTCTCCTTCTTCTGCTTCTTCTGATTCACCCTCCAGACTTCACCTTCTCCTTCTCCTTCTTCTGCTTCTTCTGCTTCACCCTCCTGACTTCACCTTCTCCTTCTCCTTCTTCTACTTCTTCTGATTCACCCTCCAGACTTCACCTTCTCCTTCTCCTTCTTCTGCTTCCTCTGCTTCACCCTCCAGACTTCACCTTCTCCTTCTCCTTCTTCTGCTTCTTCTGCTTCACCCTCCAGACTTCACCTTCTCCTTCTCCTTCTTCTGCTGCTTCAGCTTCACCCTCCAGACTTCACCTTCTCCTTCTCCTTCTTCTGCTTCTTCTGCTGCGCCCTCCAGACTTCACCTTCTCCTTCTCCTTCTTCTGCTTCTTCTGCTTCACCCTCCAGACTTCACCTGCTCCTTCTCCTTCTTCTACTTCTTCTGCTTCACCCCCCCTGACTTCACCTTCTCCTTCTCCTTCTTCTGCTTCTTCTGATTCACCCTCCTAACTTCACCTTCTCCTTCTCCTTCTTCTGCTTCTTCTGATTCACCCTCCTGACTTCACCTTCTCCTTCTCCTTCTTCTGCTTCTTCTGATTCACCCTCCAGACTTCACCTTCTCCTTCTCCTTCTTCTGCTTCTTCTGATTCACCCTCCAGACTTCACCTTCTCCTTCTCCTTCTTCTGCTTCTTCTGATTCACCCCCCAGACCTCACCTTCTCCTTCTCCTTCTTCTACTTCTTCTGATTCACCCTCCAGACTTCATCTTCTCCTTCTCCTTCTTCTGCTTCTTCTGATTCACCCTCCAGACTTCACCTTCTCCTTCTCCTTCTTCTGCTTCTTCTGATTCACCCTCCAGACTTCACCTTCTCCTTCTCCTTCTTCTACTTCTTCTGATTCACCCTCCACACTTCAGTTTCTCCTTCCCCTTCTTCTACTTCTTCTGATTCACCCTCCAGTCTTCACCTTCTCCTTCTCCTTCTTCTGCTTCTTCTGCTTCACCCTCCAGACTTCACCTTCTCCTTCTCTTTCTTCTGCTTCTTCTGATTCACCCTCCAGACTTCACCTTCTCCTTCTCCTTCTTCTGATTCTTCTGATTCACCCTCCAGACTTCACCTTCTCCTTCTCCTTCTTCTGCTTCTTCTGATTCACCCTCCTGACTCCACCTTCTCCTTCTCCTTCTTCTACTTCTTCTGATTCACCCTCCTGACTTCACCTTCTCCTTCTCCTTCTTCTACTTCTTCTGCTTCACCCTCCAGACTTCACCTTCTCCTTCTCCTTCTTCTACTTCTTCTGATTCACCCTCCAAACTTCACCTTCTCCTTCTCCTTCTTCTGCTTCTTCTGATTCACCCTCCAGACTTCACCTTCTCCTTCTCCTTATTCTGCTTCTTCTGATTCACCCTCCAGACTTCACCTTCTCCTTCTCCTTCTTCTGCTTCTTCTGCTTCACCCTCCAGACATCACCTTCTCCTTCTCCTTCTTCTACTTCTTCTGATTCACCCTCCAGACTTCACCTTCTCCTTCTCCTTCTTCTACTTCTTCTGATTCACCCTCCAGACTGCACCATCTCCTTCTCCTTCTTCTGCTTCTTCTGATTCACCCTCCAGACTTCACCTTCTCCTTCTCCTTCTTCTGCTTCTTCTGATTCACCCCCCAGACCTCACCTTCTCCTTCTCCTTCTTCTACTTCTTCTGATTCACCCTCCAGACTTCATCTTCTCCTTCTCCTTCTTCTGCTTCTTCTGATTCACCCTCCAGACTTCACCTTCTCCTTCTCCTTCTTCTGCTTCTTCTGCTTCACCCTCCAGACTTCACCTTCTCCTTCTCCTTCTTCTGCTTCTTCTGCTTCGCCCTCCAGACTTCACCTTCTCCTTCTCCTTCTTCTGCTTCTTCTGCTTCACCCTCCAGACTTCACCTTCTCCTTCTCCTTCTTCTGCTTCTTCTGCTTCACCCTCCTGACTTCACCTTCTTCTTCATCTTCTTCTACTTCTTCTGCTTCACCCTCCAGACTTCACCTTCTCCTTCTCCTTCTTCTACTTCTTCTGATTCACCCTCCTGACTTCACCTTCTCCTTCTCCTTGTTCTACTTCTTCTGATTCACCCTCCAGACTTCACCTTCTCCTTCTACTTCTTCTGCTTCTTCTGATTCACCCTGCAGACTTCACCTTCTCCTTCTCCTTCTTCTGCTTCTTCTGATTCACCCTCCAGACTTCACCTTCTCCTTCTCCTTCTTCTGCTTCTTCTGATTCACCCTCCAGACTTCACCTTCTCCTTCTCCTTCTTCTGCTTCTTCTGATTCACCCTCCAGACTTCACCTTCTCCTTCTCCTTCTTGTACTTCTTCTGATTCACCCTCCAGACTTCACCTTCTCCTTCTCTTGCTTCTGCTTCTTCTGATTCAACCTCCAGACTTAACATTCTCCTTCTCCTTCGTCTACTTCTTCTGATTCACCCTCCAGACTAAACCTTCTCCTTCTCCTTCTTCTACTTCTTCTGATTCACCCTCCAGACTTCACCTTCTCCTTCTCCTTCTTCTGCTTCTTCTGATTCACCCTCCAGACTTCACCTTCTCTTCTCCTTCTTCTACTTCTTCTGATTCACCCTCCAAACTTCATCTTCTCCTTCTCCTTCTTCTACTTCTTCTGATTCACCCTCCAGACTTCACCTTCTCCTTCTCCTTCTTCTACTTCTCCCTCCAGACTTCACCTTCTCCTTCTCCTTCTTCTGCTTCTTCTGATTCACCCTCCAGACTTCACCTTCTCCTTCTCCTTCTTCTACTTCTTCTGATTCACCCTCCAGACTTCACCTTCTCCTTCTCCTTCTTCTACTTCTTCTGATTCACCCTCCAGACTTCAACTTCTCCTTCTCCTTCTTCTACTTCTTCTGATTCACCCTCCTGACTTCACCTTCTCCTTCTCCTTCTTCTGCTTCTTCTGCTTCACCCTCCAGACTTCACCTTCTCCTTCTCCTTCTTCTGCTTCTTCTGCTTCACCCTCCTGACTTCACCTTCTTCTTCATCTTCTTCTACTTCTTCTGATTCACCCTCCAGACTTCACCTTCTCCTTCTCCTTCTTCTGCTTCTTCTGCTTCACCCTCCAGACTTCACCTTCTCCTTCTCCTTCTTCTACTTCTTCTGCTTCACCCCCCTGACTTCACCTTCTCCTTCTCCTTCTTCTGCTTCTTCTGATTCACCCTCCTAACTTCACCTTCTCCTTCTCCTTCTTCTGCTTCTTCTGATTCACCCTCCTGACTTCACCTTCTCCTTCTCCTTCTTCTGCTTCTTCTGATTCACCCTCCAGACTTCACCTTCTCCTTCTCCTTCTTCTGCTTCTTCTGATTCACCCCCCAGACCTCACCTTCTCCTTCTCCTTCTTCTACTTCTTCTGATTCACCCTCCAGGCTTCATCTTCTCCTTCTCCTTCTTCTGCTTCTTCTGATTCACCCTCCAGACTTCACCTTCTCCTTCTCCTTCTTCTACTTCTTCTGATTCACCCTCCAGACTTCACTTTCTCCTTCTCCTTCTTCTACTTCTTCTGATTCACCCTCCAGACTTCACCTTCTCCTTCTCCTTCTTCTACTTCTTCTGCTTCACCCTCCAGACTTCACCTTCTCCTTCTCCTTCTTCTGCTTCTTCTGATTCACCCTCCAGACTTCACCTTCTCCTTCTCCTTCTTCTGCTTCTTCTGATTCACCCTCCAGACTTCACCTTCTCCTTCTCCTTCTTCTGCTTCTTCTGATTCACCCCCCAGACCTCACCTTCTCCTTCTCCTTCTTCTACTTCTTCTGATTCACCCTCCAGACTTCATCTTCTCCTTCTCCTTCTTCTGCTTCTTCTGATTCACCCTCCAGACTTCACCTTCTCCTTCTCCTTCTTCTGCTTCTTCTGCTTCACCCTCCAGACTTCACCTTCTCCTTCTCCTTCTTCTGCTTCTTCTGCTTCGCCCTCCAGACTTCACCTTCTCCTTCTCCTTCTTCTGCTTCTTCTGCTTCCCCCTCCAGACTTCACCTTCTCCTTCTCCTTCTTCTGCTTCTTCTGCTTCACCCTCCTGACTTCACCTTCTTCTTCATCTTCTTCTACTTCTTCTGCTTCACCCTCCAGACTTCACCTTCTCCTTCTCCTTCTTCTGCTTCTTCTGCTTCGCCCTCCAGACTTCAACTTCTCCTTCTCCTTCTTCTGCTTCTTCTGCTTCACCCTCCAGACTTCACCTTCTCCTTCTCCTTCTTCTGCTTCTTTTGCTTCACCCTCCTGACTTCACCTTCTTCTTCATCTTCTTCTACTTCTTCTGATTCACCCTCCAGACTTCACCTTCTCCCTCTCCTTCTTCTGCTTCTTCTGCTTCACCCTCCAGACTTCACCTTCTCCTTCTCCTTCTTCTACTTCTTCTGCTTCACCCCCCTGACTTCACCTTCTCCTTCTCCTTCTTCTGCTTCTTCTGATTCACCCTCCTAACTTCACCTTCTCCTTCTCCTTCTTCTGCTTCTTCTGATTCACCCTCCTGACTTCACCTTCTCCTTCTCCTTCTTCTGCTTCTTCTGATTTACCCTCCAGACTTCACCTTCTCCTTCTCCTTCTTCTGCTTCTTCTGATTCACCCCCCAGACCTCACCTTCTCCTTCTCCTTCTTCTACTTCTTCTGATTCACCCTCCAGACTTCATCTTCTCTTTCTCCTTCTTCTGCTTCTTCTGATTCACCCTCCAGACTTCACCTTCTCCTTCTCCTTCTTCTGCTTCTTCTGATTCACCCTCCAGACTTCACCTTCTCCTTCTCCTTCTTCTACTTCTTCTGATTCACCCTCCAGACTTCAGTTTCTCCTTCTCCTTCTTCTACTTCTTCTGATTCACCCTCCAGTCTTCACCTTCTCCTTCTCCTTCTTCTGCTTCTTCTGCTTCACCCTCCAGACTTCACCTTTTCCTTCTCTTTCTTCTGCTTCTTCTGATTCACCCTCCAGACTTCACCTTCTCCTTCTCCTTCTTCTGATTCTTCTGATTCACCCTCCAGACTTCACCTTCTCCTTCTCCTTCTTCTGCTTCTTCTGATTCACCCTCCTGACTTCACCTTCTCCTTCTCCTTCTTCTACTTCTTCTGATTCACCCTCCTGACTTCACCTTCTCCTTCTCCTTCTTCTACTTCTTCTGCTTCACCCTCCAGACTTCACCTTCTCCTTCTCCTTCTTCTACTTCTTCTGATTCACCCTCCAGACTTCACCTTCTCCTTCTCCTTCTTCTGCTTCTTCTGATTCACCCTCCAGACTTCACCTTCTCCTTCTCCTTATTCTGCTTCTTCTGATTCACCCTCCAGACTTCACCTTCTCCTTCTCCTTCTTCTGCTTCTTCTGATTCACCCTCCAGACTTCACCTTCTCCTTCTCCTTCTTCTACTTCTTCAGATTCACCCTCCAGACTTCACCTTCTCCTTCTCCTTCTTCTACTTCTTCCGATTCACCCTCCAGACTTCACCTTCTCCTTCTCCTTCTTCTGCTTCTTCTGATTCACCCTCCAGACTTCACCTTCTCCTTCTCCTTCTTCTGCTTCTTCTGCTTCACCCTCCTGACTTCACCTTCTCCTTCTCCTTCTTCTACTTCTTCTGATTCACCCTCCAGACTTCACCTTCTCCTTCTCCTTCTTCTGCTTCCTCTGCTTCACCCTCCAGACTTCACCTTCTCCTTCTCCTTCTTCTGCTTCTTCTGCTTCTCCCTCCAGACTTCACCTTCTCCTTCTCCTTCTTCTGCTGCTTCAGCTTCACCCTCCAGACTTCACCTTCTCCTTCTCCTTCTTCTGCTTCTTCTGCTGCGCCCTCCAGACTTCACCTTCTCCTTCTCCTTCTTCTGCTTCTTCTGCTTCACCCTCCAGACTTCACCTGCTCCTTCTCCTTCTTCTACTTCTTCTGCTTCACCCCCCCTGACTTCACCTTCTCCTTCTCCTTCTTCTGCTTCTTCTGATTCACCCTTCTAACTTCACCTTCTCCTTCTCCTTCTTCTGCTTCTTCTGATTCACCCTCCTGACTTCACCTTCTCCTTCTCCTTCTTCTGCTTCTTCTGATTCACCCTCCAGACTTCACCTTCTCCTTCTCCTTCTTCTGCTTCTTCTGATTCACCCTCCAGACTTCACCTTCTCCTTCTCCTTCTTCTGCTTCTTCTGATTCACCCCCCAGACCTCACCTTCTCCTTCTCCTTCTTCTACTTCTTCTGATTCACCCTCCAGACTTCATCTTCTCCTTCTCCTTCTTCTGCTTCTTCTGATTCACCCTCCAGACTTCACCTTCTCCTTCTCCTTCTTCTGCTTCTTCTGATTCACCCTCCAGACTTCACCTTCTCCTTCTCCTTCTTCTACTTCTTCTGATTCACCCTCCACACTTCAGTTTCTCCTTCCCCTTCTTCTACTTCTTCTGATTCACCCTCCAGTCTTCACCTTCTCCTTCTCCTTCTTCTGCTTCTTCTGCTTCACCCTCCAGACTTCACCTTCTCCTTCTCTTTCTTCTGCTTCTTCTGATTCACCCTCCAGACTTCACCTTCTCCTTCTCCTTCTTCTGATTCTTCTGATTCACCCTCCAGACTTCACCTTCTCCTTCTCCTTCTTCTGCTTCTTCTGATTCACCCTCCTGACTCCACCTTCTCCTTCTCCTTCTTCTACTTCTTCTGATTCACCCTCCTGGCTTCACCTTCTCCTTCTCCTTCTTCCACATCTTCTGCTTCACCCTCCAGACTTCACCTTCTCCTTCTCCTTCTTCTACTTCTTCTGATTCACCCTCCAAACTTCACCTTCTCCTTCTCCTTCTTCTGCTTCTTCTGATTCACCCTCCAGACTTCACCTTCTCCTTCTCCTTATTCTGCTTCTTCTGATTCACCCTCCAGACTTCACCTTCTCCTTCTCCTTCTTCTGCTTCTTCTGCTTCACCCTCCAGACATCACCTTCTCCTTCTCCTCCTTCTACTTCTTCTGATTCACCCTCCAGACTTCACCTTCTCCTTCTCCTTCTTCTACTTCTTCTGATTCACCCTCCAGACTGCACCATCTCCTTCTCCTTCTTCTGCTTCTTCTGATTCACCCTCCAGACTTCACCTTCTCCTTCTCCTTCTTCTGCTTCTTCTGATTCACCCCCCAGACCTCACCTTCTCCTTCTCCTTCTTCTACTTCTTCTGATTCACCCTCCAGACTTCATCTTCTCCTTCTCCTTCTTCTGCTTCTTCTGATTCACCCTCCAGACTTCACCTTCTCCTTCTCCTTCTTCTGCTTCTTCTGCTTCACCCTCCAGACTTCACCTTCTCCTTCTCCTTCTTCTGCTTCTTCTGCTTCGCCCTCCAGACTTCACCTTCTCCTTCTCCTTCTTCTGCTTCTTCTGCTTCACCCTCCAGACTTCACCTTCTCCTTCTCCTTCTTCTGCTTCTTCTGCTTCACCCTCCTGACTTCACCTTCTTCTTCATCTTCTTCTACTTCTTCTGCTTCACCCTCCAGACTTCACCTTCTCCTTCTCCTTCTTCTGCTTCTTCTGCTTCGCCCTCCAGACTTCACCTTCTCCTTCTCCTTCTTCTGCTTCTTCTGCTTCACCCGCCAGACTTCACCTTCTCCTTCTCCTTCTTCTGCTTCTTTTGCTTCACCCTCCTGACTTCACCTTCTTCTTCATCTTCTTCTACTTCTTCTGATTCACCCTCCAGACTTCACCTTCTCCCTCTCCTTCTTCTGCTTCTTCTGCTTCACCCTCCAGACTTCACCTTCTCCTTCTCCTTCTTCTACTTCTTCTGCTTCACCCCCCTGACTTCACCTTCTCCTTCTCCTTCTTCTGCTTCTTCTGATTCACCCTCCTAACTTCACCTTCTCCTTCTCCTTCTTCTGCTTCTTCTGATTCACCCTCCTGACTTCACCTTCTCCTTCTCCTTCTTCTGCTTCTTCTGATTCACCCTCCAGACTTCACCTTCTCCTTCTCCTTCTTCTGCTTCTTCTGATTCACCCCCCAGACCTCGTCTTCTCCTTCTCCTTCTTCTACTTCTTCTGATTCACCCTCCAGACTTCATCTTCTCCTTCTCCTTCTTCTGCTTCTTCTGATTCACCCTCCAGACTTCACCTTCTCCTTCTCCTTCTTCTGCTTCTTCTGATTCACCCTCCAGACTTCACCTTCTCCTTCTCCTTCTTCTACTTCTTCTGATTCACCCTCCAGACTTCAGTTTCTCCTTCTCCTTCTTCTACTTCTTCTGATTCACCCTCCAGTCTTCACCTTCTCCTTCTCCTTCTTCTGCTTCTTCTGCTTCACCCTCCAGACTTCACCTTTTCCTTCTCTTTCTTCTGCTTCTTCTGATTCACCCTCCAGACTTCACCTTCTCCTTCTCCTTCTTCTGATTCTTCTGATTCACCCTCCAGACTTCACCTTCTCATTCTCCTTCTTCTGCTTCTTCTGATTCACCCTCCTGACTTCACCTTCTCCTTCTCCTTCTTCTACTTCTTCTGATTCACCCTCCTGACTTCACCTTCTCCCTCTCCTTCTTCTACTTCTTCTGCTTCACCCTCCAGACTTCACCTTCTCCTTCTCCTTCTTCTACTTCTTCTGATTCACCCTCCAGACTTCACCTTCTCCTTCTCCTTCTTCTGCTTCTTCTGATTCACCCTCCAGACTTCACCTTCTCCTTCTCCTTATTCTGCTTCTTCTGATTCACCCTCCAGACTTCACCTTCTCCTTCTCCTTCTTCTGCTTCTTCTGATTCACCCTCCAGACTTCACCTTCTCCTTCTCCTTCTTCTACTTCTTCTGATTCACCCTCCAGACTTCACCTTCTCCTTCTCCTTCTTCTACTTCTTCCGATTCACCCTCCAGACTTCACCTTCTCCTTCTCCTTCTTCTGCTTCTTCTGATTCACCCTCCAGACTTCACCTTCTCCTTCTCCTTCTTCTGCTTCTTCTGCTTCACCCTCCTGACTTCACCTTCTCCTTCTCCTTCTTCTACTTCTTCTGATTCACCCTCCAGACTTCACCTTCTCCTTCTCCTTCTTCTGCTTCCTCTGCTTCACCCTCCAGACTTCACCTTCTCCTTCTCCTTCTTCTGCTTCTTCTGCTGCGCCCTCCAGACTTCACCTTCTCCTTCTCCTTCTTCTGCTTCTTCTGCTTCACCCTCCAGACTTCACCTGCTCCTTCTCCTTCTTCTACTTCTTCTGCTTCACCCCCCTGACTTCACCTTCTCCTTCTCCTTCTTCTGCTTCTTCTGATTCACCCTCCTAACTTCACCTTCTCCTTCTCCTTCTTCTGCTTCTTCTGATTCACCCTCCTGACTTCACCTTCTCCTTCTCCTTCTTCTGCTTCTTCTGATTCACCCTCCAGACTTCACCTTCTCCTTCTCCTTCTTCTGCTTCTTCTGATTCACCCTCCAGACTTCACCTTCTCCTTCTCCTTCTTCTACTTCTTCTGATTCACCCTCCAGACTTCATCTTCTCCTTCTCCTTCTTCTGCTTCTTCTGATTCACCCTCCAGACTTCACCTTCTCCTTCTCCTTCTTCTACTTCTTCTGATTCACCCTCCAGACTTCAGTTTCTCCTTCTCCTTCTTCTGCTTCTTCTGATTCACCCTCCAGACTTCACCTTCTCCTTCTCCTTCTTCTACTTCTTCTGATTCACCCTCCAGACTTCAGTTTCTCCTTCCCCTTCTTCTACTTCTTCTGATTCACCCTCCAGTCTTCACCTTCTCCTTCTCCTTCTTCTGCTTCTTCTGCTTCACCCTCCAGACTTCACCTTCTCCTTCTCTTTCTTCTGCTTCTTCTGATTCACCCTCCAGACTTCACCTTCTCCTTCTCCTTCTTCTGATTCTTCTGATTCACCCTCCAGACTTCACCTTCTCCTTCTCCTTCTTCTGCTTCTTCTGATTCACCCTCCTGACTCCACCTTCTCCTTCTCCTTCTTCTACTTCTTCTGATTCACCCTCCTGACTTCACCTTCTCCTTCTCCTTCTTCTACTTCTTCTGCTTCACCCTCCAGACTTCACCTTCTCCTTCTCCTTCTTCTACTTCTTCTGATTCACCCTCCAAACTTCACCTTCTCCTTCTCCTTCTTCTGCTTCTTCTGATTCACCCTCCAGACTTCACCTTCTCCTTCTCCTTATTCTGCTTCTTCTGATTCACCCTCCAGACTTCACCTTCTCCTTCTCCTTCTTCTGCTTCTTCTGCTTCACCCTCCAGACATCACCTTCTCCTTCTCCTTCTTCTACTTCTTCTGATTCACCCTCCAGACTTCACCTTCTCCTTCTCCTTCTTCTACTTCTTCTGATTCACCCTCCAGACTGCACCATCTCCTTCTCCTTCTTCTGCTTCTTCTGATTCACCCTCCAGACTTCACCTTCTCCTTCTCCTTTTTCTGCTTCTTCTGATTCACCCTCCAGACTTCACCTTCTCCTTCTCCTTCTTCTGCTTCTTCTGATACACCCTTCAGACTTCACCTTCTCCTTCTCCTTCTTCTGCTTCTTCTGATTCACCCTCCAGACCTCACCTTCTCCTTCTCCTTCTTCTACTTCTTCTGATTCACCCTCCAGACTTCATCTTCTCCTTCTCCTTATTCTGCTTCTTCTGATTCAACCTCCAGACTTCACCTTCTCCTTCTCCTTCTTCTGCTTCTTCTGATTCACCCTCCAGACTTCACCTTCTCCTTCTCCTTCTTCTACTTCTTCTGATTCACCCTCCAGACTTCACCTTCTCCTTCTCCTTCTTCTGCTTCTTCTGATTCACCCTCCAGACTTCACCTTCTCCTTCTCCTTCTTCTACTTCTTCTGATTCACCCTCCAGACTTCACCTTCTCCTTCTCCTTCTTCTGCTTCTTCTGATTCACCCTCCAGACTTCACCTTCTCCTTCTCCTTCTTCTGCTTCTTCTGATTCACCCTCCAGACTTCACCTTCTCCTTCTCCTTCTTCTACTTCTTCTGATTCACCCTCCGGACTTCACCTTCTCCTTCTTCTTCTACTTCTTCTGGTTCACCCTCCTGTCTTCACCTTCTCCTTCTCCTTCTTCTGCTTCTTCTGATTCACCCTCCAGACATCACCTTCTCCTTCTCCTTCTTCTACTTCTTCTGATTCACCCTTAAGACTTCAGCTTCTCCTTCTACTTCTTCTGCTTCTTCTGATTCACCCCCCAGACATCACCTTCTCCTTCTCCTTCTTCTACTTCTTCTGATTCACCCTCCAGACTTCACCTTCTCCTTCTCCTTCTTCTGCTTCTTCTGCTTCACCCTCGAGACTTCACCTTCTCCTTCTCCTTCTTCTGCTTCTTCTGATTCACCCTCCAGACTTCACCTTCTCCTTCTCCTTCTTCTGCTTCTTCTGATTCACCCTCCAGACTTCATCTTCTCCTTCTCCTTCTTCTGCTTCTTCTGATTCACCCTCCAGACTTCACCTTCTCCTTCTCCTTCTTCTGCTTCTTCTGATTCACCCTCCAGACTTCGCCTTTTCCTTCTCCTTCTTCTACTTCTTCTGATTCACCCTCCAGACTTCACCTTCTCCTTCTCCTTCTTCTACTTCTTCTGATTCACCCTCCAGTCTTCACCTTCTCCTTCTCCTTCTTCTGCTTCTTCTGATTCACCCTCCAGACTTCACCTTCTCCTTCTCCTTCTTCTGCTTCTTCTGATTCACCCTCCTGACTTCAACTTCTCCTTCTCCTTCTTCTGCTTCTTCTGATTCACCCTCCAGACTTCACCTTCTCCTTCTCCTTCTTCTACTTCTTCTGATTCATCATCCAGACTTCACCTTCTCCTTCTACTTCTTCTGCTTCTTCTGATTCACCCTCCAGACTTCACCTGCTCCTTCTTCTGCTTCTTCTGATTCACCCTCCAGACTTCTCCTTCTCCTTCTCCTTCTTCTGCTTCTTCTGATTCACTCTCCAGACTTCACCTTCTCCTTCTCCTTCTCCTGCTTCTTCTGATTCACCCTCCAGACTTCACCTTCTCCTTCTCCTTCTTCTACTTCTTCTGATTCACCCTCCAGACTTCACCTTCTCCTTCTCCTTCTGCTTCTTCTGATCCACCCTCCAGACTTCACCTTCTCCTTCTCCTTCGTCTACTTCTTCGGATTCACCCTCCAGACTACACCTACTCCTTCTCCTTCTTCTGCTTCTTCTGCTTGTCTCCAGACTTCACCTTCTCCTTCTCCTTCTTCTACTTCGTCTGATTCACCCTCCAGACTTCACCATCTCCTTCTCCTTCTTCTACTTCTTCTGATTCACCATCCTGACTTCACCTTCTCCATCTCCTTCTTCTGCTTCTTCTGCTTCACCCTCCAGACTTCACCTTCTCCTTCTCCTTCTTCTGCTTCTTCTGCTTCACCCTCCAGACTTCACCTTCTCCTTCTCCTTATTCTGCTTCTTCTGCTTCACCCTCCTGACTTCACCTTCTCCTTCTCTTTCTTCTACTTCTTCTGATTCACCCTCCAGACTTCACCTTCGCCTTCTCCTTCTTCTGCTTCTTCTGCTTCACCCTCCAGACTGCACCCTCTCCTTCTCCTTCTTCTGCTTCTTCTGCTTCGCCCTCCAGACTTCACCTTCTCCTTTTCCACTTCTGCTTCTTCTGCTTCACCCTCCAGACTTCAACTTCTCCTTCTCCTTCTTCTGCTTCTTCTGCTTCACCCTCCTGACTTCACCTTCTCCTTCTCCTTCTTCTACTTCTTCTGATTCACCCTCCAGACTTCACATTCTCCTTCTCCTTCTTCTGCTTCTTCTGCTTCACCCTCCAGACTTCACCTTCTCCTTCTCCTTATTCAGCTTCTTCTGCTGCGCCCTCCAGACTTCACCTTCTCCTTCTCCTTCTTCTGCTTCTTCTGCTTCACCTTCCTGACTTCACCTTCTCGTTCTCCTTCTTCTACTTCTTCTGCTTCATCCCCTTAATTCACCTTCTCCTTCTCCTTCTTCTGCTTCTTCTGATTCACCCTCCAGACTTCACCTTCTCCTTCTCCTTCTTCTGCTTCTTCTGATTCTCCCTCCAGACGTCACCTTCTCCTTCTCCTTCTTCTGCTTCTTCTGCTTCACACTCCTGACTTCACCTTCTCCTTCTCCTTCTTCTACTTCTTCTGATTCACCCTCCAGACTTCACCTTCTCCTTCTCCTTCTTCTGCTTCTTCTGCTTCACCCTCCAGACTTCACCTTCTCCTTCTACTTCTTCTGCTTCTTCTGCTGCGCCCTCCAGACTTCACCTTCTCCTTCTCCTTCTTCTGCTTCTTCTCCTTCACCTTCCTGACTTCACCTTCTCCTTCTCCTTCTTCTACTTCTTCTGCTTCACCCCCCTGACTTCAACTTCTCCTTCTCCTTCTTCTGCTTCTTCTGATTCACCCTACTAACGTCACCTTCTCCTTCTCCTTCTTCTGCTTCTTCTGATTCAACCTCCTGACCTCAACTTCTCCTTCTCCTTCTTCTGCTTCTTCTGATTCACCCTCCAGACTTCACCTTCTCCTTCTCCTTCTTCTGCTTCTTCTGATTCACCCTCCTGACCTCACCTTCTCCTTCTCCTTCTTCTACTTCTTCTGATTCACCCTCCAGACTTCATCTTCGCTTTCTCCTTCTTCTGCTTCTTCTGATTCACCCTCCAGACTTCACCTTCTCCTTCTCCTTCTTCTACTTCTTCTGATTCACCCTCCAGACTTCACCTTCTCCTTCTCCTTCTTCTACTTCTTCTGATTCACCCTCCAGTCTTCACCTTCTCCTTCTACTTCTTCTGCTTCTTCTGCTTCACCCTCCAGACTTCACCTTCTCCTTCTCTTTCTTCTGCTTCTTCTGATTCACCCTCCAGACTTCACCTTCTCCTTCTCCTTCTTCTGATTCTTCTGATTCACCCTCCAGACTTCACCTTCTCCTTCCCCTTCTTCTGCTTCTTCTGATTCACCCTCCTGACTTCACCTTCTCCTTCTCCTTCTTCTACTTCTTCTGATTCACCCTCCTGACTTCACCTTCTCCTTCTCCTTCTTCTCCTTCTTCTGCTTCACCCTCCAGACTTCACCTTCTCCTTCTCCTTCTTCTGCTTCTTCTGATTCACCCTCCAGACTTTACCTTCTCCTTCTCCTTCGTCTGCTTCTTCTGATTCACCCTCCAGACTTCACCTTCTCCTTCTTATTCTGCTTCTTCTGATTCACCCTCCAGATTTCACCTTCTCCTTCTCCTTCTTCTGCTTCATCTGATTCACCCTCCAGACTTCACCTTCTCCTTCTCCTTCTTCTGCTTCTTCTGATTCACCCTCCAGACTTCACCTTCTCCTTCTCCTTCTTCTACTTCTTCTGATTCACCCTCCAGACTTCATCTTCTCCTTCTCCTTCTTCTACTTCTTCTGATTCAGCCTCCAGACTTCACCTTCTCCTTCTCCTTCTTCTACTTCTTCTGATTCACCCTCCAGACTTCACCTTCTCCTACTCCTTCATCTACTTCTTCTGATTCACCCTCCAGACTTCGCCTTCTCCTTCACCTTCTTCTGCTTCTTCTGATTCACCTCCAGACTTCACCTTCTCCTTCTCCTTCTTCTGCTTCTTCTGATTCACCCTTCAGACTTCACCTTCTCCTTCTCCTTCTTCTGCTTCTTCTGATTCACCCTCCAGACCTCACCTTCTCCTTCTTATACATCTTCTGATTCACCCTCCAGACATCATCTTCTCCTTCTCCTTCTTGTGCTTCTTCTGATTCACCCTCCAGACGTCACCTTCTCCTTCTCCTTCTTCTGCTTCTTCTGATTCACCCTCCAGACTTCGCCTTCTCCTTCTTCTACTTCTTCTGATTCACCCTCCAGACTTCACCTTCTCCTTCTCCTTCTTCTACTTCTTCTGATTCACCCTCCAGTCTTCACCTTCTCCTTCTCCTTCTTCTGCTTCTTCTGATTCACCCTCCAGACTTCACCTTCTCCTTCTCCTTCTTCCGCCTCTTCTGATTCACCCTCCTGACTTCACCTTCTCCTTCTCCTTCTTCTGCTTCTTCTGATTCACGCTCCAGACTTCACCTTCTCCTTCTCCTTCTTCTACTTCTTCTGATTCACCCTCCAGTCTTCACCTTCTCCTTCTCCTTCTTCTGCTTCTTCTGATTCACCCTCCTGACTTCAACTTCTCCTTCTCCTTCTTCTGCTTCTTCTGATTCACCCTCCAGACTTCACCTTCTCCTTCTCCTTCTTCTACTTCTTCTGATTCATCATCCAGACTTCACCTTCTCCTTCTACTTCTTCTGCTTCTTCTGATTCACCCTCCAGACTTCACCTGCTCCTTCTTCTGCTTCTTCTGATTCACCCTCCAGACTTCTCCTTCTCCTTCTCCTTCTTCTGCTTCTTCTGATTCACTCTCCAGACTTCACCTTCTCCTTCTCCTTCTTCTGCTTCTTCTGATTCACCCTCCAGACTTCACCTTCTCCTTCTCCTTCTTCTACTTCTTCTGATTCACCCTCCAGACTTCACCTTCTCCTTCTCCTTCTGCTTCTTCTGATCCACCCTCCAGACTTCACCTTCTCCTTCTCCTTCGTCTACTTCTTCGGATTCACCCTCCAGACTACACCTACTCCTTCTCCTTCTTCTGCTTCTTCTGCTTGTCTCCAGACTTCACCTTCTCCTTCTCCTTCTTCTACTTCGTCTGATTCACCCTCCAGACTTCACCATCTCCTTCTCCTTCTTCTACTTCTTCTGATTCACCATCCTGACTTCACCTTCTCCATCTCCTTCTTCTGCTTCTTCTGCTTCACCCTCCAGACTTCACCTTCTCCTTCTCCTTCTTCTGCTTCTTCTGCTTCACCCTCCAGACTTCACCTTCTCCTTCTCCTTATTCTGCTTCTTCTGCTTCACCCTCCTGACTTCACCTTCTCCTTCTCTTTCTTCTACTTCTTCTGATTCACCCTCCAGACTTCACCTTCGCCTTCTCCTTCTTCTGCTTCTTCTGCTTCACCCTCCAGACTGCACCCTCTCCTTCTCCTTCTTCTGCTTCTTCTGCTTCGCCCTCCAGACTTCACCTTCTCCTTTTCCACTTCTGCTTCTTCTGCTTCACCCTCCAGACTTCAACTTCTCCTTCTCCTTCTTCTGCTTCTTCTGCTTCACCCTCCTGACTTCACCTTCTCCTTCTCCTTCTTCTACTTCTTCTGATTCACCCTCCAGACTTCACATTCTCCTTCTCCTTCTTCTGCTTCTTCTGCTTCACCCTCCAGACTTCACCTTCTCCTTCTCCTTATTCAGCTTCTTCTGCTGCGCCCTCCAGACTTCACCTTCTCCTTCTCCTTCTTCTGCTTCTTCTGCTTCACCTTCCTGACTTCACCTTCTCGTTCTCCTTCTTCTACTTCTTCTGCTTCATCCCCTTAATTCACCTTCTCCTTCTCCTTCTTCTGCTTCTTCTGATTCACCCTCCAGACTTCACCTTCTCCTTCTCCTTCTTCTGCTTCTTCTGATTCTCCCTCCAGACGTCACCTTCTCCTTCTCCTTCTTCTGCTTCTTCTGCTTCACACTCCTGACTTCACCTTCTCCTTCTCCTTCTTCTACTTCTTCTGATTCACCCTCCAGACTTCACCTTCTCCTTCTCCTTCTTCTGCTTCTTCTGCTTCACCCTCCAGACTTCACCTTCTCCTTCTACTTCTTCTGCTTCTTCTGCTGCGCCCTCCAGACTTCACCTTCTCCTTCTCCTTCTTCTGCTTCTTCTCCTTCACCTTCCTGACTTCACCTTCTCCTTCTCCTTCTTCTACTTCTTCTGCTTCACCCCCCTGACTTCAACTTCTCCTTCTCCTTCTTCTGCTTCTTCTGATTCACCCTACTAACGTCACCTTCTCCTTCTCCTTCTTCTGCTTCTTCTGATTCAACCTCCTGACCTCAACTTCTCCTTCTCCTTCTTCTGCTTCTTCTGATTCACCCTCCAGACTTCACCTTCTCCTTCTCCTTCTTCTGCTTCTTCTGATTCACCCTCCTGACCTCACCTTCTCCTTCTCCTTCTTCTACTTCTTCTGATTCACCCTCCAGACTTCATCTTCGCTTTCTCCTTCTTCTGCTTCTTCTGATTCACCCTCCAGACTTCACCTTCTCCTTCTCCTTCTTCTACTTCTTCTGATTCACCCTCCAGACTTCACCTTCTCCTTCTCCTTCTTCTACTTCTTCTGATTCACCCTCCAGTCTTCACCTTCTCCTTCTACTTCTTCTGCTTCTTCTGCTTCACCCTCCAGACTTCACCTTCTCCTTCTCTTTCTTCTGCTTCTTCTGATTCACCCTCCAGACTTCACCTTCTCCTTCTCCTTCTTCTGATTCTTCTGATTCACCCTCCAGACTTCACCTTCTCCTTCCCCTTCTTCTGCTTCTTCTGATTCACCCTCCTGACTTCACCTTCTCCTTCTCCTTCTTCTACTTCTTCTGATTCACCCTCCTGACTTCACCTTCTCCTTCTCCTTCTTCTCCTTCTTCTGCTTCACCCTCCAGACTTCACCTTCTCCTTCTCCTTCTTCTGCTTCTTCTGATTCACCCTCCAGACTTTACCTTCTCCTTCTCCTTCGTCTGCTTCTTCTGATTCACCCTCCAGACTTCACCTTCTCCTTCTTATTCTGCTTCTTCTGATTCACCCTCCAGATTTCACCTTCTCCTTCTCCTTCTTCTGCTTCATCTGATTCACCCTCCAGACTTCACCTTCTCCTTCTCCTTCTTCTGCTTCTTCTGATTCACCCTCCAGACTTCACCTTCTCCTTCTCCTTCTTCTACTTCTTCTGATTCACCCTCCAGACTTCATCTTCTCCTTCTCCTTCTTCTACTTCTTCTGATTCAGCCTCCAGACTTCACCTTCTCCTTCTCCTTCTTCTACTTCTTCTGATTCACCCTCCAGACTTCACCTTCTCCTACTCCTTCATCTACTTCTTCTGATTCACCCTCCAGACTTCGCCTTCTCCTTCACCTTCTTCTGCTTCTTCTGATTCACCTCCAGACTTCACCTTCTCCTTCTCCTTCTTCTGCTTCTTCTGATTCACCCTTCAGACTTCACCTTCTCCTTCTCCTTCTTCTGCTTCTTCTGATTCACCCTCCAGACCTCACCTTCTCCTTCTTATACATCTTCTGATTCACCCTCCAGACATCATCTTCTCCTTCTCCTTCTTGTGCTTCTTCTGATTCACCCTCCAGACGTCACCTTCTCCTTCTCCTTCTTCTGCTTCTTCTGATTCACCCTCCAGACTTCGCCTTCTCCTTCTTCTACTTCTTCTGATTCACCCTCCAGACTTCACCTTCTCCTTCTCCTTCTTCTACTTCTTCTGATTCACCCTCCAGTCTTCACCTTCTCCTTCTCCTTCTTCTGCTTCTTCTGATTCACCCTCCAGACTTCACCTTCTCCTTCTCCTTCTTCCGCCTCTTCTGATTCACCCTCCTGACTTCACCTTCTCCTTCTCCTTCTTCTGCTTCTTCTGATTCACGCTCCAGACTTCACCTTCTCCTTCTCCTTCTTCTACTTCTTCTGATTCACCCTCCAGACTTCACCGTCTCCTTCTACTTCTTCTGCTTCTTCTGATTCAACCTCCAGAATTCACCTTCTCCTTCTCCTTCTTCTGCTTCTTCTGATTCACCCTCCAGACTTCACCTTCTCCTTCTCCTTCTTCTACTTCTTCTGTTTCACCCTCCAGACTTCACCTTCTCCTTCTCCTGCTTCTGCTTCTTCTGATTCACCCTCCAGACTTCACCTTCTCCTTCTCCTTCGTCTACGTCTTCTGATTCACCCTCCAGACTACACCTTCTCCTTCTCCTTCTTTTACTTCTTCTGATTCACCCTCCAGACTTCACCTTCTCCTTCTCCTTCTTCTGCTTCTTCTGATTCACCCTCCAGACTTCACCTTCTCCTTCTCCTTCTTCTACTTCTTCTGATTCACACTCCAAACTTCACCTTCTCCTTCTCCTTCTTCTACTTCTTCTGATTCACCCTCCAGACTTCACCTTCTCCTTCTCCTTCTTCTACTTCTTCTGCTTCTCCCTCCAGACTTCACCTTCTCCTTCTCCTTCTTCTGCTTCTTCTGATTCACCCTCCAGACTTCACCTTCTCCTTCTCCTTCTTCTACTTCTTCTGATTCACCCTCCAGACTTCACCTTCTCCTTCTCCTTCTTCTACTTCTTCTGATTCACCCTCCAGACTTCACCTTCTCCTTCTCCTTCTTCTACTTCTTCTGATTCACCCTCCTGACTTCACCTTCTCCTTCTCCTTCTTCTGCTTCTTCTGCTTCACCCTCCAGACTTCACCTTCTCCTTCTCCTTCTTCTGCTTCTTCTGCTTCACCCTCCAGACTTCACCTTCTCCTTCTCCTTCTTCTGCTTCTTCTGCTTCACCCTCCTGACTTCACCTTCTGCTACTCCTTCTTCTACTTCTTCTGATTCACCCTCCAGACTTCACCTTCTCCTTCTCCTTCATCTGCTTTTTCTGCTTCACCCTCCAGAATTCACCTTCTCCTTCTCCTTCTTCTGCTTCTTCTGCTTCGCCCTCCAGACTTCACCTTCTCCTTCTCCTTCTTCTGCTTCTTCTGCTTCACCCTCCAGACTTCACCTTCTCCTTCTCCTTCTTCTGCTTCTTCTGCTTCACCCTCCTGACTTCACCTTCTCCTTCTCCTTCTTCTACTTCTTCTGATTCACCCTCCAGACTTCACCTTCTCCTTCTCCTTCTTCTGCTTCTACGGCTTCACCCTCCAGACTTCAGCTTCTCCTTCTCCTTCTTCTGCTTCTTCTGCTGTGCCCTCCAGACTTGACCTTCTCCTTCTCCTTCTTCTGCTTCTTCTGCTTCACCCTCCTGACTTCACCTTCTCCTTCTCCTTCTTCTACTTCTTCTGCTTCACCCCCCTGACTTCACCTTCTCCTTCTCCTTCTTCTGCTTCTTCTGATTCACCCTCCTAACTTCACCTTCTCCTTCTCCTTCTTCTGCTTCTTCTGATTCACCCTCCTGACTTCACCTTCTCCTTCTCCTTCTTCTGCTTCTTCTGATCCACCCTCCAGACTTCACCTTCTGCTTCTCCTTCTTCTGCTTCTTCTGATTCACCCTCCAGACCTCACCTTCTCCTTCTCCTTCTTCTACTTCTTCTGATTCACCCTCCAGACTTCATCTTCTCCTTCTCCTTCTTCTGCTTCTTCTGATTCACCCTCCAGACTTCACCTTCTCCTTCTCCTTCTTCTGCTTCTTCTGATTCACCCTCCAGACTTCACCTTCTCCTTCTCCTTCTTCTACTTCTTCTGATTCACCCTACAGACTTCACCTTCTTCTTCTCCTTCTTCTCCGTCTTCTGATTCACCCTCCAGTCTTCACCTTCTCCTTCTCCTTCTTCTGCTTCTTCTGCTTCACCCTCCAGACTTCACCTTCTCCTTCTCTTTCTTCTGCTTCTTCTGATTCACCCTCCAGACTTCACCTTCTCCTTCTCCTTCTTCTGATTCTTCTGGTTCACCCTCCAGACTTCACCTTCTCCTTCTCCTTCTTCTGCTTCTTCTGATTCACCCTAGTGACTTCACCTTCTCCTTCTCCTTCTTCTACTTCTTCTGATTCACCCTCCTGACTTCACCTTCTCCTTCTCCTTCTTCTATTTCTTCTGCTTCACCCTCCAGACTTCACCTTCTCCTTCTCCTTCTTCTACTTCTTCTGATTCACCCTCCAGACTTCACCTTCTCCTTCTCCTTCTTCTGCTTCTTCTGATTCACCCTCCAGACTTCACCTTCTCCTTCTCCTTATTCTGCTTCTTCTGATTCACCTTCCAGACTTCACCTTCTCCTTCTCCTTCTTCTGCTTCTTCTGATTCACCATCCAGACTTCACCTTCTCCTTCTCCTTCTTCTGCTTCTTCTGATTCACCCTCCAGACTTCACCTTCTCCTTCTCCTTCTTCTACTTCTTCTGATTCACCCTCCAGACTTCATCTTCTCCTTCTCCTTCTTCTGCTTCTTCTGATTCACCCTCCAGACTTCACCTTCTCCTTCTCCTTCTTCTGCTTCTTCTGATTCACCCTCCAGACTTCACCTTCTCCTTCTCCTTCTTCTACTTCTTCTGATTCACCCTCCAGACTTCACCTTCTCCTTCTCCTTCTTCTACTTCTTCTGATTCAGCCTCCGGACTTCACCTTCTCCTTCTCCTTCTTCTGCTTCTTCTGATTCACCCTCCAGACTTCACCTTCTCCTTCTCCTTCTTCTGCTTCTTCTGATTCACCCTCCAGACTTCACCTTCTCCTTCTCCTTTTTCTGCTTCTTCTGATTCACCCTTCAGACTTCACCTTCTCCTTCTCCTTCTTCTGCTTCTTCTGATTCACCCTCCAGATCTCACCTTCTCCTTCTCCTTCTTCTACTTCTTCTGATTCACCCTCCAGACTTCATCTTCTCCTTCTCCTTCTTCTGCTTCTTCTGATTCACCCTCCAGATTTCACCTTCTCCTTCTCCTTCTTCTGCTTCTTCTGATTCACACTCCAGACTTCGCCTTCTCCTTCTCCTTCTTCTACTTCTTCTGATTCACCCTTCAGACTTCACCTTCTCCTTCTCCTTCTTATACTTCTTCTGATTCACCCTCCAGTCTTCACCTTCTCCTTCGCCTTCTTCTGCTTCTTCTGATTCACCCTCCAGATTTCACCTTCTCCTTCTCCTTCTTCTGCTTCTTCTGATTCACCCTCCTGACTTCACCTTCTCCTTCTCCTCCTTCTGCTTCTTCTGATTCACCCTCCAGACTTCACCTTCTCCTTCTCCTTCTTCTACTTCTTCTGATTCACCCTCCAGACTTCACCTTCTCCTTCTACTTCTTCTGCTTCTTCTGATTCAACCTCCAGACTTCACCTTCTCCTGCTCCTTCTTCTGCTTCTTCTGATTCACCCTCCATACTTCACCTTCTCCTTCTCCTTCTTCTGCTTCTTCCGATTCACCCTCCAGACTTCACCTTCTCCTTCTCCTTCTTCTGCTTCTTCTGATTCACCCTCCAGACTTCACCTTCTCCTTCTGCTTCTTCTACTTCTTCTGAATCATCCTCCAGACTTCACCTTCTCCTTCTCCTTCTTCTGCTTCTTCTGATTCACCCTCCAGACTTCACCTTCTCCTTCTCCTTCGTCTACTTCTCCTGATTCACCCTCCAAACTACACCTTCTACTTCTCCTTCTTCTACTTCTTCTGATTCACCCTCCAGATTTCACCTTCTCCTTCTCCTTCTTCTGCTTCTTCTGATTCACCCTCCAGACTTCACCTTCTCCTTCTCCTTCTTCTACTTCTTCTGATTCACCCTCCAGACTTTACCTTCTCCTTCTCCTTCTTCTACTTCTTCTGATTCACCCTCCAGACTTCACCTTCTCCTTCTCCTTCTTCTACTTCTTCTGCTTCTCCCTCCAGACTTCACCTTCTCCTTCTCCTTCTTCTGCTTCTTCTGATTCACCCTCCAGACTTCACCTTCTCCTTCTCCTTCTTCTACTTCTTCTGATTCACCCTCCAGACTTCACCTTCTCCTTCTCCTTCTTCTACTTCTTCTGATTCACCCTCCAGACTTCAACTTCTCCTTCTCCTTCTTCTACTTCTTCTGATTCACCCTCCTGACTTCACCTTCTCCTTCTCCTTCTTCTGCTTCTTCTGCTTCACCCTCCAGACTTCACCTTCTCCTTCTCCTTCTTCTGCTTCTTCTGATTCACCCTCCAGACTTCACCTTCTCCTTCTCCTTCTTCTACTTCTTCTGCTTCACCCCCCTGACTTCAACTTCTCCTTCTCCTTCTTCTGCTTCTTCTGATTCACCCTACTAACTTCACCTTCTCCTTCTCCTTCTTCTGCTTCTTCTGATTCAACCTCCTGACCTCAACTTCTCCTTCTCCTTCTTCTGCTTCTTCTGATTCACCCTCCAGACTTCACCTTCTCCTTCTCCTTCTTCTGCTTCTTCTGATTCACCCTCCAGACTTCACCTTCTCCTTCTCCTTCTTCTGCTTCTTCTGATTCACCCTCCTGACCTCACCTTCTCCTTCTCCTTCTTCTACTTCTTCTGATTCACCCTCCAGACTTCATCTTCGCTTTCTCCTTCTTCTGCTTCTTCTGATTCACCCTCCAGACTTCACCTTCTCCTTCTCCTTCTTCTGCTTCTTCTGATTCACCCTCCAGACTTCACCTTCTCCTTCTCCTTCTTCTACTTCTTCTGATTCACCCTCCATACTTCACCTTCTCCTTCTCCTTCTTCTACTTCTTCTGATTCACCCTCCAGTCTTCACCTTCTCCTTCTACTTCTTCTGCTTCTTCTGCTTCACCCTCCAGACTTCACCTTCTCCTTCTCTTTCTTCTGCTTCTTCTGATTCACCCTCCAGACTTCACCTTCTCCTTCTCCTTCTTCTGATTCTTCTGATTCACCCTCCAGACTTCACCTTCTCCTTCCCCTTCTTCTGCTTCTTCTGATTCACCCTCCTGACTTCACCTTCTCCTTCTCCTTCTTCTACTTCTTCTGATTCACCCTCCTGACTTCACCTTCTCCTTCTCCTTCTTCTCCTTCTTCTGCTTCACCCTCCAGACTTCACCTTCTCCTTCTCCTTCTTCTGCTTCTTCTGATTCACCCTCCAGACTTCTCCTTCTCCTTCTCCTTCGTCTGCTTCTTCTGATTCACCCTCCAGACTTCACCTTCTCCTTCTTATTCTGCTTCTTCTGATTCACCCTCCAGACTTCACCTTCTCCTTCTCCTTCTTCTGCTTCTTCTGATTCACCCTCCAGACTTCACCTTCTCCTTCTCCTTCTTCTGCTTCTTCTGATTCACCCTCCAGACTTCACCTTCTCCTTCTCCTTCTTCTACTTCTTCTGATTCACCCTCCAGACTTCATCTTCTCCTTCTCCTTCTTCTACTTCTTCTGATTCAGCCTCCAGACTTCAGCTTCTCCTTCTCCTTCTTCTACTTCTTCTGATTCACCCTCCAGACTTCACCTTCTCCTTCTCCTTCATCTACTTCTTCTGATTCACCCTCCAGACTTCGCCTTCTCCTTCACCTTCTTCTGCTTCTTCTGATTCACCTCCAGACTTCACCTTCTCCTTCTCCTTCTTCTGCTTCTTCTGATTCACCCTTCAGACTTCACCTTCTCCTTCTCCTTCTTCTGCTTCTTCTGATTCACCCTCCAGACCTCACCTTCTCCTTCTTATACATCTTCTGATTCACCCTCCAGACATCATCTTCTCCTTCTCCTTCTTGTGCTTCTTCTGATTCACCCTCCAGACGTCACCTTCTCCTTCTCCTTCTTCTGCTTCTTCTGATTCACCCTCCAGACTTCGCCTTCTCCTTCTTCTACTTCTTCTGATTCACCCTCCAGACTTCACCTTCTCCTTCTCCTTCTTCTACTTCTTCTGATTCACCCTCCAGTCTTCACCTTCTCCTTCTCCTTCTTCTGCTTCTTCTGATTCACCCTCCAGACTTCACCTTCTCCTTCTCCTTCTTCCGCCTCTTCTGATTCACCCTCCTGACTTCACCTTCTCCTTCTCCTTCTTCTGCTTCTTCTGATTCACGCTCCAGACTTCACCTTCTCCTTCTCCTTCTTCTACTTCTTCTGATTCACCCTCCAGACTTCACCGTCTCCTTCTACTTCTTCTGCTTCTTCTGATTCAACCTCCAGAATTCACCTTCTCCTTCTCCTTCTTCTGCTTCTTCTGATTCACCCTCCAGACTTCACCTTCTCCTTCTCCTTCTTCTACTTCTTCTGTTTCACCCTCCAGACTTCACCTTCTCCTTCTCCTGCTTCTGCTTCTTCTGATTCACCCTCCAGACTTCACCTTCTCCTTCTCCTTCGTCTACGTCTTCTGATTCACCCTCCAGACTACACCTTCTCCTTCTCCTTCTTTTACTTCTTCTGATTCACCCTCCAGACTTCACCTTCTCCTTCTCCTTCTTCTGCTTCTTCTGATTCACCCTCCAGACTTCACCTTCTCCTTCTCCTTCTTCTACTTCTTCTGATTCACACTCCAAACTTCACCTTCTCCTTCTCCTTCTTCTACTTCTTCTGATTCACCCTCCAGACTTCACCTTCTCCTTCTCCTTCTTCTACTTCTTCTGCTTCTCCCTCCAGACTTCAACTTCTCCTTCTCCTTCTTCTGCTTCTTCTGATTCACCCTCCAGACTTCACCTTCTCCTTCTCCTTCTTCTACTTCTTCTGATTCACCCTCCAGACTTCACCTTCTCCTTCTCCTTCTTCTACTTCTTCTGATTCACCCTCCAGACTTCACCTTCTCCTTCTCCTTCTTCTACTTCTTCTGATTCACCCTCCTGACTTCACCTTCTCCTTCTCCTTCTTCTGCTTCTTATGCTTCACCCTCCAGACTTCACCTTCTCCTTCTCCTTCTTCTGCTTCTTCTGCTTCACCCTCCAGACTTCACCTTCTCCTTCTCCTTCTTCTGCTTCTTCTGCTTCACCCTCCTGACTTCACCTTCTGCTACTCCTTCTTCTACTTCTTCTGATTCACCCTCCAGACTTCACCTTCTCCTTCTCCTTCATCTGCTTTTTCTGCTTCACCCTCCAGAATTCACCTTCTCCTTCTCCTTCTTCTGCTTCTTCTGCTTCGCCCTCCAGACTTCACCTTCTCCTTCTCCTTCTTCTGCTTCTTCTGCTTCACCCTCCAGACTTCACCTTCTCCTTCTCCTTCTTCTGCTTCTTCTGCTTCACCCTCCTGACTTCACCTTCTCCTTCTCCTTCTTCTACTTCTTCTGATTCACCCTCCAGACTTCACCTTCTCCTTCTCCTTCTTCTGCTTCTACGGCTTCACCCTCCAGACTTCAGCTTCTCCTTCTCCTTCTTCTGCTTCTTCTGCTGTGCCCTCCAGACTTGACCTTCTCCTTCTCCTTCTTCTGCTTCTTCTGCTTCACCCTCCTGACTTCACCTTCTCCTTCTCCTTCTTCTACTTCTTCTGCTTCACCCCCCTGACTTCACCTTCTCCTTCTCCTTCTTCTGCTTCTTCTGATTCACCCTCCTAACTTCACCTTCTCCTTCTCCTTCTTCTGCTTCTTCTGATTCACCCTCCTGACTTCACCTTCTCCTTCTCCTTCTTCTGCTTCTTCTGATCCACCCTCCAGACTTCACCTTCTGCTTCTCCTTCTTCTGCTTCTTCTGATTCACCCTCCAGACCTCACCTTCTCCTTCTCCTTCTTCTACTTCTTCTGATTCACCCTCCAGACTTCATCTTCTCCTTCTCCTTCTTCTGCTTCTTCTGATTCACCCTCCAGACTTCACCTTCTCCGTCTCCTTCTTCTGCTTCTTCTGCTTCACCCTCCTGACTTCACCTTCTCCTTCTCCTTCTTCTACTTCTTCTGATTCACCCTCCAGACTTCACCTTCTCCTTCTCCTTCTTCTACTTCTTCTGATTCACCCTCCAGATTTCACCGTCTCCTTCTCCTTCTTCTGCTTCTTCTGATTCACCCTCCAGACTTCACCTTCTCCTTCTCCTTCTTCTACTTCTTCTGATTCACCCTCCAGACTTTACCTTCTCCTTCTCCTTCTTCTACTTCTTCTGATTCACCCTCCAGACTTCACCTTCTCCTTCTTCTACTTCTTCTGCTTCACCCCCCTGACTTCAACTTCTCCTTCTCCTTCTTCTGCTTCTTCTGATTCACCCTACTAACTTCACCTTCTCCTTCTCCTTCTTCTGCTTCTTCTGATTCAACCTCCTGACCTCAACTTCTCCTTCTCCTTCTTCTGCTTCTTCTGATTCACCCTCCAGACTTCACCTTCTCCTTCTCCTTCTTCTGCTTCTTCTGATTCACCCTCCAGACTTCACCTTCTCCTTCTCCTTCTTCTGCTTCTTCTGATTCACCCTCCTGACCTCACCTTCTCCTTCTCCTTCTTCTACTTCTTCTGATTCACCCTCCAGACTTCACCTTCTCCTTCTCCTTCTTCTACTTCTTCTGATTCACCCTCCAGACTTCACCTTCTCCTTCTCCTTCTTCTACTTCTTCTGCTTCTCCCTCCAGACTTCACCTTCTCCTTCTCCTTCTTCTGCTTCTTCTGATTCACCCTCCAGACTTCACCTTCTCCTTCTCCTTCTTCTACTTCTTCTGATTCACCCTCCAGACTTCACCTTCTCCTTCTCCTTCTTCTACTTCTTCTGATTCACCCTCCAGACTTCAACTTCTCCTTCTCCTTCTTCTTCTTCTTCTGATTCACCCTCCTGACTTCACCTTCTCCTTCTCCTTCTTCTGCTTCTTCTGCTTCACCCTCCAGACTTCACCTTCTCCTTCTCCTTCTTCTGCTTCTTCTGCTTCACCCTCCAGACTTCACCTTCTCCGTCTCCTTCTTCTGCTTCTTCTGCTTCACCCTCCTGACTTCACCTTCTCCTTCTCCTTCTTCTACTTCTTCTGATTCACCCTCCAGACTTCACCTTCTCCTTCTCCTTCTTCTACTTCTTCTGATTCACCCTCCAGATTTCACCTTCTCCTTCTCCTTCTTCTGCTTCTTCTGATTCACCCTCCAGACTTTACCTTCTCCTTCTCCTTCTTCTACTTCTTCTGATTCACCCTCCAGACTTCACCTTCTCCTTCTCCTTCTTCTACTTCTTCTGCTTCACCCCCCTGACTTCAACTTCTCCTTCTCCTTCTTCTGCTTCTTCTGATTCACCCTACTAACTTCACCTTCTCCTTCTCCTTCTTCTGCTTCTTCTGATTCAACCTCCTGACCTCAACTTCTCCTTCTCCTTCTTCTGCTTCTTCTGATTCACCCTCCAGACTTCACCTTCTCCTTCTCCTTCTTCTGCTTCTTCTGATTCACCCTCCAGACTTCACCTTCTCCTTCTCCTTCTTCTGCTTCTTCTGATTCACCCTCCTGACCTCACCTTCTCCTTCTCCTTCTTCTACTTCTTCTGATTCACCCTCCAGACTTCATCTTCGCTTTCTCCTTCTTCTGCTTCTTCTGATTCACCCTCCAGACTTCACCTTCTCCTTCTCCTTCTTCTGCTTCTTCTGATTCACCCTCCAGACTTCACCTTCTCCTTCTCCTTCTTCTACTTCTTCTGATTCACCCTCCATACTTCACCTTCTCCTTCTCCTTCTTCTACTTCTTCTGATTCACCCTCCAGTCTTCACCTTCTCCTTCTACTTCTTCTGCTTCTTCTGCTTCACCCTCCAGACTTCACCTTCTCCTTCTCTTTCTTCTGCTTCTTCTGATTCACCCTCCAGACTTCACCTTCTCCTTCTCCTTCTTCTGATTCTTCTGATTCACCCTCCAGACTTCACCTTCTCCTTCCCCTTCTTCTGCTTCTTCTGATTCACCCTCCTGACTTCACCTTCTCCTTCTCCTTCTTCTACTTCTTCTGATTCACCCTCCTGACTTCACCTTCTCCTTCTCCTTCTTCTCCTTCTTCTGCTTCACCCTCCAGACTTCACCTTCTCCTTCTCCTTCTTCTGCTTCTTCTGATTCACCCTCCAGACTTCACCTTCTCCTTCTCCTTCGTCTGCTTCTTCTGATTCACCCTCCAGACTTCACCTTCTCCTTCTTATTCTGCTTCTTCTGATTCACCCTCCAGACTTCACCTTCTCCTTCTCCTTCTTCTGCTTCTTCTGATTCACCCTCCAGACTTCACCTTCTCCTTCTCCTTCTTCTGCTTCTTCTGATTCACCCTCCAGACTTCACCTTCTCCTTCTCCTTCTTCTACTTCTTCTGATTCACCCTCCAGACTTCATCTTCTCCTTCTCCTTCTTCTACTTCTTCTGATTCAGCCTCCAGACTTCAGCTTCTCCTTCTCCTTCTTCTACTTCTTCTGATTCACCCTCCAGACTTCACCTTCTCCTTCTCCTTCATCTACTTCTTCTGATTCACCCTCCAGACTTCGCCTTCTCCTTCACCTTCTTCTGCTTCTTCTGATTCACCTCCAGACTTCACCTTCTCCTTCTCCTTCTTCTGCTTCTTCTGATTCACCCTTCAGACTTCACCTTCTCCTTCTCCTTCTTCTGCTTCTTCTGATTCACCCTCCAGACCTCACCTTCTCCTTCTTATACATCTTCTGATTCACCCTCCAGACATCATCTTCTCCTTCTCCTTCTTGTGCTTCTTCTGATTCACCCTCCAGACGTCACCTTCTCCTTCTCCTTCTTCTGCTTCTTCTGATTCACCCTCCAGACTTCGCCTTCTCCTTCTTCTACTTCTTCTGATTCACCCTCCAGACTTCACCTTCTCCTTCTCCTTCTTCTACTTCTTCTGATTCACCCTCCAGTCTTCACCTTCTCCTTTTCCTTCTTCTGCTTCTTCTGATTCACCCTCCAGACTTCACCTTCTCCTTCTCCTTCTTCCGCCTCTTCTGATTCACCCTCCTGACTTCACCTTCTCCTTCTCCTTCTTCTGCTTCTTCTGATTCACGCTCCAGACTTCACCTTCTCCTTCTCCTTCTTCTACTTCTTCTGATTCACCCTCCAGACTTCACCGTCTCCTTCTACTTCTTCTGCTTCTTCTGATTCAACCTCCAGAATTCACCTTCTCCTTCTCCTTCTTCTGCTTCTTCTGATTCACCCTCCAGACTTCACCTTCTCCTTCTCCTTCTTCTACTTCTTCTGTTTCACCCTCCAGACTTCACCTTCTCCTTCTCCTGCTTCTGCTTCTTCTGATTCACCCTCCAGACTTCACCTTCTCCTTCTCCTTCGTCTACGTCTTCTGATTCACCCTCCAGACTACACCTTCTCCTTCTCCTTCTTTTACTTCTTCTGATTCACCCTCCAGACTTCACCTTCTCCTTCTCCTTCTTCTGCTTCTTCTGATTCACCCTCCAGACTTCACCTTCTCCTTCTCCTTCTTCTACTTCTTCTGATTCACACTCCAAACTTCACCTTCTCCTTCTCCTTCTTCTACTTCTTCTGATTCACCCTCCAGACTTCACCTTCTCCTTCTCCTTCTTCTACTTCTTCTGCTTCTCCCTCCAGACTTCACCTTCTCCTTCTCCTTCTTCTGCTTCTTCTGATTCACCCTCCAGACTTCACCTTCTCCTTCTCCTTCTTCTACTTCTTCTGATTCACCCTCCAGACTTCACCTTCTCCTTCTCCTTCTTCTACTTCTTCTGATTCACACTCCAAACTTCACCTTCTCCTTCACCTTCTTCTGCTTCTTCTGATTCACCTCCAGACTTCACCTTCTCCTTCTCCTTCTTCTGCTTCTTCTGATTCACCCTTCAGACTTCACCTTCTCCTTCTCCTTCTTCTGCTTCTTCTGATTCACCCTCCAGACCTCACCTTCTCCTTCTTATACATCTTCTGATTCACCCTCCAGACATCATCTTCTCCTTCTCCTTCTTGTGCTTCTTCTGATTCACCCTCCAGACGTCACCTTCTCCTTCTCCTTCTTCTGCTTCTTCTGATTCACCCTCCAGACTTCGCCTTCTCCTTCTTCTACTTCTTCTGATTCACCCTCCAGACTTCACCTTCTCCTTCTCCTTCTTCTACTTCTTCTGATTCACCCTCCAGTCTTCACCTTCTCCTTCTCCTTCTTCTGCTTCTTCTGATTCACCCTCCAGACTTCACCTTCTCCTTCTCCTTCTTCCGCCTCTTCTGATTCACCCTCCTGACTTCACCTTCTCCTTCTCCTTCTTCTGCTTCTTCTGATTCACGCTCCAGACTTCACCTTCTCCTTCTCCTTCTTCTACTTCTTCTGATTCACCCTCCAGACTTCACCGTCTCCTTCTACTTCTTCTGCTTCTTCTGATTCAACCTCCAGAATTCACCTTCTCCTTCTCCTTCTTCTGCTTCTTCTGATTCACCCTCCAGACTTCACCTTCTCCTTCTCCTTCTTCTACTTCTTCTGTTTCACCCTCCAGACTTCACCTTCTCCTTCTCCTGCTTCTGCTTCTTCTGATTCACCCTCCAGACTTCACCTTCTCCTTCTCCTTCGTCTACGTCTTCTGATTCACCCTCCAGACTACACCTTCTCCTTCTCCTTCTTTTACTTCTTCTGATTCACCCTCCAGACTTCACCTTCTCCTTCTCCTTCTTCTGCTTCTTCTGATTCACCCTCCAGACTTCACCTTCTCCTTCTCCTTCTTCTACTTCTTCTGATTCACCCTCCAGACTTCACCTTCTCCTTCTCCTTCTTCTACTTCTTCTGATTCACCCTCCAGACTTCACCTTCTCCTTCTCCTTCTTCTACTTCTTCTGATTCACCCTCCTGACTTCACCTTCTCCTTCTCCTTCTTCTGCTTCTTCTGCTTCACCCTCCAGACTTCACCTTCTCCTTCTCCTTCTTCTGCTTCTTCTGCTTCACCCTCCAGACTTCACCTTCTCCTTCTCCTTCTTCTGCTTCTTCTGCTTCACCCTCCTGACTTCACCTTCTGCTACTCCTTCTTCTACTTCTCCTGATTCACCCTCCAGACTTCACCTTCTCCTTCTCCTTCATCTGCTTTTTCTGCTTCACCCTCCAGAATTCACCTTCTCCTTCTCCTTCTTCTGCTTCTTCTGCTTCGCCCTCCAGACTTCACCTTCTCCTTCTCCTTCTTCTGCTTCTTCTGCTTCACCCTCCAGACTTCACCTTCTCCTTCTCCTTCTTCTGCTTCTTCTGCTTCACCCTCCTGACTTCACCTTCTCCTTCTCCTTCTTCTACTTCTTCTGATTCACCCTCCAGACTTCACCTTCTCCTTCTCCTTCTTCTGCTTCTACGGCTTCACCCTCCAGACTTCAGCTTCTCCTTCTCCTTCTTCTGCTTCTTCTGCTGTGCCCTCCAGACTTGACCTTCTCCTTCTCCTTCTTCTGCTTCTTCTGCTTCACCCTCCTGACTTCACCTTCTCCTTCTCCTTCTTCTACTTCTTCTGCTTCACCCCCCTGACTTCACCTTCTCCTTCTCCTTCTTCTGCTTCTTCTGATTCACCCTCCTAACTTCACCTTCTCCTTCTCCTTCTTCTGCTTCTTCTGATTCACCCTCCTGACTTCACCTTCTCCTTCTCCTTCTTCTGCTTCTTCTGATCCACCCTCCAGACTTCACCTTCTGCTTCTCCTTCTTCTGCTTCTTCTGATTCACCCTCCAGACCTCACCTTCTCCTTCTCCTTCTTCTACTTCTTCTGATTCACCCTCCAGACTTCATCTTCTCCTTCTCCTTCTTCTGCTTCTTCTGATTCACCCTCCAGACTTCACCTTCTCCGTCTCCTTCTTCTGCTTCTTCTGCTTCACCCTCCTGACTTCACCTTCTCCTTCTCCTTCTTCTACTTCTTCTGATTCACCCTCCAGACTTCACCTTCTCCTTCTCCTTCTTCTACTTCTTCTGATTCACCCTCCAGATTTCACCGTCTCCTTCTCCTTCTTCTGCTTCTTCTGATTCACCCTCCAGACTTCACCTTCTCCTTCTCCTTCTTCTACTTCTTCTGATTCACCCTCCAGACTTTACCTTCTCCTTCTCCTTCTTCTACTTCTTCTGATTCACCCTCCAGACTTCACCTTCTCCTTCTTCTACTTCTTCTGCTTCACCCCCCTGACTTCAACTTCTCCTTCTCCTTCTTCTGCTTCTTCTGATTCACCCTACTAACTTCACCTTCTCCTTCTCCTTCTTCTGCTTCTTCTGATTCAACCTCCTGACCTCAACTTCTCCTTCTCCTTCTTCTGCTTCTTCTGATTCACCCTCCAGACTTCACCTTCTCCTTCTCCTTCTTCTGCTTCTTCTGATTCACCCTCCAGACTTCACCTTCTCCTTCTCCTTCTTCTGCTTCTTCTGATTCACCCTCCTGACCTCACCTTCTCCTTCTCCTTCTTCTACTTCTTCTGATTCACCCTCCAGACTTCACCTTCTCCTTCTCCTTCTTCTACTTCTTCTGATTCACCCTCCAGACTTCACCTTCTCCTTCTCCTTCTTCTACTTCTTCTGCTTCTCCCTCCAGACTTCACCTTCTCCTTCTCCTTCTTCTGCTTCTTCTGATTCACCCTCCAGACTTCACCTTCTCCTTCTCCTTCTTCTACTTCTTCTGATTCACCCTCCAGACTTCACCTTCTCCTTCTCCTTCTTCTACTTCTTCTGATTCACCCTCCAGACTTCAACTTCTCCTTCTCCTTCTTCTACTTCTTCTGATTCACCCTCCTGACTTCACCTTCTCCTTCTCCTTCTTCTGCTTCTTCTGCTTCACCCTCCAGACTTCACCTTCTCCTTCTCCTTCTTCTGCTTCTTCTGCTTCACCCTCCAGACTTCACCTTCTCCGTCTCCTTCTTCTGCTTCTTCTGCTTCACCCTCCTGACTTCACCTTCTCCTTCTCCTTCTTCTACTTCTTCTGATTCACCCTCCAGACTTCACCTTCTCCTTCTCCTTCTTCTACTTCTTCTGATTCACCCTCCAGATTTCACCTTCTCCTTCTCCTTCTTCTGCTTCTTCTGATTCACCCTCCAGACTTCACCTTCTCCTTCTCCTTCTTCTACTTCTTCTGATTCACCCTCCAGACTTTACCTTCTCCTTCTCCTTCTTCTACTTCTTCTGATTCACCCTCCAGACTTCACCTTCTCCTTCTCCTTCTTCTACTTCTTCTGCTTCACCCCCCTGACTTCAACTTCTCCTTCTCCTTCTTCTGCTTCTTCTGATTCACCCTACTAACTTCACCTTCTCCTTCTCCTTCTTCTGCTTCTTCTGATTCAACCTCCTGACCTCAACTTCTCCTTCTCCTTCTTCTGCTTCTTCTGATTCACCCTCCAGACTTCACCTTCTCCTTCTCCTTCTTCTGCTTCTTCTGATTCACCCTCCAGACTTCACCTTCTCCTTCTCCTTCTTCTGCTTCTTCTGATTCACCCTCCTGACCTCACCTTCTCCTTCTCCTTCTTCTACTTCTTCTGATTCACCCTCCAGACTTCATCTTCGCTTTCTCCTTCTTCTGCTTCTTCTGATTCACCCTCCAGACTTCACCTTCTCCTTCTCCTTCTTCTGCTTCTTCTGATTCACCCTCCAGACTTCACCTTCTCCTTCTCCTTCTTCTACTTCTTCTGATTCACCCTCCATACTTCACCTTCTCCTTCTCCTTCTTCTACTTCTTCTGATTCACCCTCCAGTCTTCACCTTCTCCTTCTACTTCTTCTGCTTCTTCTGCTTCACCCTCCAGACTTCACCTTCTCCTTCTCTTTCTTCTGCTTCTTCTGATTCACCCTCCAGACTTCACCTTCTCCTTCTCCTTCTTCTGATTCTTCTGATTCACCCTCCAGACTTCACCTTCTTCTTCCCCTTCTTCTGCTTCTTCTGATTCACCCTCCTGACTTCACCTTCTCCTTCTCCTTCTTCTACTTCTTCTGATTCACCCTCCTGACTTCACCTTCTCCTTCTCCTTCTTCTCCTTCTTCTGCTTCACCCTCCAGACTTCACCTTCTCCTTCTCCTTCTTCTGCTTCTTCTGATTCACCCTCCAGACTTCACCTTCTCCTTCTCCTTCGTCTGCTTCTTCTGATTCACCCTCCAGACTTCACCTTCTCCTTCTTATTCTGCTTCTTCTGATTCACCCTCCAGACTTCACCTTCTCCTTCTCCTTCTTCTGCTTCTTCTGATTCACCCTCCAGACTTCACCTTCTCCTTCTCCTTCTTCTGCTTCTTCTGATTCACCCTCCAGACTTCACTTCTCCTTCTCCTTCTTCTACTTCTTCTGATTCACCCTCCAGACTTCATCTTCTCCTTCTCCTTCTTCTACTTCTTCTGATTCAGCCTCCAGACTTCACCTTCTCCTTCTCCTTCTTCTACTTCTTCTGATTCACCCTCCAGACTTCACCTTCTCCTTCTCCTTCATCTACTTCTTCTGATTCACCCTCCAGACTTCGCCTTCTCCTTCACCTTCTTCTGCTTCTTTCTGATTCACCTCCAGACTTCACCTTCTCCTTCTCCTTCTTCTGCTTCTTCTGATTCACCCTTCAGACTTCACCTTCTCCTTCTCCTTCTTCTGCTTCTTCTGATTCACCCTCCAGACCTCACCTTCTCCTTCTTATACATCTTCTGATTCACCCTCCAGACATCATCTTCTCCTTCTCCTTCTTGTGCTTCTTCTGATTCACCCTCCAGACGTCACCTTCTCCTTCTCCTTCTTCTGCTTCTTCTGATTCACCCTCCAGACTTCGCCTTCTCCTTCTTCTACTTCTTCTGATTCACCCTCCAGACTTCACCTTCTCCTTCTCCTTCTTCTACTTCTTCTGATTCACCCTCCAGTCTTCACCTTCTCCTTCTCCTTCTTCTGCTTCTTCTGATTCACCCTCCAGACTTCACCTTCTCCTTCTCCTTCTTCCGCCTCTTCTGATTCACCCTCCTGACTTCACCTTCTCCTTCTCCTTCTTCTGCTTCTTCTGATTCACGCTCCAGGCTTCACCTTCTCCTTCTCCTTCTTCTACTTCTTCTGATTCACCCTCCAGACTTCACCGTCTCCTTCTACTTCTTCTGCTTCTTCTGATTCAACCTCCAGAATTCACCTTCTCCTTCTCCTTCTTCTGCTTCTTCTGATTCACCCTCCAGACTTCACCTTCTCCTTCTCCTTCTTCTACTTCTTCTGTTTCACCCTCCAGACTTCACCTTCTCCTTCTCCTGCTTCTGCTTCTTCTGATTCACCCTCCAGACTTCACCTTCTCCTTCTCCTTCGTCTACGTCTTCTGATTCACCCTCCAGACTACACCTTCTCCTTCTCCTTCTTTTACTTCTTCTGATTCACCCTCCAGACTTCACCTTCTCCTTCTCCTTCTTCTGCTTCTTCTGATTCACCCTCCAGACTTCACCTTCTCCTTCTCCTTCTTCTACTTCTTCTGATTCACACTCCAAACTTCACCTTCTCCTTCTCCTTCTTCTACTTCTTCTGATTCACCCTCCAGACTTCACCTTCTCCTTCTCCTTCTTCTACTTCTTCTGCTTCTCCCTCCAGACTTCACCTTCTCCTTCTCCTTCTTCTGCTTCTTCTGATTCACCCTCCAGACTTCACCTTCTCCTTCTCCTTCTTCTACTTCTTCTGATTCACCCTCCAGACTTCTCCTTCTCCTTCTCCTTCTTCTACTTCTTCTGATTCACCCTCCAGACTTCACCTTCTCCTTCTCCTTCTTCTACTTCTTCTGATTCACCCTCCTGACTTCACCTTCTCCTTCTCCTTCTTCTGCTTCTTCTGCTTCACCCTCCAGACTTCACCTTCTGCTTCTCCTTCTTCTGCTTCTTCTGCTTCACCCTCCAGACTTCACCTTCTCCTTCTCCTTCTTCTGCTTCTTCTGCTTCACCCTCCTGACTTCACCTTCTGCTACTCCTTCTACTTCTTCTGATTCACCCTCCAGACTTCACCTTCTCCTTCTCCTTCATCTGCTTTTTCTGCTTCACCCTCCAGAATTCACCTTCTCCTTCTCCTTCTTCTGCTTCTTCTGCTTCGCCCTCCAGACTTCACCTTCTCCTTCTCCTTCTTCTGCTTCTTCTGCTTCACCCTCCAGACTTGACCTTCTCCTTCTCCTTCTTCTGCTTCTTCTGCTTCACCCTCCTGACTTCACCTTCTCCTTCTCCTTCTTCTACTTCTTCTGCTTCACCCCCCTGACTTCACCTTCTCCTTCTCCTTCTTCTGCTTCTTCTGATTCACCCTCCTAACTTCACCTTCTCCTTCTCCTTCTTCTGCTTCTTCTGATTCACCCTCCTGACTTCACCTTCTCCTTCTCCTTCTACTGCTTCTTCTGATCCACCCTCCAGACTTCACCTTCTGCTTCTCCTTCTTCTGCTTCTTCTGATTCACCCTCCAGACCTCACCTTCTCCTTCTCCTTCTTCTACTTCTTCTGATTCACCCTCCAGACTTCATCTTCTCCTTCTCCTTCTTCTGCTTCTTCTGATTCACCCTCCAGACTTCACCTTCTCCTTCTCCTTCTTCTGCTTCTTCTGATTCACCCTCCAGACTTCACCTTCTCCTTCTCCTTCTTCTACTTCTTCTGATTCACCCTCCAGACTTCACCTTCTTCTTCTCCTTCTTCTCCATCTTCTGATTCACCCTCCAGTCTTCACCTTCTCCTTCTCCTTCTTCTGCTTCTTCTGCTTCACCCTCCAGACTTCACCTTCTCCTTCTCTTTCTTCTGCTTCTTCTGATTCACCCTCCAGACTTCACCTTCTCCTTCTCCTTCTTCTGAATCTTCTGGTTCACCCTCCAGACTTCACCTTCTCCTTCTCCTTCTTCTGCTTCTTCTGATTCACCCTAGTGACTTCACCTTCTCCTTCTCCTTCTTCTACTTCTTCTGATTCACCCTCCTGACTTCACCTTCTCCTTCTCCTTCTTCTACTTCTTCTGCTTCACCCTCCAGACTTCACCTTCTCCTTCTCCTTCTTCTACTTCTTCTGATTCACCCTCCAGACTTCACCTTCTCCTTCTCCTTCTTCTGCTTCTTCTGATTCACCCTCCAGACTTCACCTTCTCCTTCTCCTTATTCTGCTTCTTCTGATTCACCCTCCAGACTTCACCTTCTCCTTCTCCTTCTTCTGCTTCTTCTGATTCACCATCCAGACTTCACCTTCTCCTTCTCCTTCTTCTGCTTCTTCTGATTCACCCTCCAGACTTCACCTTCTCCTTCTCCTTCTTCTACTTCTTCTGATTCACCCTCCAGACTTCATCTTCTCCTTCTCCTTCTTCTGCTTCTTCTGATTCACCCTCCAGACTTCACCTTCTCCTTCTCCTTCTTCTGCTTCTTCTGATTCACCCTCCAGACTTCACCTTCTCCTTCTCCTTCTTCTACTTCTTCTGATTCACCCTCCAGACTTCACCTTCTCCTTCTCCTTCTTCTACTTCTTCTGATTCACCCTCCGGACTTCACCTTCTCCTTCTCCTTCTTCTGCTTCTTCTGATTCACCCTCCAGACTTCACCTTCTCCTTCTCCTTCTTCTGCTTCTTCTGATTCACCCTCCAGACTTCACCTTCTCCTTCTCCTTTTTCTGCTTCTTCTGATTCACCCTTCAGACTTCACCTTCTCCTTCTCCTTCTTCTGCCTCTTCTGATTCACCCTCCAGATCTCACCTTCTCCTTCTCCTTCTTCTACTTCTTCTGATTCACCCTCCAGACTTAATCTTCTCCTTCTCCTTCTTCTGCTTCTTCTGATTCACCCTCCAGATTTCACCTTCTCCTTCTCCTTCTTCTGCTTCTTCTGATTCACACTCCAGACTTCGCCTCCTCCTTCTCCTTCTTCTACTTCTTCTGATTCACCCTTCAGACTTCACCTTCTCCTTCTCCTTCTTATACTTCTTCTGATTCACCCTCCAGTCTTCACCTTCTCCTTCGCCTTCTTCTGCTTCTTCTGATTCACCCTCCAGATTTCACCTTCTCCTTCTCCTTCTTCTGCTTCTTCTGATTCACCCTCCAGACTTCACCTTCTCCTTCTCCTTCTTCTACTTCTTCTGATTCACCCTCCAGACTTCACCTTCTCCTTCTACTTCTTCTGCTTCTTCTGATTCAACCTCCAGACTTCACCTTCTCCTTCTCCTTCTTCTGCTTCTTCTGATTCACCCTCCATACTTCACCTTCTCCTTCTCCTTCTTCTGCTTCTTCCGATTCACCCTCCAGACTTCACCTTCTCCTTCTCCTTCTTCTGCTTCTTCTGATTCACCCTCCAGACTTCACCTTCTCCTTCTGCTTCTTCTACTTCTTCTGAATCACCCTCCAGACTTCACCTTCTCCTTCTCCTTCTTCTGCTTCTTCTGATTCACCCTCCAGACTTCACCTTCTCCTTCTCCTTCGTCTACTTCTCCTGATTCACCCTCCAAACTACACCTTCTACTTCTCCTTCTTCTACTTCTTCTGATTCACCCTCCAGATTTCACCTTCTCCTTCTCCTTCTTCTGCTTCTTCTGATTCACCCTCCAGACTTCACCTTCTCCTTCTCCTTCTTCTACTTCTTCTGATTCACCCTCCAGACTTTACCTTCTCCTTCTCCTTCTTCTACTTCTTCTGATTCACCCTCCAGACTTCACCTTCTCCTTCTCCTTCTTCTACTTCTTCTGCTTCTCCCTCCAGACTTCACCTTCTCCTTCTCCTTCTTCTGCTTCTTCTGATTCACCCTCCAGACTTCACCTTCTCCTTCTCCTTCTTCTACTTCTTCTGATTCACCCTCCTGACTTCACCTTCTCCTTCTCCTTCTTCTACTTCTTCTGCTTCACCCTCCAGACTTCACCTTCTCCTTCTCCTTCTTCTACTTCTTCTGATTCACCCTCCAGACTTCACCTTCTCCTTCTCCTTCTTCTGCTTCTTCTGATTCACCCTCCAGACTTCACCTTCTCCTTCTCCTTATTCTGCTTCTTCTGATTCACCCTCCAGACTTCACCTTCTCCTTCTCCTTCTTCTGCTTCTTCTGATTCACCATCCAGACTTCACCTTCTCCTTCTCCTTCTTCTGCTTCTTCTGATTCACCCTCCAGACTTCACCTTCTCCTTCTCCTTCTTCTACTTCTTCTGATTCACCCTCCAGACTTCATCTTCTCCTTCTCCTTCTTCTGCTTCTTCTGATTCACCCTCCAGACTTCACCTTCTCCTTCTCCTTCTTCTGCTTCTTCTGATTCACCCTCCTGACCTCACCTTCTCCTTCTCCTTCTTCTACTTCTTCTGATTCACCCTCCAGACTTCATCTTCGCTTTCTCCTTCTTCTGCTTCTTCTGATTCACCCTCCAGACTTCACCTTCTCCTTCTCCTTCTTCTGCTTCTTCTGATTCACCCTCCAGACTTCACCTTCTCCTTCTCCTTCTTCTACTTCTTCTGATTCACCCTCCAGACTTCACCTTCTCCTTCTCCTTCTTCTACTTCTTCTGATTCACCCTCCAGTCTTCACCTTCTCCTTCTACTTCTTCTGCTTCTTCTGCTTCACCCTCCAGACTTCACCTTCTCCTTCTCTTTCTTCTGCTTCTTCTGATTCACCCTCCAGACTTCACCTTCTCCTTCTCCTTCTTCTGATTCTTCTGATTCACCCTCCAGACTTCACCTTCTCCTTCCCCTTCTTCTGCTTCTTCTGATTCACCCTCCTGACTTCACCTTCTCCTTCTCCTTCTTCTACTTCTTCTGATTCACCCTCCTGACTTCACCTTCTCCTTCTCCTTCTTCTCCTTCTTCTGCTTCACCCTCCAGACTTCACCTTCTCCTTCTCCTTCTTCTGCTTCTTCTGATTCACCCTCCAGACTTCACCTTCTCCTTCTCCTTCGTCTGCTTCTTCTGATTCACCCTCCAGACTTCACCTTCTCCTTCTTATTCTGCTTCTTCTGATTCACCCTCCAGACTTCACCTTCTCCTTCTCCTTCTTCTGCTTCTTCTGATTCACCCTCCAGACTTCACCTTCTCCTTCTCCTTCTTCTACTTCTTCTGATTCACCCTCCAGACTTCATCTTCTCCTTCTCCTTCTTCTACTTCTTCTGATTCAGCCTCCAGACTTCACCTTCTCCTTCTCCTTCTTCTACTTCTTCTGATTCACCCTCCAGACTTCACCTTCTCCTTCTCCTTCATCTACTTCTTCTGATTCACCCTCCAGACTTCGCCTTCTCCTTCACCTTCTTCTGCTTCTTTCTGATTCACCTCCAGACTTCACCTTCTCCTTCTCCTTCTTCTGCTTCTTCTGATTCACCCTTCAGACTTCACCTTCTCCTTCTCCTTCTTCTGCTTCTTCTGATTCACCCTCCAGACCTCACCTTCTCCTTCTTATACATCTTCTGATTCACCCTCCAGACATCATCTTCTCCTTCTCCTTCTTGTGCTTCTTCTGATTCACCCTCCAGACGTCACCTTCTCCTTCTCCTTCTTCTGCTTCTTCTGATTCACCCTCCAGACTTCGCCTTCTCCTTCTTCTACTTCTTCTGATTCACCCTCCAGACTTCACCTTCTCCTTCTCCTTCTTCTACTTCTTCTGATTCACCCTCCAGTCTTCACCTTCTCCTTCTCCTTCTTCTGCTTCTTCTGATTCACCCTCCAGACTTCACCTTCTCCTTCTCCTTCTTCCGCCTCTTCTGATTCACCCTCCTGACTTCACCTTCTCCTTCTCCTTCTTCTGCTTCTTCTGATTCACGCTCCAGGCTTCACCTTCTCCTTCTCCTTCTTCTACTTCTTCTGATTCACCCTCCAGACTTCACCGTCTCCTTCTACTTCTTCTGCTTCTTCTGATTCAACCTCCAGAATTCACCTTCTCCTTCTCCTTCTTCTGCTTCTTCTGATTCACCCTCCAGACTTCACCTTCTCCTTCTCCTTCTTCTACTTCTTCTGTTTCACCCTCCAGACTTCACCTTCTCCTTCTCCTGCTTCTGCTTCTTCTGATTCACCCTCCAGACTTCACCTTCTCCTTCTCCTTCGTCTACGTCTTCTGATTCACCCTCCAGACTACACCTTCTCCTTCTCCTTCTTTTACTTCTTCTGATTCACCCTCCAGACTTCACCTTCTCCTTCTCCTTCTTCTGCTTCTTCTGATTCACCCTCCAGACTTCACCTTCTCCTTCTCCTTCTTCTACTTCTTCTGATTCACACTCCAAACTTCACCTTCTCCTTCTCCTTCTTCTACTTCTTCTGATTCACCCTCCAGACTTCACCTTCTCCTTCTCCTTCTTCTACTTCTTCTGCTTCTCCCTCCAGACTTCACCTTCTCCTTCTCCTTCTTCTGCTTCTTCTGATTCACCCTCCAGACTTCACCTTCTCCTTCTCCTTCTTCTACTTCTTCTGATTCACCCTCCAGACTTCTCCTTCTCCTTCTCCTTCTTCTACTTCTTCTGATTCACCCTCCAGACTTCACCTTCTCCTTCTCCTTCTTCTACTTCTTCTGATTCACCCTCCTGACTTCACCTTCTCCTTCTCCTTCTTCTGCTTCTTCTGCTTCACCCTCCAGACTTCACCTTCTGCTTCTCCTTCTTCTGCTTCTTCTGCTTCACCCTCCAGACTTCACCTTCTCCTTCTCCTTCTTCTGCTTCTTCTGCTTCACCCTCCTGACTTCACCTTCTGCTACTCCTTCTACTTCTTCTGATTCACCCTCCAGACTTCACCTTCTCCTTCTCCTTCATCTGCTTTTTCTGCTTCACCCTCCAGAATTCACCTTCTCCTTCTCCTTCTTCTGCTTCTTCTGCTTCGCCCTCCAGACTTCACCTTCTCCTTCTCCTTCTTCTGCTTCTTCTGCTTCACCCTCCAGACTTGACCTTCTCCTTCTCCTTCTTCTGCTTCTTCTGCTTCACCCTCCTGACTTCACCTTCTCCTTCTCCTTCTTCTACTTCTTCTGCTTCACCCCCCTGACTTCACCTTCTCCTTCTCCTTCTTCTGCTTCTTCTGATTCACCCTCCTAACTTCACCTTCTCCTTCTCCTTCTTCTGCTTCTTCTGATTCACCCTCCTGACTTCACCTTCTCCTTCTCCTTCTACTGCTTCTTCTGATCCACCCTCCAGACTTCACCTTCTGCTTCTCCTTCTTCTGCTTCTTCTGATTCACCCTCCAGACCTCACCTTCTCCTTCTCCTTCTTCTACTTCTTCTGATTCACCCTCCAGACTTCATCTTCTCCTTCTCCTTCTTCTGCTTCTTCTGATTCACCCTCCAGACTTCACCTTCTCCTTCTCCTTCTTCTGCTTCTTCTGATTCACCCTCCAGACTTCACCTTCTCCTTCTCCTTCTTCTACTTCTTCTGATTCACCCTCCAGACTTCACCTTCTTCTTCTCCTTCTTCTCCATCTTCTGATTCACCCTCCAGTCTTCACCTTCTCCTTCTCCTTCTTCTGCTTCTTCTGCTTCACCCTCCAGACTTCACCTTCTCCTTCTCTTTCTTCTGCTTCTTCTGATTCACCCTCCAGACTTCACCTTCTCCTTCTCCTTCTTCTGAATCTTCTGGTTCACCCTCCAGACTTCACCTTCTCCTTCTCCTTCTTCTGCTTCTTCTGATTCACCCTAGTGACTTCACCTTCTCCTTCTCCTTCTTCTACTTCTTCTGATTCACCCTCCTGACTTCACCTTCTCCTTCTCCTTCTTCTACTTCTTCTGCTTCACCCTCCAGACTTCACCTTCTCCTTCTCCTTCTTCTACTTCTTCTGATTCACCCTCCAGACTTCACCTTCTCCTTCTCCTTCTTCTGCTTCTTCTGATTCACCCTCCAGACTTCACCTTCTCCTTCTCCTTATTCTGCTTCTTCTGATTCACCCTCCAGACTTCACCTTCTCCTTCTCCTTCTTCTGCTTCTTCTGATTCACCATCCAGACTTCACCTTCTCCTTCTCCTTCTTCTGCTTCTTCTGATTCACCCTCCAGACTTCACCTTCTCCTTCTCCTTCTTCTACTTCTTCTGATTCACCCTCCAGACTTCATCTTCTCCTTCTCCTTCTTCTGCTTCTTCTGATTCACCCTCCAGACTTCACCTTCTCCTTCTCCTTCTTCTGCTTCTTCTGATTCACCCTCCAGACTTCACCTTCTCCTTCTCCTTCTTCTACTTCTTCTGATTCACCCTCCAGACTTCACCTTCTCCTTCTCCTTCTTCTACTTCTTCTGATTCACCCTCCGGACTTCACCTTCTCCTTCTCCTTCTTCTGCTTCTTCTGATTCACCCTCCAGACTTCACCTTCTCCTTCTCCTTCTTCTGCTTCTTCTGATTCACCCTCCAGACTTCACCTTCTCCTTCTCCTTTTTCTGCTTCTTCTGATTCACCCTTCAGACTTCACCTTCTCCTTCTCCTTCTTCTGCCTCTTCTGATTCACCCTCCAGATCTCACCTTCTCCTTCTCCTTCTTCTACTTCTTCTGATTCACCCTCCAGACTTAATCTTCTCCTTCTCCTTCTTCTGCTTCTTCTGATTCACCCTCCAGATTTCACCTTCTCCTTCTCCTTCTTCTGCTTCTTCTGATTCACACTCCAGACTTCGCCTCCTCCTTCTCCTTCTTCTACTTCTTCTGATTCACCCTTCAGACTTCACCTTCTCCTTCTCCTTCTTATACTTCTTCTGATTCACCCTCCAGTCTTCACCTTCTCCTTCGCCTTCTTCTGCTTCTTCTGATTCACCCTCCAGATTTCACCTTCTCCTTCTCCTTCTTCTGCTTCTTCTGATTCACCCTCCAGACTTCACCTTCTCCTTCTCCTTCTTCTACTTCTTCTGATTCACCCTCCAGACTTCACCTTCTCCTTCTACTTCTTCTGCTTCTTCTGATTCAACCTCCAGACTTCACCTTCTCCTTCTCCTTCTTCTGCTTCTTCTGATTCACCCTCCATACTTCACCTTCTCCTTCTCCTTCTTCTGCTTCTTCCGATTCACCCTCCAGACTTCACCTTCTCCTTCTCCTTCTTCTGCTTCTTCTGATTCACCCTCCAGACTTCACCTTCTCCTTCTGCTTCTTCTACTTCTTCTGAATCACCCTCCAGACTTCACCTTCTCCTTCTCCTTCTTCTGCTTCTTCTGATTCACCCTCCAGACTTCACCTTCTCCTTCTCCTTCGTCTACTTCTCCTGATTCACCCTCCAAACTACACCTTCTACTTCTCCTTCTTCTACTTCTTCTGATTCACCCTCCAGATTTCACCTTCTCCTTCTCCTTCTTCTGCTTCTTCTGATTCACCCTCCAGACTTCACCTTCTCCTTCTCCTTCTTCTACTTCTTCTGATTCACCCTCCAGACTTTACCTTCTCCTTCTCCTTCTTCTACTTCTTCTGATTCACCCTCCAGACTTCACCTTCTCCTTCTCCTTCTTCTACTTCTTCTGCTTCTCCCTCCAGACTTCACCTTCTCCTTCTCCTTCTTCTGCTTCTTCTGATTCACCCTCCAGACTTCACCTTCTCCTTCTCCTTCTTCTACTTCTTCTGATTCACCCTCCTGACTTCACCTTCTCCTTCTCCTTCTTCTACTTCTTCTGCTTCACCCTCCAGACTTCACCTTCTCCTTCTCCTTCTTCTACTTCTTCTGATTCACCCTCCAGACTTCACCTTCTCCTTCTCCTTCTTCTGCTTCTTCTGATTCACCCTCCAGACTTCACCTTCTCCTTCTCCTTATTCTGCTTCTTCTGATTCACCCTCCAGACTTCACCTTCTCCTTCTCCTTCTTCTGCTTCTTCTGATTCACCATCCAGACTTCACCTTCTCCTTCTCCTTCTTCTGCTTCTTCTGATTCACCCTCCAGACTTCACCTTCTCCTTCTCCTTCTTCTACTTCTTCTGATTCACCCTCCAGACTTCATCTTCTCCTTCTCCTTCTTCTGCTTCTTCTGATTCACCCTCCAGACTTCACCTTCTCCTTCTCCTTCTTCTGCTTCTTCTGATTCACCCTCCAGACTTCACCTTCTCCTTCTCCTTCTTCTACTTCTTCTGATTCACCCTCCAGACTTCACCTTCTCCTTCTCCTTCTTCTACTTCTTCTGATTCACCCTCCGGACTTCACCTTCTCCTTCTCCTTCTTCTGCTTCTTCTGATTCACCCTCCAGACTTCACCTTCTCCTTCTCCTTCTTCTGCTTCTTCTGATTCACCCTCCAGACTTCACCTTCTCCTTCTCCTTTTTCTGCTTCTTCTGATTCACCCTTCAGACTTCACCTTCTCCTTCTCCTTCTTCTGCCTCTTCTGATTCACCCTCCAGATCTCACCTTCTCCTTCTCCTTCTTCTACTTCTTCTGATTCACCCTCCAGACTTAATCTTCTCCTTCTCCTTCTTCTGCTTCTTCTGATTCACCCTCCAGATTTCACCTTCTCCTTCTCCTTCTTCTGCTTCTTCTGATTCACACTCCAGACTTCGCCTTCTCCTTCTCCTTCTTCTACTTCTTCTGATTCACCCTTCAGACTTCACCTTCTCCTTCTCCTTCTTATACTTCTTCTGATTCACCCTCCAGTCTTCACCTTCTCCTTCGCCTTCTTCTGCTTCTTCTGATTCACCCTCCAGATTTCACCTTCTCCTTCTCCTTCTTCTGCTTCTTCTGATTCACCCTCCAGACTTCACCTTCTCCTTCTCCTTCTTCTACTTCTTCTGATTCACCCTCCAGACTTCACCTTCTCCTTCTACTTCTTCTGCTTCTTCTGATTCAACCTCCAGACTTCACCTTCTCCTTCTCCTTCTTCTGCTTCTTCTGATTCACCCTCCATACTTCACCTTCTCCTTCTCCTTCTTCTGCTTCTTCCGATTCACCCTCCAGACTTCACCTTCTCCTTCTCCTTCTTCTGCTTCTTCTGATTCACCCTCCAGACTTCACCTTCTCCTTCTGCTTCTTCTACTTCTTCTGAATCACCCTCCAGACTTCACCTTCTCCTTCTCCTTCTTCTGCTTCTTCTGATTCACCCTCCAGACTTCACCTTCTCCTTCTCCTTCGTCTACTTCTCCTGATTCACCCTCCAAACTACACCTTCTACTTCTCCTTCTTCTACTTCTTCTGATTCACCCTCCAGATTTCACCTTCTCCTTCTCCTTCTTCTGCTTCTTCTGATTCACCCTCCAGACTTCACCTTCTCCTTCTCCTTCTTCTACTTCTTCTGATTCACCCTCCAGACTTTACCTTCTCCTTCTCCTTCTTCTACTTCTTCTGATTCACCCTCCAGACTTCACCTTCTCCTTCTCCTTCTTCTACTTCTTCTGCTTCTCCCTCCAGACTTCACCTTCTCCTTCTCCTTCTTCTGCTTCTTCTGATTCACCCTCCAGACTTCACCTTCTCCTTCTCCTTCTTCTGCTTCTTCTGATTCTCCCTCCAGACTTCACCTTCTCCTTCTCCTTCTTCTGCTTCTTCTGCTTCACACTCCTGACTTCACCTTCTCCTTCTCCTTCTTCTACTTCTTCTGATTCACCCTCCAGACTTCACCTTCTCCTTCTCCTTCTTCTGCTTCTTCTGCTTCACCCTCCAGACTTCACCTTCTCCTTCTACTTCTTCTGCTTCTTCTGCTGCGCCCTCCAGACTTCACCTTCTCCTTCTCCTTCTTCTGCTTCTTCTCCTTCACCTTCCTGACTTCACCTTCTCCTTCTCCTTCTTCTACTTCTTCTGCTTCACCCCCCTGACTTCAACTTCTCCTTCTCCTTCTTCTGCTTCTTCTGATTCACCCTACTAACTTCACCTTCTCCTTCTCCTTCTTCTGCTTCTTCTGATTCAACCTCCTGACCTCAACTTCTCCTTCTCCTTCTTCTGCTTCTTCTGATTCACCCTCCAGACTTCACCTTCTCCTTCTCCTTCTTCTGCTTCTTTTGATTCACCCTCCAGACTTCACCTTCTCCTTCTCCTTCTTCTGCTTCTTCTGATTCACCCTCCTGACCTCACCTTCTCCTTCTCCTTCTTCTACTTCTTCTGATTCACCCTCCAGACTTCATCTTCGCTTTCTCCTTCTTCTGCTTCTTCTGATTCACCCTCCAGACTTCACCTTCTCCTTCTCCTTCTTCTGCTTCTTCTGATTCACCCTCCAGACTTCACCTTCTCCTTCTCCTTCTTCTACTTCTTCTGATTCACCCTCCAGACTTCACCTTCTCCTTCTCCTTCTTCTACTTCTTCTGATTCACCCTCCAGTCTTCACCTTCTCCTTCTACTTCTTCTGCTTCTTCTGCTTCACCCTCCAGACTTCACCTTCTCCTTCTCTTTCTTCTGCTTCTTCTGATTCACCCTCCAGACTTCACCTTCTCCTTCTCCTTCTTCTGATTCTTCTGATTCACCCTCCAGACTTCACCTTCTCCTTCCCCTTCTTCTGCTTCTTCTGATTCACCCTCCTGACTTCACCTTCTCCTTCTCCTTCTTCTACTTCTTCTGATTCACCCTCCTGACTTCACCTTCTCCTTCTCCTTCTTCTCCTTCTTCTGCTTCACCCTCCAGACTTCACCTTCTCCTTCTCCTTCTTCTGCTTCTTCTGATTCACCCTCCAGACTTCACCTTCTCCTTCTCCTTCGTCTGCTTCTTCTGATTCACCCTCCAGACTTCACCTTCTCCTTCTTATTCTGCTTCTTCTGATTCACCCTCCAGACTTCACCTTCTCCTTCTCCTTCTTCTGCTTCTTCTGATTCACCCTCCAGACTTCACCTTCTCCTTCTCCTTCTTCTACTTCTTCTGATTCACCCTCCAGACTTCATCTTCTCCTTCTCCTTCTTCTACTTCTTCTGATTCAGCCTCCAGACTTCACCTTCTCCTTCTCCTTCTTCTACTTCTTCTGATTCACCCTCCAGACTTCACCTTCTCCTTCTCCTTCATCTACTTCTTCTGATTCACCCTCCAGACTTCGCCTTCTCCTTCACCTTCTTCTGCTTCTTCTGATTCACCTCCAGACTTCACCTTCTCCTTCTCCTTCTTCTGCTTCTTCTGATTCACCCTTCAGACTTCACCTTCTCCTTCTCCTTCTTCTGCTTCTTCTGATTCACCCTCCAGACCTCACCTTCTCCTTCTTATACATCTTCTGATTCACCCTCCAGACATCATCTTCTCCTTCTCCTTCTTGTGCTTCTTCTGATTCACCCTCCAGACGTCACCTTCTCCTTCTCCTTCTTCTGCTTCTTCTGATTCACCCTCCAGACTTCGCCTTCTCCTTCTTCTACTTCTTCTGATTCACCCTCCAGACTTCACCTTCTCCTTCTCCTTCTTCTACTTCTTCTGATTCACCCTCCAGTCTTCACCTTCTCCTTCTCCTTCTTCTGCTTCTTCTGATTCACCCTCCAGACTTCACCTTCTCCTTCTCCTTCTTCCGCCTCTTCTGATTCACCCTCCTGACTTCACCTTCTCCTTCTCCTTCTTCTGCTTCTTCTGATTCACGCTCCAGGCTTCACCTTCTCCTTCTCCTTCTTCTACTTCTTCTGATTCACCCTCCAGACTTCACCGTCTCCTTCTACTTCTTCTGCTTCTTCTGATTCAACCTCCAGAATTCACCTTCTCCTTCTCCTTCTTCTGCTTCTTCTGATTCACCCTCCAGACTTCACCTTCTCCTTCTCCTTCTTCTACTTCTTCTGTTTCACCCTCCAGACTTCACCTTCTCCTTCTCCTGCTTCTGCTTCTTCTGATTCACCCTCCAGACTTCACCTTCTCCTTCTCCTTCGTCTACGTCTTCTGATTCACCCTCCAGACTACACCTTCTCCTTCTCCTTCTTTTACTTCTTCTGATTCACCCTCCAGACTTCACCTTCTCCTTCTCCTTCTTCTGCTTCTTCTGATTCACCCTCCAGACTTCACCTTCTCCTTCTCCTTCTTCTACTTCTTCTGATTCACACTCCAAACTTCACCTTCTCCTTCTTCTACTTCTTCTGATTCACCCTCCAGACTTCACCTTCTCCTTCTCCTTCTTCTACTTCTTCTGCTTCTCCCTCCAGACTTCACCTTCTCCTTCTCCTTCTTCTGCTTCTTCTGATTCACCCTCCAGACTTCACCTTCTCCTTCTCCTTCTTCTACTTCTTCTGATTCACCCTCCAGACTTCACCTTCTCCTTCTCCTTCTTCTACTTGTTCTGATTCACCCTCCAGACTTCACCTTCTCCTTCTCCTTCTTCTACTTCTTCTGATTCACCCTCCTGACTTCACCTTCTCCTTCTCCTTCTTCTGCTTCTTCTGCTTCACCCTCCAGACTTCACCTTCTCCTTCTCCTTCTTCTGCTTCTTCTGCTTCACCCTCCAGACTTCACCTTCTCCTTCTCCTTCTTCTGCTTCTTCTGCTTCACCCTCCTGACTTCACCTTCTGCTACTCCTTCTACTTCTTCTGATTCACCCTCCAGACTTCACCTTCTCCTTCTCCTTCATCTGCTTTTTCTGCTTCACCCTCCAGAATTCACCTTCTCCTTCTCCTTCTTCTGCTTCTTCTGCTTCGCCCTCCAGACTTCACCTTCTCCTTCTCCTTCTTCTGCTTCTTCTGCTTCACCCTCCAGACTTGACCTTCTCCTTCTCCTTCTTCTGCTTCTTCTGCTTCACCCTCCTGACTTCACCTTCTCCTTCTCCTTCTTCTACTTCTTCTGCTTCACCCCCCTGACTTCACCTTCTCCTTCTCCTTCTTCTGCTTCTTCTGATTCACCCTCCTAACTTCACCTTCTCCTTCTCCTTCTTCTGCTTCTTCTGATTCACCCTCCTGACTTCACCTTCTCCTTCTCCTTCTACTGCTTCTTCTGATCCACCCTCCAGACTTCACCTTCTGCTTCTCCTTCTTCTGCTTCTTCTGATTCACCCTCCAGACCTCACCTTCTCCTTCTCCTTCTTCTACTTCTTCTGATTCACCCTCCAGACTTCATCTTCTCCTTCTCCTTCTTCTGCTTCTTCTGATTCACCCTCCAGACTTCACCTTCTCCTTCTCCTTCTTCTGCTTCTTCTGATTCACCCTCCAGACTTCACCTTCTCCTTCTCCTTCTTCTACTTCTTCTGATTCACCCTCCAGACTTCACCTTCTTCTTCTCCTTCTTCTCCATCTTCTGATTCACCCTCCAGTCTTCACCTTCTCCTTCTCCTTCTTCTGCTTCTTCTGCTTCACCCTCCAGACTTCACCTTCTCCTTCTCTTTCTTCTGCTTCTTCTGATTTACCCTCCAGACTTCACCTTCTCCTTCTCCTTCTTCTGAATCTTCTGGTTCACCCTCCAGACTTCACCTTCTCCTTCTCCTTCTTCTGCTTCTTCTGATTCACCCTAGTGACTTCACCTTCTCCTTCTCCTTCTTCTACTTCTTCTGATTCACCCTCCTGACTTCACCTTCTCCTTCTCCTTCTTCTACTTCTTCTGCTTCACCCTCCAGACTTCACCTTCTCCTTCTCCTTCTTCTACTTCTTCTGATTCACCCTCCAGACTTCACCTTCTCCTTCTCCTTCTTCTGCTTCTTCGGATTCACCCTCCAGACTTCACCTTCTCCTTCTCCTTATTCTGCTTCTTCTGATTCACCCTCCAGACTTCACCTTCTCCTTCTCCTTCTTCTGCTTCTTCTGATTCACCATCCAGACTTCACCTTCTCCTTCTCCTTCTTCTGCTTCTTCTGATTCACCCTCCAGACTTCACCTTCTCCTTCTCCTTCTTCTGCTTCTTCTGATTCACCCTAGTGACTTCACCTTCTCCTTCTCCTTCTTCTGCTTCTTCTGATTCACCCTCCAGACTTCACCTTCTCCTTCTCCTTCTTCTACTTCTTCTGATTCACCCTCCGGACTTCACCTTCTCCTTCTCCTTCTTCTGCTTCTTCTGATTCACCCTCCAGACTTCACCTTCTCCTTCTCCTTCTTCTGCTTCTTCTGATTCACCCTCCAGACTTCACCTTCTCCTTCTCCTTTTTCTGCTTCTTCTGATTCACCCTTCAGACTTCACCTTCTCCTTCTCCTTCTTCTGCCTCTTCCGATTCACCCTCCAGATCTCACCTTCTCCTTCTCCTTCTTCTACTTCTTCTGATTCACCCTCCAGACTTCATCTTCTCCTTCTCCTTCTTCTGCTTCTTCTGATTCACCCTCCAGATTTCACCTTCTCCTTCTCCTTCTTCTGCTTCTTCTGATTCACACTCCAGACTTCGCCTTCTCCTTCTCCTTCTTCTACTTCTTCTGATTCACCCTTCAGACTTCACCTTCTCCTTCTCCTTCTTATACTTCTTCTGATTCACCCTCCAGTCTTCACCTTCTCCTTCGCCTTCTTCTGCTTCTTCTGATTCACCCTCCAGATTTCACCTTCTCCTTCTCCTTCTTCTGCTTCTTCTGATTCACCCTCCAGACTTCACCTTCTCCTTCTCCTTCTTCTACTTCTTCTGATTCACCCTCCAGACTTCACCTTCTCCTTCTACTTCTTCTGCTTCTTCTGATTCAACCTCCAGACTTCACCTTCTCCTTCTCCTTCTTCTGCTTCTTCTGATTCACCCTCCATACATCACCTTCTCCTTCTCCTTCTTCTGCTTCTTCCGATTCACCCTCCAGATTCACCTTCTCCTTCTCCTTCTTCTGCTTCTTCTGATTCACCCTCCAGACTTCACCTTCTCCTTCTGCTTCTTCTACTTCTTCTGAATCACCCTCCAGACTTCACCTTCTCCTTCTCCTTCTTCTGCTTCTTCTGATTCACCCTCCAGACTTCACCTTCTCCTTCTCCTTCGTCTACTTCTCCTGATTCACCCTCCAAACTACACCTTCTACTTCTCCTTCTTCTACTTCTTCTGATTCACCCTCCAGATTTCACCTTCTCCTTCTCCTTCTTCTGCTTCTTCTGATTCACCCTCCAGACTTCACCTTCTCCTTCTCCTTCTTCTACTTCTTCTGATTCACCCTCCAGACTTTACCTTCTCCTTCTCCTTCTTCTACTTCTTCTGATTCACCCTCCAGACTTCACCTTCTCCTTCTCCTTCTTCTACTTCTTCTGCTTCTCCCTCCAGACTTCACCTTCTCCTTCTCCTTCTTCTGCTTCTTCTGATTCACCCTCCAGACTTCACCTTCTCCTTCTCCTTCTTCTTCTTCTTCTGATTCACCCTCCAGACTTCACCTTCTCCTTCTCCTTCTTCTACTTCTTCTGATTCACCCTCCAGACTTCACCTTCTCCTTCTCCTTCTTCTACTTCTTCTGATTCACCCTCCTGACTTCACCTTCTCCTTCTCCTTCTTTTGCTTCTTCTGCTTCACCCTCCAGACTTCACCTTCTCCTTCTCCTTCTTCTGCTTCTTCTGCTTCACCCTCCAGACTTCACCTTCTCCGTCTCCTTCTTCTGCTTCTTCTGCTTCACCCTCCTGACTTCACCTTCTCCTTCTCCTTCTTCTACTTCTTCTGATTCACCCTCCAGACTTCACCTTCTCCTTCTCCTTCTTCTGCTTCTTCTGCTTCACCCTCCAGACTTCACCTTCACCTTCTCCTTCTTCTGCTTCTTCTGCTTCGCCCTCCAGACTTCACCTTCTCCTTCTCCTTCTTCTGTTTCTTCTGCTTCACCCTCCTGACTTCACCATCTCCTTCTCCTTCTTCTACTTCTTCTGCTTCACCCCCCTGACTTCACCTTCTCCTTCTCCTTCTTCTGCTTCTTCTGATTCACCCTCCTAACTTCACCTTCTCCTTCTCCTTCTTCTGCTTCTTCTGATTCACCCTCCTGACTTCACCTTCTCCTTCTCCTTCTTCTGCTTCTTCTGATTCACCCTCCAGACTTCACCTTCTCCTTCTCCTTCTTCTGCTTCTTCTGATTCACCCTCCAGACTTCATCTTCTCCTTCTCCTTCTTCTGCTTCTTCTGATTCACCCTCCAGACCTCACCTTCTCCTTCTCCTTCTTCTACTTCTTCTGATTCACACTCCAGACTTCGCCTTCTCCTTCTCCTTCTTCTACTTCTTCTGATTCACCCTTCAGACTTCACCTTCTCCTTCTCCTTCTTATACTTCTTCTGATTCACCCTCCAGTCTTCACCTTCTCCTTCGCCTTCTTCTGCTTCTTCTGATTCACCCTCCAGATTTCACCTTCTCCTTCTCCTTCTTCTGCTTCTTCTGATTCACCCTCCAGACTTCACCTTCTCCTTCTCCTTCTTCTACTTCTTCTGATTCACCCTCCAGACTTCACCTTCTCCTTCTACTTCTTCTGCTTCTTCTGATTCAACCTCCAGACTTCACATTCTCCTTCTCCTTCTTCTGCTTCTTCTGATTCACCCTCCATACTTCACCTTCTCCTTCTCCTTCTTCTGCTTCTTCCGATTCACCCTCCAGATTCACCTTCTCCTTCTCCTTCTTCTGCTTCTTCTGATTCACCCTCCAGACTTCACCTTCTCCTTCTGCTTCTTCTACTTCTTCTGAATCACCCTCCAGACTTCACCTTCTCCTTCTCCTTCTTCTGCTTCTTCTGATTCACCCTCCAGACTTCACCTTCTCCTTCTCCTTCGTCTACTTCTCCTGATTCACCCTCCAAACTACACCTTCTACTTCTCCTTCTTCTACTTCTTCTGATTCACCCTCCAGATTTCACCTTCTCCTTCTCCTTCTTCTGCTTCTTCTGATTCACCCTCCAGACTTCACCTTCTCCTTCTCCTTCTTCTACTTCTTCTGATTCACCCTCCAGACTTTACCTTCTCCTTCTCCTTCTTCTACTTCTTCTGATTCACCCTCCAGACTTCACCTTCTCCTTCTCCTTCTTCTACTTCTTCTGATTCACCCTCCAGACTTCACCTTCTCCTTCTCCTTCTTCTACTTCTTCTGATTCACCCTCCTGACTTCACCTTCTCCTTCTCCTTCTTTTGCTTCTTCTGCTTCACCCTCCAGACTTCACCTTCTCCTTCTCCTTCTTCTGCTTCTTCTGCTTCACCCTCCAGACTTCACCTTCTCCGTCTCCTTCTTCTGCTTCTTCTGCTTCACCCTCCTGACTTCACCTTCTCCTTCTCCTTCTTCTACTTCTTCTGATTCACCCTCCAGACTTCACCTTCTCCTTCTCCTTCTTCTCCTTCTTCTGCTTCACCCTCCAGACTTCACCTTCACCTTCTCCTTCTTCTGCGTCTTCTGCTTCGCCCTCCAGACTTCACCTTCTCCTTCTCCTTCTTCTGTTTCTTCTGCTTCACCCTCCTGACTTCACCATCTCCTTCTCCTTCTTCTACTTCTTCTGCTTCACCCCCCTGACTTCACCTTCTCCTTCTCCTTCTTCTGCTTCTTCTGATTCACCCTCCTAACTTCACCTTCTCCTTCTCCTTCTTCTGCTTCTTCTGATTCACCCTCCTGACTTCACCTTCTCCTTCTCCTTCTTCTGCTTCTTCTGATTCACCCTCCAGACTTCACCTTCTCCTTCTCCTTCTTCTGCTTCTTCTGATTCACCCTCCAGACTTCATCTTCTCCTTCTCCTTCTTCTGCTTCTTCTGATTCACCCTCCAGACCTCACCTTCTCCTTCTCCTTCTTCTACTTCTTCTGATTCACCCTCCTGACTTCACCTTCTCCTTCTCCTTCATCTACTTCTTCTGCTTCACCCTCCAGACTTCACCTTCTCCTTCTCCTTCTTCTACTTCTTCTGATTCACCATCCAGACTTCACCTTCTCCTTCTCCTTCTTCTGCTTCTTCTGATTCACCCTCCAGACTTCACCTTCTCCTTCTCCTTCTTCTACTTCTTCTGATTCACCCTCCAGACTTCATCTTCTCCTTCTCCTTCTTCTGCTTCTTCTGATTCACCCTCCAGACTTCACCTTCTCCTTCTCCTTCTTCTGCTTCTTCTGATTCACCCTCCAGACTTCACCTTCTCCTTCTCCTTCTTCTACTTCTTCTGATTCACCCTCCAGACTTCACCTTCTCCTTCTCCTTCTTCTACTTCTTCTGATTCACCCTCCGGACTTCACCTTCTCCTTCTCCTTCTTCTGCTTCTTCTGATTCACCCTCCAGACTTCACCTTCTCCTTCTCCTTCTTCTGCTTCTTCTGATTCACCCTCCAGACTTCACCTTCTCCTTCTCCTTTTTCTGCTTCTTCTGATTCACCCTTCAGACTTCACCTTCTCCTTCTCCTTCTTCTGCCTCTTCTGATTCACCCTCCAGATCTCACCTTCTCCTTCTCCTTCTTCTACTTCTTCTGATTCACCCTCCAGACTTCATCTTCTCCTTCTCCTTCTTCTGCTTCTTCTGATTCACCCTCCAGATTTCACCTTCTCCTTCTCCTTCTTCTGCTTCTTCTGATTCACACTCCAGACTTCGCCTTCTCCTTCTCCTTCTTCTACTTCTTCTGATTCACCCTTCAGACTTCACCTTCTCCTTCTCCTTCTTATACTTCTTCTGATTCACCCTCCAGTCTTCACCTTCTCCTTCGCCTTCTTCTGCTTCTTCTGATTCACCCTCCAGATTTCACCTTCTCCTTCTCCTTCTTCTGCTTCTTCTGATTCACCCTCCAGACTTCACCTTCTCCTTCTCCTTCTTCTACTTCTTCTGATTCACCCTCCAGACTTCACCTTCTCCTTCTACTTCTTCTGCTTCTTCTGATTCAACCTCCAGACTTCACCTTCTCCTTCTCCTTCTTCTGCTTCTTCTGATTCACCCTCCATACTTCACCTTCTCCTTCTCCTTCTTCTGCTTCTTCCGATTCACCCTCCAGATTCACCTTCTCCTTCTCCTTCTTCTGCTTCTTCTGATTCACCCTCCAGACTTCACCTTCTCCTTCTGCTTCTTCTACTTCTTCTGAATCACCCTCCAGACTTCACCTTCTCCTTCTCCTTCTTCTGCTTCTTCTGATTCACCCTCCAGACTTCACCTTCTCCTTCTCCTTCGTCTACTTCTCCTGATTCACCCTCCAAACTACACCTTCTACTTCTCCTTCTTCTACTTCTTCTGATTCACCCTCCAGATTTCACCTTCTCCTTCTCCTTCTTCTGCTTCTTCTGATTCACCCTCCAGACTTCACCTTCTCCTTCTCCTTCTTCTACTTCTTCTGATTCACCCTCCAGACTTTACCTTCTCCTTCTCCTTCTTCTACTTCTTCTGATTCACCCTCCAGACTTCACCTTCTCCTTCTCCTTCTTCTACTTCTTCTGCTTCTCCCTCCAGACTTCACCTTCTCCTTCTCCTTCTTCTGCTTCTTCTGATTCACCCTCCAGACTTCACCTTCTCCTTCTCCTTCTTCTTCTTCTTCTGATTCACCCTCCAGACTTCACCTTCTCCTTCTCCTTCTTCTACTTCTTCTGATTCACCCTCCAGACTTCACCTTCTCCTTCTCCTTCTTCTACTTCTTCTGATTCACCCTCCTGACTTCACCTTCTCCTTCTCCTTCTTCTGCTTCTTCTGCTTCACCCTCCAGACTTCACCTTCTCCTTCTCCTTCTTCTGCTTCTTCTGCTTCACCCTCCAGACTTCACCTTCTCCGTCTCCTTCTTCTGCTTCTTCTGCTTCACCCTCCTGACTTCACCTTCTCCTTCTCCTTCTTCTACTTCTTCTGATTCACCCTCCAGACTTCACCTTCTCCTTCTCCTTCTTCTGCTTCTTCTGCTTCACCCTCCAGACTTCACCTTCACCTTCTCCTTCTTCTGCTTCTTCTGCTTCGCCCTCCAGACTTCACCTTCTCCTTCTCCTTCTTCTGTTTCTTCTGCTTCACCCTCCTGACTTCACCATCTCCTTCTCCTTCTTCTACTTCTTCTGCTTCACCCCCCTGACTTCACCTTCTCCTTCTCCTTCTTCTGCTTCTTCTGATTCACCCTCCTAACTTCACCTTCTCCTTCTCCTTCTTCTGCTTCTTCTGATTCACCCTCCTGACTTCACCTTCTCCTTCTCCTTCTTCTGCTTCTTCTGATTCACCCTCCAGACTTCACCTTCTCCTTCTCCTTCTTCTGCTTCTTCTGATTCACCCTCCAGACTTCATCTTCTCCTTCTCCTTCTTCTGCTTCTTCTGATTCACCCTGCAGACCTCACCTTCTCCTTCTCCTTCTTCTACTTCTTCTGATTCACCCTCCTGACTTCACCTTCTCCTTCTCCTTCATCTACTTCTTCTGCTTCACCCTCCAGACTTCACCTTCTCCTTCTCCTTCTTCTACTTCTTCTGATTCACCCTCCAGACTTCACCGTCTCCTTCTCCTTCTTCTACTTCTTCTGATTCACCCTCCAGACTTCACCTTCTCCTTCTCCTTCTTCTACTTCTTCTGATTCACCCTCCAGACTTCACCTTCTCCTTCTCCTTCTTCTGCTTCTTCTGATTCACCCTCCAGACTTCACCTTCTCCTTCTCCTTATTCTGCTTCTTCTGATTCACCCTCCAGACTTCACCTTCTCCTTCTCCTTCTTCTGCTTCTTCTGATTCACCCTCCAGACTTCACCTTCTCCTTCTCCTTCTTCTGCTTCTTCTGATTCACCCTCCAGACTTCACCTTCTCCTTCTCCTTCTTCTACTTCTTCTGATTCACCCTCCAGACTTCGCCTTCTCCTTCTCCTTCTTCTACTTCTTCTGATTCACCCTTCAGACTTCACCTTCTCCTTCTCCTTCTTATACTTCTTCTGATTCACCCTCCAGTCTTCACCTTCTCCTTCGCCTTCTTCTGCTTCTTCTGATTCACCCTCCAGATTTCACCTTCTCCTTCTCCTTCTTCTGCTTCTTCTGATTCACCCTCCAGACTTCACCTTCTCCTTCTGCTTCTTCTACTTCTTCTGAATCACCCTCCAGACTTCACCTTCTCCTTCTCCTTCTTCTGCTTCTTCTGATTCACCCTCCAGACTTCACCTTCTCCTTCTCCTTCGTCTACTTCTCCTGATTCACCCTCCAAACTACACCTTCTACTTCTCCTTCTTCTACTTCTTCTGATTCACCCTCCAGATTTCACCTTCTCCTTCTCCTTCTTCTGCTTCTTCTGATTCACCCTCCAGACTTCACCTTCTCCTTCTCCTTCTTCTACTTCTTCTGATTCACCCTCCAGACTTTACCTTCTCCTTCTCCTTCTTCTACTTCTTCTGATTCACCCTCCAGACTTCACCTTCTCCTTCTCCTTCTTCTACTTCTTCTGCTTCTCCCTCCAGACTTCACCTTCTCCTTCTCCTTCTTCTGCTTCTTCTGATTCACCCTCCAGACTTCACCTTCTCCTTCTCCTTCTTCTTCTTCTTCTGATTCACCCTCCAGACTTCACCTTCTCCTTCTCCTTCTTCTACTTCTTCTGATTCACCCTCCAGACTTCACCTTCTCCTTCTCCTTCTTCTACTTCTTCTGATTCACCCTCCTGACTTCACCTTCTCCTTCTCCTTCTTCTGCTTCTTCTGCTTCACCCTCCAGACTTCACCTTCTCCTTCTCCTTCTTCTGCTTCTTCTGCTTCACCCTCCAGACTTCACCTTCTCCGTCTCCTTCTTCTGCTTCTTCTGCTTCACCCTCCTGACTTCACCTTCTCCTTCTCCTTCTTCTACTTCTTCTGATTCACCCTCCAGACTTCACCTTCTCCTTCTCCTTCTTCTGCTTCTTCTGCTTCACCCTCCAGACTTCACCTTCACCTTCTCCTTCTTCTGCTTCTTCTGCTTCGCCCTCCAGACTTCACCTTCTCCTTCTCCTTCTTCTGTTTCTTCTGCTTCACCCTCCTGACTTCACCATCTCCTTCTCCTTCTTCTACTTCTTCTGCTTCACCCCCCTGACTTCACCTTCTCCTTCTCCTTCTTCTGCTTCTTCTGATTCACCCTCCTAACTTCACCTTCTCCTTCTCCTTCTTCTGCTTCTTCTGATTCACCCTCCTGACTTCACCTTCTCCTTCTCCTTCTTCTGCTTCTTCTGATTCACCCTCCAGACTTCACCTTCTCCTTCTCCTTCTTCTGCTTCTTCTGATTCACCCTCCAGACTTCATCTTCTCCTTCTCCTTCTTCTGCTTCTTCTGATTCACCCTCCAGACCTCACCTTCTCCTTCTCCTTCTTCTACTTCTTCTGATTCACCCTCCTGACTTCACCTTCTCCTTCTCCTTCATCTACTTCTTCTGCTTCACCCTCCAGACTTCACCTTCTCCTTCTCCTTCTTCTACTTCTTCTGATTCACCCTCCAGACTTCACCTTCTCCTTCTCCTTCTTCTGCTTCTTCTGCTTCACCCTCCAGACTTCACCTTCTCCGTCTCCTTCTTCTGCTTCTTCTGCTTCACCCTCCTGACTTCACCTTCTCCTTCTCCTTCTTCTACTTCTTCTGATTCACCCTCCAGACTTCACCTTCTCCTTCTCCTTCTTCTGCTTCTTCTGCTTCACCCTCCAGACTTCACCTTCACCTTCTCCTTCTTCTGCTTCTTCTGCTTCGCCCTCCAGACTTCACCGTCTCCTTCTCCTTCTTCTGTTTCTTCTGCTTCACCCTCCTGGCTTCACCATCTCCTTCTCCTTCTTCTACTTCTTCTGCTTCACCCCCCTGACTTCACCTTCTCCTTCTTCTTCTTCTGCTTCTTCTGATTCACCCTCCTAACTTCACCTTCTCCTTCTCCTTCTTCTGCTTCTTCTGATTCACCCTCCTGACTTCACCTTCTCCTTCTCCTTCTTCTGCTTCTTCTGATTCACCCTCCAGACTTCACCTTCTCCTTCTCCTTCTTCTGCTTCTTCTGATTCACCCTCCAGACCTCACCTTCTCCTTCTCCTTCTTCTACTTCTTCTGATTCACCCTCCTGACTTCACCTTCTCCTTCTCCTTCATCTACTTCTTCTGCTTCACCCTCCAGACTTCACCTTCTACTTCTCCTTCTTCTACTTCTTCTGATTCACCCTCCAGACTTCACCTTCTCCTTCTCCTTCTTCTACTTCTTCTGATTCACCCTCCAGACTTCACCTTCTCCTTCTCCTTCTTCTACTTCTTCTGATTCACCCTCCAGACTTCACCTTCTCCTTCTCCTTCTTCTGCTTCTTCTGATTCACCCTCCAGACTTCACCTTCTCCTTCTCCTTATTCTGCTTCTTCTGATTCACCCTCCAGACTTCACCTTCTCCTTCTCCTTCTTCTGCTTCTTCTGATTCACCCTCCAGACTTCACCTTCTCCTTCTCCTTCTTCTACTTCTTCTGATTCACCCTCCAGACTTCGCCTTCTCCTTCTCCTTCTTCTACTTCTTCTGATTCACCCTTCAGACTTCACCTTCTCCTTCTCCTTCTTATACTTCTTCTGATTCACCCTCCAGTCTTCACCTTCTCCTTCGCCTTCTTCTGCTTCTTCTGATTCACCCTCCAGATTTCACCTTCTCCTTCTCCTTCTTCTGCTTCTTCTGATTCACCCTCCAGACTTCACCTTCTCCTTCTCCTTCTTCTACTTCTTCTGATTCACCCTCCAGACTTCACCTTCTCCTTCTACTTCTTCTGCTTCTTCTGATTCAACCTCCAGACTTCACCTTCTCCTTCTCCTTCTTCTGCTTCTTCTGATTCACCCTCCATACTTCACCTTCTCCTTCTCCTTCTTCTGCTTCTTCCGATTCACCCTCCAGACTTCACCTTCTCCTTCTCCTTCTTCTGCTTCTTCTGATTCACCCTCCAGACTTCACCTTCTCCTTCTGCTTCTTCTACTTCTTCTGAATCACCCTCCAGACTTCACCTTCTCCTTCTCCTTCTTCTGCTTCTTCTGATTCACCCTCCAGACTTCACCTTCTCCTTCTCCTTCGTCTACTTCTCCTGATTCACCCTCCAAACTACACCTTCTACTTCTCCTTCTTCTACTTCTTCTGATTCACCCTCCAGATTTCACCTTCTCCTTCTCCTTCTTCTGCTTCTTCTGATTCACCCTCCAGACTTCACCTTCTCCTTCTCCTTCTTCTACTTCTTCTGATTCACCCTCCAGACTTTACCTTCTCCTTCTCCTTCTTCTACTTCTTCTGATTCACCCTCCAGACTTCACCTTCTCCTTCTCCTTCTTCTACTTCTTCTGCTTCTCCCTCCAGACTTCACCTTCTTCTTCTCCTTCTTCTGCTTCTTCTGATTCACCCTCCAGACTTCACCTTCTCCTTCTCCTTCTTCTACTTCTTCTGATTCACCCTCCAGACTTCACCTTCTCCTTCTCCTTCTTCTACTTCTTCTGATTCACCCTCCAGACTTCACCTTCTCCTTCTCCTTCTTCTACTTCTTCTGATTCACCCTCCTGACTTCACCTTCTCCTTCTCCTTCTTCTGCTTCTTCTGCTTCACCCTCCAGACTTCACCTTCTCCTTCTCCTTCTTCTGCTTCTTCTGCTTCACCCTCCAGACTTCACCTTCTCCGTCTCCTTCTTCTGCTTCTTCTGCTTCACCCTCCTGACTTCACCTTCTCCTTCTCCTTCTTCTACTTCTTCTGATTCACCCTCCAGACTTCACCTTCTCCTTCTCCTTCTTCTGCTTCTTCTGCTTCACCCTCCAGACTTCACCTTCACCTTCTCCTTCTTCTGCTTCTTCTGCTTCGCCCTCCAGACTTCACCTTCTCCTTCTCCTTCTTCTGTTTCTTCTGCTTCACCCTCCTGACTTCACCATCTCCTTCTCCTTCTTCTACTTCTTCTGCTTCACCCCCCTGACTTCACTTTCTCCTTCTCCTTCTTCTGCTTCTTCTGATTCACCCTCCTAACTTCACCTTCTCCTTCTCCTTCTTCTGCTTCTTCTGATTCACCCTCCTGACTTCACCTTCTCCTTCTCCTTCTTCTGCTTCTTCTGATTCACCCTCCAGACTTCACCTTCTCCTTCTCCTTCTTCTACTTCTTCTGATTCACCCTCCAGACTTCATCTTCTCCTTCTCCTTCTTCTGCTTCTTCTGATTCACCCTCCAGACCTCACCTTCTCCTTCTCCTTCTTCTACTTCTTCTGATTCACCCTCCAGACTTCACCTTCTCCTTCTGCTTCTTCTACTTCTTCTGAATCACCCTCCAGACTTCACCTTCTCCTTCTCCTTCTTCTGCTTCTTCTGATTCACCCTCCAGACTTCACCTTCTCCTTCTCCTTCTTCTACTTCTTCTGATTCACCCTCCAGACTTTACCTTCTCCTTCTCCTTCTTCTACTTCTTCTGATTCACCCTCCAGACTTCACCTTCTCCTTCTCCTTCTTCTACTTCTTCTGCTTCTCCCTCCAGACTTCACCTTCTTCTTCTCCTTCTTCTGCTTCTTCTGATTCACCCTCCAGACTTCACCTTCTCCTTCTCCTTCTTCTACTTCTTCTGATTCACCCTCCAGACTTCACCTTCTCCTTCTCCTTCTTCTACTTCTTCTGATTCACCCTCCAGACTTCACCTTCTCCTTCTCCTTCTTCTACTTCTTCTGATTCACCCTCCTGACTTCACCTTCTCCTTCTCCTTCTTCTGCTTCTTCTGCTTCACCCTCCAGACTTCACCTTCTCCTTCTCCTTCTTCTGCTTCTTCTGCTTCACCCTCCAGACTTCACCTTCTCCGTCTCCTTCTTCTGCTTCTTCTGCTTCACCCTCCTGACTTCACCTTCTCCTTCTCCTTCTTCTACTTCTTCTGATTCACCCTCCAGACTTCACCTTCTCCTTCTCCTTCTTCTGCTTCTTCTGCTTCACCCTCCAGACTTCACCTTCACCTTCTCCTTCTTCTGCTTCTTCTGCTTCGCCCTCCAGACTTCACCTTCTCCTTCTCCTTCTTCTGTTTCTTCTGCTTCACCCTCCTGACTTCACCATCTCCTTCTCCTTCTTCTACTTCTTCTGCTTCACCCCCCTGACTTCACCTTCTCCTTCTCCTTCTTCTGCTTCTTCTGATTCACCCTCCTAACTTCACCTTCTCCTTCTCCTTCTTCTGCTTCTTCTGATTCACCCTCCTGACTTCACCTTCTCCTTCTCCTTCTTCTGCTTCTTCTGATTCACCCTCCAGACTTCACCTTCTCCTTCTCCTTCTTCTACTTCTTCTGATTCACCCTCCAGACTTCATCTTCTCCTTCTCCTTCTTCTGCTTCTTCTGATTCACCCTCCAGACCTCACCTTCTCCTTCTCCTTCTTCTACTTCTTCTGATTCACCCTCCTGACTTCACCTTCTCCTTCTCCTTCATCTACTTCTTCTGCTTCACCCTCCAGACTTCACCTTCTCCTTCTCCTTCTTCTACTTCTTCTGATTCACCCTCCAGACTTCACCTTCTCCTTCTCCTTCTTCTACTTCTTCTGATTCACCCTCCAGACTTCACCTTCTCCTTCTCCTTCTTCTACTTCTTCTGATTCACCCTCCAGACTTCACCTTCTCCTTCTCCTTCTTCTGCTTCTTCTGATTCACCCTCCAGACTTCGCCTTCTCCTTCTCCTTATTCTGCTTCTTCTGATTCACCCTCCAGACTTCACCTTCTCCTTCTCCTTCTTCTGCTTCTTCTGATTCACCCTCCAGACTTCACCTTCTCCTTCTCCTTCTTCTGCTTCTTCTGATTCACCCTCCAGACTTCACCTTCTCCTTCTCCTTCTTCTACTTCTTCTGATTCACCCTCCAGACTTCACCTTCTCCTTCTCCTTCTTCTGCTTCTTCTGATTCACCCTCCAGACTTCACCTTCTCCTTCTCCTTCGTCTACTTCTTCTGATTCACCCTTCAGACTACACCTTCTCCTTCTCCTTCTTCTACTTCTTCTGATTCACCCTCCAGACTTCACCTTCTCCTTCTCCTTCTTCTCTTTCTTCTGATTCACCCTCCAGACTTCATCTTCTCCTTCTCCTTCTTCTACTTCTTCTGATTCACCCTCCAGACTTCACCTTCTCCTTCTCCTTCTTCTACTTCTTCTGATTCACCCTCCAGACTTCATCTTCTCCTTCTCCTTCTTCTGCTTCTTCTGACTCACCCTCCAGACTTCACCTTCTCCTTCTCCTTCTTCTACTTATTCTGATTCACCCTCCAGTCTTCACCTTCTCCTTCTCCTTCTTCTGTTTCTTCTGCTTCACCCTCCAGACTTCACCTTCTCCTTCTCCTTCTTCTGCTTCTTCTGCTTCACACTCCAGACTTCACCTTCTCCTTCTCCTTCTTCTGCTTCTTCTGCTGCGCCCTCCAGGCTTCACCTTCTCCTTCTCCTTCTTCTGCTTCTTCTGCTTCACCGTCCTGACTTCACCTTCTCCTTCTCCTTCTTCTACTTCTTCTGCTACACCCCCCTGACTTCACCTGCTCCTTCTCCTTCTTCTGCTTCTTCTGATTCACCCTCCTAAATTCACCTTCTCCTTCTCCTTCTTCTGCTTCTTCTGATTCACCCTCCTGACTTCTCCTTCTCCTTCTCCTTCTTCTGCTTCTTCTGATTCACCCTCCAGACTTCACCTTCTCCTTCTCCTTCTTCTGCTTCTTCTGATTCACCCTCCAGACTTCACCTTCTCCTTCTCCTTCTTCTGCTTCTTCTGCTTCACCCTCCAGACTTCACCTTCTCCTTCTCCTTCTTCTGCTTCTTCTGCTTCACCCTCCTGACTTCACCTTCTCCTTCTCCTTCTTCTACTTCTTCTGATTCACCCTCCAGACTTCACCTACTCCTTCTCCTTCTTCTGCTTCTTCTGCTTCACCCTCCAGACTTCACCTTCTCCTTCTCCTTCTTCTGCTTCTTCTGCTTCGCCCTCCAGACTTCACCTTCTCCTTCTCCTTCTTCTGCTTCTTCTGCTTCACTCTCCTGACTTCACCTTCTCCTTCTCCTTCTTCTACTTCTTCTGATTCACCCTCCAGACTTCACCCTCTCCTTCTCCTTCTTCTGCTTCTTCTGCTTCACCCTCCAGACTTCACCTTCTCTTTCTCCTTCTTCTGCTTCTTCTGCTGCGCCCTCCAGACTTCACCTTCTCCTTCTCCTTCTTCTGCTTCTTCTGATTCACCCTCCAGACTTCACCTTCTCCTTCTCCTTCTTCTACTTCTTCTGATCCACCCTCCTGACTTCACCTTCTCCTTCTCCTTCTTCTGCTTCACCCTCCAGACTTCACCTTCTCCTTCTCCTTCTTCTGCTTCTTCTGCTTCACCCACCAGACTTCACCTTCTCCTTCTCCTTCTTCTGCTTCTTCTGCTTCACCCTCCTGACTTCACCTTCTCCTTCTCCTTCTTCTACTTCTTCTGATTCACCCTCCAGACTTCACCTACTCCTTCTCCTTCTTCTGCTTCTTCTGCTTCACCCTCCAGACTTCACCTTCTCCTTCTCCTTCTTCTGCTTCTTCTGCTTCACTCTCCTGACTTCACCTTCTCCTTCTCCTTCTTCTACTTCTTCTGATTCACCCTCCAGACTTCACCCTCTCCTTCTCCTTCTTCTGCTTCTTCTGCTTCACCCTCCAGACTGCACCTTCTCCTTCTCCTTCTTCTGCTTCTTCTGCTTGACCGTCCTGACTTCACCTTCTCCTTCTCCTTCTTCTACTTCTTCTGCTTCACCCCCCTGACTTCACCTGCTCCTTCTCCTTCTTCTGCTTCTTCTGATTCACCCTCCTAACTTCACCTTCTCCTTCTCCTTCTTCTGCTTCTTCTGATTCACCCTCCAGACTTCACCTTCTCCTTCTCCTTCTTCTACTTCGTCTGATTCACCCTCCAGACTTCACCTTCTCCTTCTCCTTCTTCTACTTCTTCTGATTCACCCTCCAGTCTTCAACTACTCCTTCTCCTTCTTCTGTTTCTTCTGCTTCACCCTCCAGACTTCACCTTCTCCTTCTCTTTCTTCTGCTTCTTCTGATTCACCCTCCAGACTTCATCTTCTCCTTCTCCTTCTTCTGATTCTTCTGATTCACCCTCCAGACTTCACCTTCTCCTTCTCCTTCTTCTGCTTCTTCTGACTCACCCTCCTGACTTCACCTTCTCCTTCTCCTTCTTCTACTTCTTCTGCTTCACCCTCCAGACTTCACCTTCTCCTTCTCCTTCTTCTACTTCTTCTGATTCACCCTCCAGACTTCACCTTCTCCTTCTCCTTCTTCTGCTTCTTCTGATTCACCCTCCAGACTTCACCTTCTACTTCTCCTTATTCTGCTTCTTCTGATTCACCCTCCAGACTTCACCTTCTCCTTCTCCTTCTTCTGCTTCTTCTGATTCACCCTCCAGACTTCACCTTTTCCTTCTCCTTCTTCTGCTTCTTCTGATTCACCCTCCAGACTTCACCTTCTCCTTCTCCTTCTTCTGCTTCTTCTGATTCACCCTCCAGACTTCACCTTCTCCTTCTCCTTCTTCTACTTCTTCTGATTCACCCTCCAGACTTCACCTTCTCCTTCTCTTTCTTCTGCTTCTTCTGATTCACCCTCCAGACTTCACCTTCTCCTTCTCCTTCTTCTACTTCTTCTGATTCACCCTCCAGACTTCACCTTCTCCTTCTCCTTCTTCTGCTTCTTCTGATTCACCCTCCAGAATTCACCTTCTCCTTCTCCTTCGTCTACTTCTTCTGATTCACCCTCCAGACTACACCTTCTCCTTCTCCTTCTTCTACTTCTTCTCATTCACCCTCCAGACTTCACCTCCTCCTTCTCCTTCTTCTCTTTCTTCTGATTCACCCTCCAGACTTCAACTTCTCCTTCTCCTTCTTCTACTTGTTCTGATTCACCCTCCAGACTTCACCTTCTCCTTCTCCTTCTTCTACTTCTTCTGATTCACCCTCCAGACTTCATCTTCTCCTTCTCCTTCTTCTGCTTCTTCTGATTCACCCTCCAGACTTCACCTTCTCCTTCTCCTTCTTCTGCTTCTTCTGATTCACCCTCCAGACTTCAACTTCTCCTTCTCCTTCTTCTACTTCTTCTGATTCACGCTCCAGACTTCACCTTCTTCTCCTTCTTCTACTTCTTCTGATTCACCCTCCAGTCTTCACCTTCTCCTTCTCCTTCTTCTGTTTCTTCTGCTTCACCCTCCAGACTTCACCTTCTCCTTCTCTTTCTTCTGCTTCTTCTGCTTCACCCTCCAGACTTCACCTTCTCCTTCTCCTTCTTCTGCTTCTTCTGCTTCACTCTCCTGACTTCACCTTCTCCTTCTCCTTCTTCTACTTCTTCTGATTCACCCTCCAGACTTCACCCTCTCCTTCTCCTTCTTCTGCTTCTTCTGCTTCACCCTCCAGACTGCACCTTCTCCTTCTCCTTCTTCTGCTTCTTCTGCTTGACCGTCCTGACTTCACCTTCTCCTTCTCCTTCTTCTACTTCTTCTGCTTCACCCCCCTGACTTCACCTGCTCCTTCTCCTTCTTCTGCTTCTTCTGATTCACCCTCCTAACTTCACCTTCTCCTTCTCCTTCTTCTGCTTCTTCTGATTCACCCTCCTGACTTCACCTGCTCCTTCTCCTTCTTCTGCTTCTTCTGATTCACCCTCCTAACTTCACCTTCTCCTTCTCCTTCTTCTGCTTCTTCTGATTCACCCTCCAGACTTCACCTTCTCCTTCTCCTTCTTCTACTTCGTCTGATTCACCCTCCAGACTTCACCTTCTCCTTCTCCTTCTTCTACTTCTTCTGATTCACCCTCCAGTCTTCACCTACTCCTTCTCCTTCTTCTGTTTCTTCTGCTTCACCCTCCAGACTTCACCTTCTCCTTCTCTTTCTTCTGCTTCTTCTGATTCACCCTCCAGACTTCATCTTCTCCTTCTCCTTCTTCTGATTCTTCTGATTCACCCTCCAGACTTCACCTTCTCCTTCTCCTTCTTCTGCTTCTTCTGATTCACCCTCCTGACTTCACCTTCTCCTTCTCCTTCTTCTACTTCTTCTGCTTCACCCTCCAGACTTCACCTTCTCCTTCTCCTTCTTCTGCTTCTTCTGCTTCACTCTCCTGACTTCACCTTCTCCTTCTCCTTCTTCTACTTCTTCTGATTCACCCTCCAGACTTCACCCTCTCCTTCTCCTTCTTCTGCTTCTTCTGCTTCACCCTCCAGACTTCACCTTCTCTTTCTCCTTCTTCTGCTTCTTCTGCTGCGCCCTCCAGACTTCACCTTCTCCTTCTCCTTCTTCTGCTTCTTCTGATTCACCCTCCAGACTTCACCTTCTCCTTCTCCTTCTTCTACTTCTTCTGATCCACCCTCCTGACTTCACCTTCTCCTTCTCCTTCTTCTGCTTCACCCTCCAGACTTCACCTTCTCCTTCTCCTTCTTCTGCTTCTTCTGCTTCACCCACCAGACTTCACCTTCTCCTTCTCCTTCTTCTGCTTCTTCTGCTTCACCCTCCTGACTTCACCTTCTCCTTCTCCTTCTTCTACTTCTTCTGATTTACCCTCCAGACTTCACCTACTCCTTCTCCTTCTTCTGCTTCTTCTGCTTCACCCTCCAGACTTCACCTTCTCCTTCTCCTTCTTCTGCTTCTTCTGCTTCACTCTCCTGACTTCACCTTCTCCTTCTCCTTCTTCTACTTCTTCTGATTCACCCTCCAGACTTCACCCTCTCCTTCTCCTTCTTCTGCTTCTTCTGCTTCACCCTCCAGACTGCACCTTCTCCTTCTCCTTCTTCTGCTTCTTCTGCTTGACCGTCCTGACTTCACCTTCTCCTTCTCCTTCTTCTACTTCTTCTGCTTCACCCCCCTGACTTCACCTGCTCCTTCTCCTTCTTCTGCTTCTTCTGATTCACCCTCCTAACTTCACCTTCTCCTTCTCCTTCTTCTGCTTCTTCTGATTCACCCTCCAGACTTCACCTTCTCCTTCTACTTCGTCTGATTCACCCTCCAGACTTCACCTTCTCCTTCTCCTTCTTCTACTTCTTCTGATTCACCCTCCAGTCTTCACCTACTCCTTCTCCTTCTTCTGTTTCTTCTGCTTCACCCTCCAGACTTCACCTTCTCCTTCTCTTTCTTCTGCTTCTTCTGATTCACCCTCCAGACTTCATCTTCTCCTTCTCCTTCTTCTGATTCTTCTGATTCACCCTCCAGACTTCACCTTCTCCTTCTCCTTCTTCTGCTTCTTCTGACTCACCCTCCTGACTTCACCTTCTCCTTCTCCTTCTTCTACTTCTTCTGCTTCACCCTCCAGACTTCACCTTCTCCTTCTCCTTCTTCTACTTCTTCTGATTCACCCTCCAGACTTCACCTTCTCCTTCTCCTTCTTCTGCTTCTTCTGATTCACCCTCCAGACTTCACCTTCTACTTCTCCTTATTCTGCTTCTTCTGATTCACCCTCCAGACTTCACCTTCTCCTTCTCCTTCTTCTGCTTCTTCTGATTCACCCTCCAGACTTCACCTTTTCCTTCTCCTTCTTCTGCTTCTTCTGATTCACCCTCCAGACTTCACCTTCTCCTTCTCCTTCTTCTGCTTCTTCTGATTCACCCTCCAGACTTCACCTTCTCCTTCTCCTTCTTCTACTTCTTCTGATTCACCCTCCAGACTTCACCTTCTCCTTCTCTTTCTTCTGCTTCTTCTGATTCACCCTCCAGACTTCACCTTCTCCTTCTCCTTCTTCTACTTCTTCTGATTCACCCTCCAGACTTCACCTTCTCCTTCTCCTTCTTCTGCTTCTTCTGATTCACCCTCCAGACTTCACCTTCTCCTTCTCCTTCGTCTACTTCTTCTGATTCACCCTCCAGACTACACCTTCTCCTTCTCCTTCTTCTACTTCTTCTCATTCACCCTCCAGACTTCACCTTCTCCTTCTCCTTCTTCTCTTTCTTCTGATTCACCCTCCAGACTTCAACTTCTCCTTCTCCTTCTTCTACTTGTTCTGATTCACCCTCCAGACTTCACCTTCTCCTTCTCCTTCTTCTACTTCTTCTGATTCACCCTCCAGACTTCATCTTCTCCTTCTCCTTCTTCTGCTTCTTCTGATTCACCCTCCAGACTTCACCTTCTCCTTCTCCTTCTTCTGCTTCTTCTGATTCACCCTCCAGACTTCAACTTCTCCTTCTCCTTCTTCTACTTCTTCTGATTCACGCTCCAGACTTCACCTTCTTCTCCTTCTTCTACTTCTTCTGATTCACCCTCCAGTCTTCACCTTCTCCTTCTCCTTCTTCTGTTTCTTCTGCTTCACCCTCCAGACTTCACCTTCTCCTTCTCTTTCTTCTGCTTCTTCTGCTTCACCCTCCAGACTTCACCTTCTCCTTCTCCTTCTTCTGCTTCTTCTGCTTCACTCTCCTGACTTCACCTTCTCCTTCTCCTTCTTCTACTTCTTCTGATTCACCCTCCAGACTTCACCCTCTCCTTCTCCTTCTTCTGCTTCTTCTGCTTCACCCTTCAGACTGCACCTTCTCCTTCTCCTTCTTCTGCTTCTTCTGCTTGACCGTCCTGACTTCACCTTCTCCTTCTCCTTCTTCTACTTCTTCTGCTTCACTCCCCTGACTTCACCTGCTCCTTCTCCTTCTTCTGCTTCTTCTGATTCACCCTCCTAACTTCACCTTCTCCTTCTCCTTCTTCTGCTTCTTCTGATTCACCCTCCAGACTTCACCTTCTCCTTCTCCTTCTTCTACTTCGTCTGATTCACCCTCCAGACTTCACCTTCTCCTTCTCCTTCTTCTACTTCTTCTGATTCACCCTCCAGTCTTCACCTACTCCTTCTCCTTCTTCTGTTTCTTCTGCTTCACCCTCCAGACTTCACCTTCTCCTTCTCTTTCTTCTGCTTCTTCTGATTCACCCTCCAGACTTCATCTTCTCCTTCTCCTTCTTCTGATTCTTCTGATTCACCCTCCAGACTTCACCTTCTCCTTCTCCTTCTTCTGCTTCTTCTGATTCACCCTCCTGACTTCACCTTCTCCTTCTCCTTCTTCTACTTCTTCTGCTTCACCCTCCAGACTTCACCTTCTCCTTCTCCTTCTTCTACTTCTTCTGATTCACCCTCCAGACTTCACCTTCTCCTTCTCCTTCTTCTGCTTCTTCTGATTCACCCTCCAGACTTCACCTTCTACTTCTCCTTATTCTGCTTCTTCTGATTCACCCTCCAGACTTCACCTTCTCCTTCTCCTTCTTCTGCTTCTTCTGATTCACCCTCCAGACTTCACCTTTTCCTTCTCCTTCTTCTGCTTCTTCTGATTCACCCTCCAGACTTCACCTTCTCCTTCTCCTTCTTCTGCTTCTTCTGATTCACCCTCCAGACTTCACCTTCTCCTTCTCCTTCTTCTACTTCTTCTGATTCACCCTCCAGACTTCACCTTCTCCTTCTCTTTCTTCTGCTTCTTCTGATTCACCCTCCAGACTTCACCTTCTCCTTCTCCTTCTTCTACTTCTTCTGATTCACCCTCCAGACTTCACCTTCTCCTTCTCCTTCTTCTGCTTCTTCTGATTCACCCTCCAGACTTCACCTTCTCCTTCTCCTTCGTCTACTTCTTCTGATTCACCCTCCAGACTACACCTTCTCCTTCTCCTTCTTCTACTTCTTCTCATTCACCCTCCAGACTTCACCTTCTCCTTCTCCTTCTTCTCTTTCTTCTGATTCACCCTCCAGACTTCAACTTCTCCTTCTCCTTCTTCTACTTGTTCTGATTCACCCTCCAGACTTCACCTTCTCCTTCTCCTTCTTCTACTTCTTCTGATTCACCCTCCAGACTTCATCTTCTCCTTCTCCTTCTTCTGCTTCTTCTGATTCACCCTCCAGACTTCACCTTCTCCTTCTCCTTCTTCTGCTTCTTCTGATTCACCCTCCAGACTTCAACTTCTCCTTCTCCTTCTTCTACTTCTTCTGATTCACGCTCCAGACTTCACCTTCTTCTCCTTCTTCTACTTCTTCTGATTCACCCTCCAGTCTTCACCTTCTCCTTCTCCTTCTTCTGTTTCTTCTGCTTCACCCTCCAGACTTCACCTTCTCCTTCTCCTTCTTCTGCTTCTTCTGCTTCACACTCCAGACTTCACCTTCTCCTTCTCCTTCTTCTGCTGCGCCCTCCAGGCTTCACCTTCTCCTTCTCCTTCTTCTGCTTCTTCTGCTTCACCGTCCTGACTTCACCTTCTCCTTCTCCTTATTCTACTTCTTCTGCTACAACCCCCTGACTTCACCTGCTCCTTCTCCTTCTTCTGCTTCTTCTGATTCACCCTCCTAAATTCACCTTCTCCTTCTCCTTCTTCTGCTTCTTCTGATTCACCCTCCTGACTTCACCTTCTCCTTCTCCTTCTTCTGCTTCTTCTGATTCACCCTCCAGACTTCACCTTCTCCTTCTCCTTCTTCTGCTTCTTCTGATTCACCCTCCAGACTTCACCTTCTCCTTCTCCTTCTTCTGCTTCTTCTGCTTCACCCTCCAGACTTCACCTTCTCCTTCTCCTTCTTCTGCTTCTTCTGCTTCACCCTCCTGACTTCACCTTCTCCTTCTCCTTCTTCTACTTCTTCTGATTCACCCTCCAGACTTCACCTACTCCTTCTCCTTCTTCTGCTTCAACCTCCAGACTTCACCTTCTCCTTCTCCTTCTTCTGCTTCTTCTGCTTCGCCCTCCAGACTTCACCTTCTCCTTCTCCTTCTTCTGCTTCTTCTGCTTCACTCTCCTGACTTCACCTTCTCCTTCTCCTTCTTCTACTTCTTCTGATTCACCCTCCAGACTTCACCCTCTCCTTCTCCTTCTTCTGCTTCTTCTGCTTCACCCTCCAGACTTCACCTTCTCTTTCTCCTTCTTCTGCTTCTTCTGCTGCGCCCTCCAGACTTCACCTTCTCCTTCTCCTTCTTCTGCTTCTTCTGATTCACCCTCCAGACTTCACCTTCTCCTTCTCCTTCTTCTACTTCTTCTGATCCACCCTCCTGACTTCACCTTCTCCTTCTCCTTCTTCTGCTTCTTCTGCTTCACCCTCCAGACTTCACCTTCTCCTTCTCCTTCTTCTGCTTCTTCTGCTTCACCCACCAGACTTCACCTTCTCCTTCTCCTTCTTCTGCTTCTTCTGCTTCACCCTCCTGACTTCACCTACTCCTTCTCCTTCTTCTGCTTCTTCTGCTTCACCCTCCAGACTTCACCCTCTCCTTCTCCTTCTTCTGCTTCTTCTGCTTCACCCTCCAGACTTCACCTTCTCTTTCTCCTTCTTCTGCTTCTCCTGCTGCGCCCTCCAGACTTCGTCTTCTCCTTCTCCTTCTTCTGCTTCTTCTGATTCACCCTCCAGACTTCACCTTCTCCTTCTCCTTCTTCTACTTCTTCTGATCCACCCTCCTGACTTCACCTTCTCCTTCTCCTTCTTCTGCTTCTTCTGCTTCACCCTCCAGACTTCACCTTCTCCTTCTCCTTCTTCTGCTTCTTCTGCTTCACCCACCAGACTTCACCTTCTCCTTCTCCTTCTTCTGCTTCTTCTGCTTCACCCTCCTGACTTCACCTTATCCTTCTCCTTCTTCTACTTCTTCTGATTCACCCTCCAGACTTCACCTACTCCTTCTCCTTCTTCTGCTTCTTCTGCTTCACCCTCCAGACTTCACCTTCTCCTTCTCCTTCTTCTGCTTCTTCTGCTTCGCCCTCCAGACTTCACCTTCTCCTTCTCCTTCTTCTGCTTCTTCTGCTTCACTCTCCTGACTTCACCTTCTCCTTCTCCTTCTTCTACTTCTTCTGATTCACCCTCCAGACTTCACCCTCTCCTTCTCCTTCTTCTGCTTCATCTGCTTCACCCTCCAGACTTCACCTTCTCCTTCTCCTTCTTCTGCTTCTTCTGATTCACCCTCCTGACTTCACCTTCTCCTTCTCCTTCTTCTACTTCTTCTGCTTCACCCTCCAGACTTCACCTTCTCCTTCTCCTTCTTCTACTTCTTCTGATTCACCCTCCAGACTTCACCTTCTCCTTCTCCTTCTTCTGCTTCTTCTGATTCACCCTCCAGACTTCACCTTCTACTTCTCCTTATTTTGCTTCTTCTGATTCACCCTCCAGACTTCACCTTCTCCTTCTCCTTCTTCTGCTTCTTCTGATTCACCCTCCAGACTTCACCCCTTTCCTTCTCCTTCTTCTGCTTCTTCTGATTCACCCTCCAGACTTCACCTTCTCCTTCTCCTTCTTCTGCTTCTTCTGATTCACCCTCCAGACTTCACCTTCTCCTTCTCCTTCTTCTACTTCTTCTGATTCACCCTCCAGACTTCACCTTCTCCTTCTCTTTCTTCTGCTTCTTCTGATTCACCCTCCAGACTTCACCTTCTCCTTCTCCTTCTTCTACTTCTTCTGATTCACCCTCCAGACTTCACCTTCTCCTTCTCCTTCTTCTGCTTCTTCTGATTCACCCTCCAGACTTCACCTTCTCCTTCTCCTTCGTCTACTTCTTCTGATTCACCCTCCAGACTACACCTTCTCCTTCTCCTTCTTCTACTTCTTCTCATTCACCCTCCAGACTTCACCTTCTCCTTCTCCTTCTTCTCTTTCTTCTGATTCACCCTCCAGACTTCAACTTCTCCTTCTCCTTCTTCTACTTGTTCTGATTCACCCTCCAGACTTCACCTTCTCCTTCTCCTTCTTCTACTTCTTCTGATTCACCCTCCAGACTTCATCTTCTCCTTCTCCTTCTTCTGCTTCTTCTGATTCACCCTCCAGACTTCACCTTCTCCTTCTCCTTCTTCTGCTTCTTCTGATTCACCCTCCAGACTTCAACTTCTCCTTCTCCTTCTTCTACTTCTTCTGATTCACGCTCCAGACTTCACCTTCTTCTCCTTCTTCTACTTCTTCTGATTCACCCTCCAGTCTTCACCTTCTCCTTCTCCTTCTTCTGTTTCTTCTGCTTCACCCTCCAGACTTCACCTTCTCCTTCTCCTTCTTCTGCTTCTTCTGCTTCACACTCCAGACTTCACCTTCTCCTTCTCCTTCTTCTGCTGCGCCCTCCAGGCTTCACCTTCTCCTTCTCCTTCTTCTGCTTCTTCTGCTTCACCGTCCTGACTTCACCTTCTCCTTCTCCTTATTCTACTTCTTCTGCTACAACCCCCTGACTTCACCTGCTCCTTCTCCTTCTTCTGCTTCTTCTGATTCACCCTCCTAAATTCACCTTCTCCTTCTCCTTCTTCTGCTTCTTCTGATTCACCCTCCTGACTTCACCTTCTCCTTCTCCTTCTTCTGCTTCTTCTGATTCACCCTCCAGACTTCACCTTCTCCTTCTCCTTCTTCTGCTTCTTCTGATTCACCCTCCAGACTTCACCTTCTCCTTCTCCTTCTTCTGCTTCTTCTGCTTCACCCTCCAGACTTCACCTTCTCCTTCTCCTTCTTCTGCTTCTACTGCTTCACCCTCCTGACTTCACCTTCTCCTTCTCCTTCTTCTACTTCTTCTGATTCACCCTCCAGACTTCACCTACTCCTTCTCCTTCTTCTGCTTCAACCTCCAGACTTCACCTTCTCCTTCTCCTTCTTCTGCTTCTTCTGCTTCGCCCTCCAGACTTCACCTTCTCCTTCTCCTTCTTCTGCTTCTTCTGCTTCACTCTCCTGACTTCACCTTCTCCTTCTCCTTCTTCTACTTCTTCTGATTCACCCTCCAGACTTCACCCTCTCCTTCTCCTTCTTCTGCTTCTTCTGCTTCACCCTCCAGACTTCACCTTCTCTTTCTCCTTCTTCTGCTTCTTCTGCTGCGCCCTCCAGACTTCACCTTCTCCTTCTCCTTCTTCTGCTTCTTCTGATTCACCCTCCAGACTTCACCTTCTCCTTCTCCTTCTTCTACTTCTTCTGATCCACCCTCCTGACTTCACCTTCTCCTTCTCCTTCTTCTGCTTCTTCTGCTTCACCCTCCAGACTTCACCTTCTCCTTCTCCTTCTTCTGCTTCTTCTGCTTCACCCACCAGACTTCACCTTCTCCTTCTCCTTCTTCTGCTTCTTCTGCTTCACCCTCCTGACTTCACCTACTCCTTCTCCTTCTTCTGCTTCTTCTGCTTCACCCTCCAGACTTCACCCTCTCCTTCTCCTTCTTCTGCTTCTTCTGCTTCACCCTCCAGACTTCACCTTCTCTTTCTCCTTCTTCTGCTTCTCCTGCTGCGCCCTCCAGACTTCGTCTTCTCCTTCTCCTTCTTCTGCTTCTTCTGATTCACCCTCCAGACTTCACCTTCTCCTTCTCCTTCTTCTACTTCTTCTGATCCACCCTCCTGACTTCACCTTCTCCTTCTCCTTCTTCTGCTTCTTCTGCTTCACCCTCCAGACTTCACCTTCTCCTTCTCCTTCTTCTGCTTCTTCTGCTTCACCCACCAGACTTCACCTTCTCCTTCTCCTTCTTCTGCTTCTTCTGCTTCACCCTCCTGACTTCACCTTATCCTTCTCCTTCTTCTACTTCTTCTGATTCACCCTCCAGACTTCACCTACTCCTTCTCCTTCTTCTGCTTCTTCTGCTTCACCCTCCAGACTTCACCTTCTCCTTCTCCTTCTTCTGCTTCTTCTGCTTCGCCCTCCAGACTTCACCTTCTCCTTCTCCTTCTTCTGCTTCTTCTGCTTCACTCTCCTGACTTCACCTTCTCCTTCTCCTTCTTCTACTTCTTCTGATTCACCCTCCAGACTTCACCCTCTCCTTCTCCTTCTTCTGCTTCTTCTGCTTCACCCTCCAGACTTCACCTTCTCTTTCTCCTTCTTCTGCTTCTTCTGCTGCGCCCTCCAGACTTCACCTTCTCCTTCTCCTTCTTCTGCTTCTTCTGATTCACCCTCCAGACTTCACCTTCTCCTTCTCCTTCTTCTACTTCTTCTGATCCACCCTCCTGACTTCACCTTCTCCTTCTCCTTCTTCTGCTTCTTCTGCTTCACCCTCCAGACTTCACCTTCTCCTTCTCCTTCTTCTGCTTCTTCTGCTTCACCCACCAGACTTCACCTTCTCCTTCTCCTTCTTCTGCTTCTTCTGCTTCACCCTCCTGACTTCACCTACTCCTTCTCCTTCTTCTGCTTCTTCTGCTTCACCCTCCAGACTTCACCCTCTCCTTCTCCTTCTTCTGCTTCTTCTGCTTCACCCTCCAGACTTCACCTTCTCTTTCTCCTTCTTCTGCTTCTCCTGCTGCGCCCTCCAGACTTCGTCTTCTCCTTCTCCTTCTTCTGCTTCTTCTGATTCACCCTCCAGACTTCACCTTCTCCTTCTCCTTCTTCTACTTCTTCTGATCCACCCTCCTGACTTCACCTTCTCCTTCTCCTTCTTCTGCTTCTTCTGCTTCACCCTCCAGACTTCACCTTCTCCTTCTCCTTCTTCTGCTTCTTCTGCTTCACCCACCAGACTTCACCTTCTCCTTCTCCTTCTTCTGCTTCTTCTGCTTCACCCTCCTGACTTCACCTTATCCTTCTCCTTCTTCTACTTCTTCTGATTCACCCTCCAGACTTCACCTACTCCTTCTCCTTCTTCTGCTTCTTCTGCTTCACCCTCCAGACTTCACCTTCTCCTTCTCCTTCTTCTGCTTCTTCTGCTTCGCCCTCCAGACTTCACCTTCTCCTTCTCCTTCTTCTGCTTCTTCTGCTTCACTCTCCTGACTTCACCTTCTCCTTCTCCTTCTTCTACTTCTTCTGATTCACCCTCCAGACTTCACCCTCTCCTTCTCCTTCTTCTGCTTCATCTGCTTCACCCTCCAGACTTCACCTTCTCCTTCTCCTTCTTCTGCTTCTTCTGCTTCACCGTCCTGACTTCACCTTCTCCTTCTCCTTCTTCTACTTCTTCTGCTTCACCCCCCTGACTTCACCTGCTCCTTCTCCTTCTTCTGCTTCTTCTGATTCACCCTCCTAACTTCACCTTCTCCTTCTCCTTCTTCTGCTTCTTCTGATTCACCCTCCAGACTTCACCTTCTCCTTCTCCTTCTTCTACTTCGTCTGATACACCCTCCAGACTTCACCTTCTCCTTCTCCTTCTTCTACTTCTTCTGATTCACCCTCCAGTCTTCTCCTACTCCTTCTCCTTCTTCTGTTTCTTCTGCTTCACCCTCCAGACTTCACCTTCTCCTTCTCTTTCTTCTGCTTCTTCTGATTCACCCTCCAGACTTCATCTTCTCCTTCTCCTTCTTCTGATTCTGCTGATTCACCCTCCAGACTTCACCTTCTCCTTCTCCTTCTTCTGCTTCTTCTGATTCACCCTCCTGACTTCACCTTCTCCTTCTCCTTCTTCTACTTCTTCTGCTTCACCCTCCAGACTTCACCTTCTCCTTCTCCTTCTTCTACTTCTTCTGATTCACCCTCCAGACTTCACCCTCTCCTTCTCCTTCTTCTACTTCTTCTGCTTCACCCTCCAGACTTCACCTTCTCCTTCTCCTTCTTCTACTTCTTCTGCTTCACCCTCCAGACTTCACCTTCTCTTTCTCCTTCTTCTGCTTCTTCTGCTGCGCCCTCCAGACTTCACCTTCTCCTTCTCCTTCTTCTGCTTCTTCTGATTCACCCTCCAGACTTCACCTTCTCCTTCTCCTTCTTCTACTTCTTCTGATCCACCCTCCTGACTTCACCTTCTCCTTCTCCTTCTTCTGCTTCTTCTGCTTCACCCTCCAGACTTCACCTTCTCCTTCTCCTTCTTCTGCTTCTTCTGCTTCACCCACCAGACTTCACCTTCTCCTTCTCCTTCTTCTGCTTCTTCTGCTTCACCCTCCTGACTTCACCTTATCCTTCTCCTTCTTCTACTTCTTCTGATTCACCCTCCAGACTTCACCTACTCCTTCTCCTTCTTCTGCTTCTTCTGCTTCACCCTCCAGACTTCACCTTCTCCTTCTCCTTCTTCTGCTTCTTCTGCTTCGCCCTCCAGACTTCACCTTCTCCTTCTCCTTCTTCTGCTTCTTCTGCTTCACTCTCCTGACTTCACCTTCTCCTTCTCCTTCTTCTACTTCTTCTGATTCACCCTCCAGACTTCACCCTCTCCTTCTCCTTCTTCTGCTTCTTCTGCTTCACCCTCCAGACTTCACCTTCTTCTTCTCCTTCTTCTGCTTCTTCTGCTTCACCGTCCTGACTTCACCTTTTCCTTCTCCTTCTTCTACTTCTTCTGCTTCACCCCCCTGACTTCACCTGCTCCTTCTCCTTCTTCTGCTTCTTCTGATTCACCCTCCTAACTTCACCTTCTCCTTCTCCTTCTTCTGCTTCTTCTGATTCACCCTCCAGACTTCACCTTCTCCTTCTCCTTCTTCTACTTCGGCTGATTCACCCTCCAGACTTCACCTTCTCCTTCTCCTTCTTCTACTTCTTCTGATTCACCCTCCAGTCTTCACCTACTCCTTCTCCTTCTTCTGTTTCTTCTGCTTCACCCTCCAGACTTCACCTTCTACTTCTCTTTCTTCTGCTTCTTCTGATTCACCCTCCAGACTTCATCTTCTCCTTCTCCTTCTTCTGATTCTTCTGATTCACCCTCCAGACTTCACCTTCTCCTTCTCCTTCTTCTGCTTCTTCTGATTCACCCTCCTGACTTCACCTTCTCCTTCTCCTTCTTCTACTTCTTCTGCTTCACCCTCCAGACTTCACCTTCTCCTTCTCCTTCTTCTACTTCTTCTGATTCACCCTCCAGACTTCACCTTCTCCTTCTCCTTCTTTTGCTTCTTCTGATTCACCCTCCAGACTTCACCTTCTCCTTCTCCTTATTCTGCTTCTTCTGATTCACCCTCCAGACTTCACCTTCTCCTTCTCCTTCTTCTGCTTCTTCTGATTCACCCTCCAGACTTCACCTTTTCCTTCTCCTTCTTCTGCTTCTTCTGATTCACCCTCCAGACTTCACCTTCTCCTTCTCCTTCTTCTGCTTCTTCTGATTCACCCTCCAGACTTCACCTTCTCCTTCTCCTTCTTCTACTTCTTCTGATTCACCCTCCAGACTTCACCTTCTCCTTCTCTTTCTTCTGCTTCTTCTGATTCACCCTCCAGACTTCATCTTCTCCTTCTCCTTCTTCTGCTTCTTCTGCTTCACCCTCCAGAATTCACCTTCTCCTTCTCCTTCTTCTGCTTCTTCTGCTTCACCCTCCTGACTTCACCTTCTCCTTCTCCTTCTTCTACTTCTTCTGATTCACCCTCCTGACTTCACCTTCTTCTTCTCCTTCTTCTACTTCTTCTGCTTCACCCTCCAGACTTCACCTTCTCCTTCTCCTTCTTCTACTTCTTCTGATTCACCCTCCAGACTTCACCTTCTCCTTCTCCTTCTTCTACTTCTTCTGATTCACCCTCCAGACTTCACCTTCTCCTTCTCCTTCTTCTACTTCTTCTGATTCATCCTCCAGACTTCACCTTCTCCTTCTCCTTCTTCTGCTTCTTCTGATTCACCCTCCAGACTTCACCTTCTCCTTCTCCTTATTCTGCTTCTTCTGATTCACCCTCCAGACTTCACCTTCTCCTTCTCCTTCTTCTGCTTCTTCTGATTCACCCTCCAGACTTCACCTTCTCCTTCTCCTTCTTCTGCTTCTTCTGATTCACCCTCCAGACTTCACCTTCTCCTTCTCCTTCTTCTACTTCTTCTGATTCACCCTCCAGACTTCATCTTCTCCTTCTCCTTCTTCTGCTTCTTCTGATTCACCCTCCAGACTTCACCTTCTCCTTCTCCTTCGTCTACTTCTTCTGATTCACCCTCCAGACTACACCTTCTCCTTCTCCTTCTTCTACTTCTTCTGATTCACCCTCCAGACTTCACCTTCTCCTTCTCCTTCTTCTGTTTCTTCTGATTCACCCTCCAGACTTCACCTTCTCCTTCTCCTTCTTCTACTTCTTCTGATTCACCCTCCAGACTTCACCTTCTCCTTCTCCTTCTTCTACTTCTTCTGATTCACCCTCCAGACTTCATCTTCTCCTTCTCCTTCTTCTGCATCTTCTGATTCACCCTCCAGACTTCACCTTCTCCTTCTCCTTCTTCTGCTTCTTCTGATTCACCCTCCAGACTTCACCTTCTCCTTCTCCTTCTTCTACTTCTTCTGATTCACCCTCCAGACTTCACCTACTCCTTCTCCTTCTTCTACTTCTTCTGATTCACCCTCCAGTCTTCACATTCTCCTTCTCCTTCTTCTGTTTCTTCTGCTTCAGCCTCCAGACTTCACCTTCTCCTTCTCTTTCTTCTGATTCTTCTGATTCACCCTCCAGACTTCACCTTCTCCTTCTCCTTCTTCTGATTCTTCTGATTCACCCTCCAGACTTCACCTTCTCCTTCTCCTTCTTGTGCTTCTTCTGATTCACCCTCCTGGCTTCACCTTCTCCTTCTCCTTCTTCTACTTCTTCTGATTCACCCTCCTGACTTCACCTTCTCCTTCTCCTTCTTCTCCTTCTTCTGCTTCACCCTCCAGACTTCACCTTCTCCTTCTCCTTCTTCTACCTCTTCTGATTCACCCTCCAGACTTCACCTTCTCCTTCTCCTTCTTCTGCTTCTTCTGATTCACCCTCCAGACTTCACCTTCTCCTTCTCCTTATTCTGCTTCTTCTGATTCACCCTCCAGACTTCACCTTCTCCTTCTCGTTATTCTGCTTCTTCTGATTCAACATCCAGACTTCACCTTCTCCTTCTCCTTCTTCTGCTTCTTCTGATTCACCCTCCAGACTTCACCTTCTCCTTCTCCTTCTTCTGTTTCTTCTGATTCGCCCTCCAGACTTCACCTTCTCCTTCTCCTTCTTCTGCTTCTTCTGATTCACCCTCCTGACTTCACCTTCTCCTTCTCCTTCTTCTACTTCTTCTGATTCACCCTCCTGACTTCACCTTCTCCTTCTCCTTCTTCTCCTTCTTCTGATTCACCCTCCAGACTTCACCTTCTCCTTCTCCTTCTTCTGCTTCTTCTGATTCACCCTCCAGACTTCACCTTCTCATTCTCCTTCATCTGCTTCTTCTGCTGCGCCCTCCAGACTTCACCTTCTCCTTCTCCTTCTTCTGCTTCTTCTGCTTCACACTCCAGACTTCACCTTCTCCTTCTCCTTCTTCTGCTTCTTCTGCTGCACCCTCCAGGCTTCACCTTCTCCTTCTCCTTCTTCTGCTTCTTCTGCTTCACCGTCCTGACTTCACCTTCTCCTTCTCCTTCTTCTACTTCTTCTGCTACACCCCCCTGACTTCACCTGCTCCTTCTCCTTCTTCTGCTTCTTCTGATTCACCCTCCTAAATTCACCTTCTCCTTCTCCTTCTTCTGCTTCTTCTGATTCACCCTCCTGACTTCACCTTCTCCTTCTCCTTCTTCTGCTTCTTCTGATTCACCCTCCAGACTTCACCTTCTCCTTCTCCTTCTTCTGCTTCTTCTGCTTCACCCTCCAGACTTCACCTTCTCCTTCTCCTTCTTCTGCTTCTTCTGCTTCACCCACCAGACTTCACCTTCTCCTTCTCCTTCTTCTGCTTCTTCTGCTTCACCCTCCTGACTTCACCTTTTCCTTCTCCTTCTTCTACCTCTTCTGATTCACCCTCCAGACTTCACCTTCTCCTTCTCCTTCTTCTGCTTCTTCTGATTCACCCTCCAGACTTCACCTTCTCCTTCTCCTTATTCTGCTTCTTCTGATTCACCCTCCAGACTTCACCTTCTCCTTCTCGTTATTCTGCTTCTTCTGATTCAACCTCCAGACTTCACCTTCTCCTTCTCCTTCTTCTGCTTCTTCTGATTCACCCTCCAGACTGCACCTTCTCCTTCTCCTTCTTCTACTTCTTCTGATCCACCCTCCTGACTTCACCTTCTCCTTCTCCTTCTTCTGCTTCTTCTGATTCACCCTCCTGGCTTCACCTTCTCCTTCTCCTTCTTCTACTTCTTCTGATTCACCCTCCTGACTTCACCTTCTCCTTCTCCTTCTTCTCCTTCTTCTGCTTCACCCTCCAGACTTCACCTTCTCCTTCTCCTTCTTCTACCTCTTCTGATTCACCCTCCAGACTTCACCTTCTCCTTCTCCTTCTTCTGCTTCTTCTGATTCACCCTCCAGACTTCACCTTCTCCTTCTCCTTCTTCTGCTTCTTCTGATTCACCCTCCAGACTTCACCTTCTCCTTCTCCTTCTTCTGTTTCTTCTGATTCGCCCTCCAGACTTCACCTTCTCCTTCTCCTTCTTCTGCTTCTTCTGATTCACCCTCCTGACTTCACCTTCTCCTTCTCCTTCTTCTACTTCTTCTGATTCACCCTCCTGACTTCACCTTCTCCTTCTCCTTCTTCTACTTCTTCTGATTCACCCTCCAGAATTCACCTTCTCCTTCTCCTTCTTCTTCTTCTTCTGATTCACCCTCCAGACTTCACCTTCTCATTCTCCTTCTTCTGCTTCTTCTGCTGCGCCCTCCAGACTTCACCTTCTCCTTCTCCTTCTTCTGCTTCTTCTGCTTCACACTCCAGACTTCACCTTCTCCTTCTCCTTCTTCTGCTTCTTCTGCTGCGCCCTCCAGGCTTCACCTTCTCCTTCTCCTTCTTCTGCTTCTTCTGCTTCACCGTCCTGACTTCACCTTCTCCTTCTCCTTCTTCTACTTCTTCTGCTACACCCCCCTGACTTCACCTGCTCCTTCTCCTTCTTCTGCTTCTTCTGATTCACCCTCCTAAATTCACCTTCTCCTTCTCCTTCTTCTGCTTCTTCTGATTCATCCTCCAGACTTCACCTTCTCCTTCTCCTTCTTCTGCTTCTTCTGATTCACCCTCCAGACTTCACCTTCTCCTTCTCCTTCTTCTACTTCTTCTGATCCACCCTCCTGACTTCACCTTCTCCTTCTCCTTCTTCTGCTTCTTCTGCTTCACCCTCCAGACTTCACCTTCTCCTTCTCCTTCTTCTGCTTCTTCTGCTTCACCCACCAGACTTCACCTCTCCTTCTCCTTCTTCTGCTTCTTCTGCTTCACCCTCCTGACTTCACCTTATCCTTCTCCTTCTTCTACTTCTTCTGATTCACCCTCCAGACTTCACCTACCCCTTCTCCTTCTTCTGCTTCTTCTGCTTCACCCTCCAGACTTCACCTTCTCCTTCTCCTTCTTCTGCTTCTTCTGCTTCGCCCTCCAGACTTCACCTTCTCCTTCTCCTTCTTCTGCTTCTTCTGCTTCACTCTCCTGACTTCACCTTCTCCTTCTCCTTCTTCTACTTCTTCTGATTCACCCTCCAGACTTCACCCTCTCCTTCTCCTTCTTCTGCTTCTTCTGCTTCACCCTCCAGACTTCACCTTCTTCTTTTCCTTCTTCTGCTTCTTCTGCTTCACCGTCCTGACTTCACCTTCTCCTTCTCCTTCTTCTACTTCTTCTGCTTCACCCCCCTGACTTCACCTGCTCCTTCTCCTTCTTCTGCTTCTTCTGATTCACCCTCCTAACTTCACCTTCTCCTTCTCCTTCTTCTGATTCACCCTCCAGACTTCACCTTCTCCTTCTCCTTCTTCTACTTCGTCTGATTCACCCTCCAGACTTCACCTTCTCCTTCTCCTTCTTCTACTTCTTCTGATTCACCCTCCAGTCTTCACCTACTCCTTCTCATTCTTCTGTTTCTTCTGCTTCACCCTCCAGACTTCACCTTCTACTTCTCTTTCTTCTGCTTCTTCTGATTCACCCTCCAGACTTCATCTTCTCCTTCTCCTTCTTCTGATTCTTCTGATTCACCCTCCAGACTTCACCTTCTCCTTCTCCTTCTTCTGCTTCTTCTGATTCACCCTCCTGACTTCACCTTCTCCTTCTCCTTCTTCTACTTCTTCTGCTTCACCCTCCAGACTTCACCTTCTCCTTCTCCTTCTTCTACTTCTTCTGATTCACCCTCCAGACTTCACCTTCTCCTTCTCCTTCTTTTGCTTCTTCTGATTCACCCTCCAGACTTCACCTTCTCCTTCTCCTTATTCTGCTTCTTCTGATTCACCCTCCAGACTTCACCTTCTCCTTCTCCTTCTTCTGCTTCTTCTGATTCACCCTCCAGACTTCACCTTTTCCTTCTCCTTCTTCTGCTTCTTCTGATTCACCCTCCAGACTTCACCTTCTCCTTCTCCTTCTTCTACTTCTTCTGATTCACCCTCCAGACTTCACCTTCTCCTTCTCTTTCTTCCGCTTCTTCTGATTCACCTCCAGACTTCATCTTCTCCTTCTCCTTCTTCTGCTTCTTCTGCTTCACCCTCCAGAATTCACCTTCTCCTTCTCCTTCTTCTGCTTCTTCTGCTTCACCCTCCTGTCTTCACCTTCTCCTTCTCCTTCTTCTACTTCTTCTGATTCACCCTCCTGACTTCACCTTCTCCTTCTCCTTCTTCTACTTCTTCTGCTTCACCCTCCAGACTTCACCTTCTCCTTCTCCTTCTTCTACTTCTTCTGATTCACCCTCCAGACTTCACCTTCTCCTTCTCCTTCTTCTACTTCTTCTGATTCACCCTCCAGACTTCACCTTCTCCTTCTCCTTCTTCTACTTCTTCTGATTCATCCTCCAGACTTCACCTTCTCCTTCTCCTTCTTCTGCTTCTTCTGATTCACCCTCCAGACTTCACCTTCTCCTTCTCCTTATTCTGCTTCTTCTGATTCACCCTCCAGACTTCACCTTCTCCTTCTCCTGCTTCTTCTGATTCACCCTCCAGACTTCACCTTCTCCTTCTCCTTCTTCTGCTTCTTCTGATTCACCCTCCAGACTTCACCTTCTCCTTCTCCTTCTTCTACTTCTTCTGATTCACCCTCCAGACTTCATCTTCTCCTTCTCCTTCTTCTGCTTCTTCTGATTCACCCTCCAGACTTCACCTTCTCCTTCTCCTTCGTCTACTTCTTCTGATTCACCCTCCAGACTACACCTTCTCCTTCTCCTTCTTCTACTTCTTCTGATTCACCCTCCAGACTTCATCTTCTCCTTCTCCTTCTCTGCATCTTCTGATTCACCCTCCAGACTTCACCTTCTCCTTCTCCTTCTTCTGCTTCTTCTGATTCACCCTCCAGACTTCACCTTCTCCTTCTCCTTCTTCTACTTCTTCTGATTCACCCTCCAGACTTCACCTACTCCTTCTCCTTCTTCTACTTCTTCTGATTCACCCTCCAGTCTTCACATTCTCCTTCTCCTTCTTCTGTTTCTTCTGCTTCAGCCTCCAGACTTCACCTTCTCCTTCTATATCTTCTGATTCTTCTGATTCACCCTCCAGACTTCACCTTCTCCTTCTCCTTCTTCTGATTCTTCTGATTCACCCTCCAGACTTCACCTTCTCCTTCTCCTTCTTCTGCTTCTTCTGATTCACCCTCCTGGCTTCACCTTCTCCTTCTCCTTCTTCTACTTCTTCTGATTCACCCTCCTGACTTCACCTTCTCCTTCTCCTTCTTCTCCTTCTTCTGCTTCACCCTCCAGACTTCACCTTCTCCTTCTCCTTCTTCTACCTCTTCTGATTCACCCTCCAGACTTCACCTTCTCCTTCTCCTTCTTCTGCTTCTTCTGATTCACCCTCCAGACTTCACCTTCTCCTTCTCCTTATTCTGCTTCTTCTGATTCACCCTCCAGACTTCACCTTCTCCTTCTCGTTATTCTGCTTCTTCTGATTCAACATCCAGACTTCACCTTCTCCTTCTTCTGCTTCTTCTGATTCACCCTCCAGACTTCACCTTCTCCTTCTCCTTCTTCTGTTTCTTCTGATTCGCCCTCCAGACTTCACCTTCTCCTTCTCCTTCTTCTGCTTCTTCTGATTCACCCTCCTGACTTCACCTTCTCCTTCTCCTTCTTCTACTTCTTCTGATTCACCCTCCTGACTTCACCTTCTCCTTCTTCTCCTTCTTCTGATTCACCCTCCAGACTTCACCTTCTCCTTCTCCTTCTTCTGCTTCTTCTGATTCACCCTCCAGACTTCACCTTCTCATTCTCCTTCTTCTGCTTCTTCTGCTGCGCCCTCCAGACTTCACCTTCTCCTTCTCCTTCTTCTGCTTCTTCTGCTTCACACTCCAGACTTCACCTTCTCCTTCTCCTTCTTCTGCTTCTTCTGCTGCGCCCTCCAGGCTTCACCTTCTCCTTCTCCTTCTTCTGCTTCTTCTGCTTCACCGTCCTGACTTCACCTTCTCCTTCTCCTTCTTCTACTTCTTCTGCTACACCCCCCTGACTTCACCTGCTCCTTCTCCTTCTTCTGCTTCTTCTGATTCACCCTCCTAAATTCACCTTCTCCTTCTCCTTCTTCTGCTTCTTCTGATTCACCCTCCTGACTTCACCTTCTCCTTCTCCTTCTTCTGCTTCTTCTGATTCACCCTCCAGACTTCACCTTCTCCTTCTCCTTCTTCTGCTTCTTCTGCTTCACCCTCCAGACTTCACCTTCTCCTTCTCCTTCTTCTGCTTCTTCTGCTTCACCCACCAGACTTCACCTTCTCCTTCTCCTTCTTCTGCTTCTTCTGCTTCACCCTCCTGACTTCACCTTCTCCTTCTCCTTCTTCTACCTCTTCTGATTCACCCTCCAGACTTCACCTTCTCCTTCTCCTTCTTCTGCTTCTTCTGATTCACCCTCCAGACTTCACCTTCTTCTTCTCCTTATTCTGCTTCTTCTGATTCACCCTCCAGACTTCACCTTCTCCTTCTCGTTATTCTGCTTCTTCTGATTCAACCTCCAGACTTCACCTTCTCCTTCTCCTTCTTCTGCTTCTTCTGATTCACCCTCCAGACTGCACCTTCTCCTTCTCCTTCTTCTACTTCTTCTGATCCACCCTCCTGACTTCACCTTCTCCTTCTCCTTCTTCTGCTTCTTCTGATTCACCCTCCTGGCTTCACCTTCTCCTTCTCCTTCTTCTACTTCTTCTGATTCACCCTCCTGACTTCACCTTCTCCTTCTCCTTCTTCTCCTTCTTCTGCTTCACCCTCCAGACTTCACCTTCTCCTTCTCCTTCTTCTACCTCTTCTGATTCACCCTCCAGACTTCACCTTCTCCTTCTCCTTCTTCTGCTTCTTCTGATTCACCCTCCAGACTTCACCTTCTCCTTCTCCTTATTCTGCTTCTTCTGATTCACCCTCCAGACTTCACCTTCTCCTTCTCGTTATTCTGCTTCTTCTGATTCAACCTCCAGACTTCACCTTCTCCTTCTCCTTCTTCTGCTTCTTCTGATTCACCCTCCAGACTTCACCTTCTCCTTCTCCTTCTTCTGTTTCTTCTGATTCGCCCTCCAGACTTCACCTTCACCTTCTCCTTCTTCTGCTTCTTCTGATTCACCCTCCTGACTTCACCTTCTCCTTCTGCTTCTTCTACTTCTTCTGATTCACCCTCCTGACTTCACCTTCTCCTTCTCCTTCTTCTACTTCTTCTGATTCACCCTCCAGAATTCACCTTCTCCTTCTCCTTCTTCTTCTTCTTCTGATTCACCCTCCAGACTTCACCTTCTCATTCTCCTTCTTCTGCTTCTTCTGCTGCGCCCTCCAGACTTCACCTTCTCCTTCTCCTTCTTCTGCTTCTTCTGCTTCACACTCCAGACTTCAACTTCTCCTTCTCCTTCTTCTGCTTCTTCTGCTGCGCCCTCCAGGCTTCACCTTCTCCTTCTCCTTCTTCTGCTTCTTCTGCTTCACCGTCCTGACTTCACCTTCTCCTTCTCCTTCTTCTACTTCTTCTGCTACACCCCCCTGACTTCACCTGCTCCTTCTCCTTCTTCTGCTTCTTCTGATTCACCCTCCTAAATTCACCTTCTCCTTCTCCTTCTTCTGCTTCTTCTGATTCATCCTCCAGACTTCACCTTCTCCTTCTCCTTCTTCTGCTTCTTCTGCTTCACCCTCCTGACTTCACCTACTCCTTCTCCTTCTTCTGCTTCTTCTGCATCACCCTCCAGACTTCACCTACTCCTTCTACTTCTTCTGCTTCTTCTGCTTCGCCCTCCAGACTTCACCTTCTCCTTCTCCTTCTTCTGCTTCTTCTGCTTCACTCTCCTGACTTCACCTTCTCCTTCTCCTTCTTCTACTTCTTCTGATTCACCCTCCAGACTTCACCCTCTCCTTCTCCTTCTTCTGCTTCTTCTGCTTCACCCTCCAGACTTCACCTTCTCTTTCTCCTTCTTCTGCTTCTTCTGCTGCGCCCTCCAGACTTCGTCTTCTCCTTCTCCTTCTTCTGCTTCTTCTGATTCACCCTCCAGACTTCACCTTCTCCTTCTCCTTCTTCTGCTTCTTCTGATTCACCCTCCAGACTTCACCTTCTCCTTCTCCTTCTTCTACTTCTTCTGATCCACCCTCCTGACTTCACCTTCTCCTTCTCCTTCTTCTGCTTCTTCTGCTTCACCCTCCAGACTTCACCTTCTCCTTCTCCTTCTTCTGCTTCTTCTGCTTCACCCACCAGACTTCACCTTCTCCTTCTCCTTCTTCTGCTTCTTCTGCTTCACCCTGCTGACTTCACCTTATCCTTCTCCTTCTTCTATTTCTTCTGATTCACCCTCCAGACTTCACCTACTCCTTCTCCTTCTTCTGCTTCTTCTGCTTCACCCTCCAGACTTCACCTTCTCCTTCTCCTTCTTCTGCTTCTTCTGCTGCGCCCTCCAGACTTCACCTTCTCCTTCTCCTTCTTCTGCTTCTTCTGCTTCACTCTCCTGACTTCACCTTCTCCTTCTCCTTCTGCTACTTCTTCTGATTCACCCTCCAGACTTCACCCTCTCCTTCTCCTTCTTCTGCTTCTTCTGCTTCACCCTCCAGACTTCACCTTCTCCTTCTCCTTCTTCTGCTTCTTCTGCTTCACCGTCCTGACTTCACCTTCTCCTTCTCCTTCTTCGACTTCTTCTGCTTCACCCCCCTGACTTCACCTGCTCCTTCTCCTTCTTCTGCTTCTTCTGATTCACCCTCCTAACTTCACCTTCTCCTTCTCCTTCTTCTGCTTCTTCTGATTCACCCTCCAGACTTCACCTTCTCCTTCTCCTTCTTCTGTTTCTTCTGCTTCACCCTCCAGACTTCACCTTCTCCTTCTCTTTCTTATGCTTCTTCTGATTCACCCTCCAGACTTCATCTTCTCCTTCTCCTTCTTCTGATTCTTCTGATTCACCCTCCAGACTTCACCTTCTCCTTCTCCTTCTTCTGCTTCTTCTGATTCACCCTCCTGACTTCACCTTCTCCTTCTTCTACTTCTTCTGCTTCACCCTCCAGACTTCACCTTCTCCTTCTCCTTCTTCTACTTCTTCTGATTCACCCTCCAGACTTCACCTTCTCCTTCTCCTTCTTCTGCTTCTTCTGATTCACCCTCCAGACTTCACCTTCTCCTTCTCCTTATTCTGCTTCTTCTGATTCACCCTCCAGACTTCACCTTCTCCTTCTCCTTCTTCTGCTTCTTCTGATTCACCCTCCAGACTTCACCTTTTCCTTCTCCTTCTTCTGCTTCTTCTGATTCACCCTCCAGACTTCATCTTCTCCTTCTCCTTCTTCTGCTTCTTCTGATTCACCCTCCAGACTTCACCTTCTCCTTCTCCTTCTTCTACTTCTTCTGATTCACCCTCCAGACTTCACCTTCTCCTTCTCTTTCTTCTGCTTCTTCTGATTCACCCTCCAGACTTCACCTTCTCCTTCTCCTTCTTCTGCTTCTTCTGCTTCACCCTCCAGACTTCACCTTCTCCTTCTCCTTCTTCTGCTTCTTCTGCTTCACCCTCCTGACTTCACCTTCTCCTTCTCCTTCTTCTACTTCTTCTGATTCACCCTCCTGACTTCACCTTCTCCTTCTCCTTCTTCTACTTCTTCTGCTTCACCCTCCAGACTGCACCTTCTCCTTCGCCTTCTTCTACTTCTTCTGATTCACCCTCCAGACTTCACCTTCTCCTTCTCCTTCTTCTACTTCTTCTGATTCACCCTCCAGACTTCACCTTCTCCTTCTCCTTCTTCTACTTCTTCTGATTCATCCTCCAGACTTCACCTTCTCCTTCTCCTTCTTCTGCTTCTTCTGATTCGCCCTCCAGACTTCACCTTCTCCTTCTCCTTATTCTGCTTCTTCTGATTCACCCTCCAGACTTCACCTTCTCCTTCTCCTTCTTCTGCTTCTTCTGATTCACCCTCCAGACTTCACCTTCTCCTTCTCCTTCTTCTGCTTCTTCTGATTCACCCTCCAGACTTCACCTTCTCCTTCTCCTTCTTCTACTTCTTCTGATTCACCCTCCAGACTTCATCTTCTCCTTCTCCTTCTTCTGCTTCTTCTGATTCACCCTCCAGACTTCACCTTCTCCTTCTCCTTCGTCTACTTCTTCTGATTCACCCTCCAGACTACACCTTCTCCTTCTCCTTCTTCTACTTCTTCTGATTCACCCTCCAGACTTCACCTTCTCCTTCTCCTTCTTCTGTTTCTTCTGATTCACCCTCCAGACTTCACCTTCTCCTTCTCCTTCTTCTACTTCTTCTGATTCACCCTCCAGACTTCACCTTCTCCTTCTCCTTCTTCTACTTCTTCTGATTCATCCTCCAGACTTCATCTTCTCCTTCTCCTTCTTCTGCATCTTCTGATTCACCCTCCAGACTTCACCTTCTCCTTCTCCTTCTTCTGCTTCTTCTGATTCACCCTCCAGATTTCACCTTCTCCTTCTCCTTCTTCTACTTCTTCTGATTCACCCTCCAGACTTCACCTTCTCCTTCTCCTTCTTCTACTTCTTCTGATTCACCCTCCAGTCTTCCCATTCTCCTTCTCCTTCTTCTGTTTCTTCTGCTTCAGCCTCCAGACTTCACCTTCTCCTTCTCTTTCTTCTGATTCTTCTGATTCACCCTCCAGACTTCACCTTCTCCTTCTCCTTCTTCTGATTCTTCTGATTCACCCTCCAGACTTCACCTTCTCCTTCTCCTTCTTCTGCTTCTTCTGATTCACCCTCCTGGCTTCACCTTCTCCTTCTCCTTCTTCTACTTCTTCTGATTCACCCTCCTGACTTCACCTTCTCCTTCTCCTTCTTCTCCTTCTTCTGCTTCACCCTCCAGACTTCACCTTCTCCTTCTCCTTCTTCTACCTCTTCTGATTCACCCTCCAGACTTCACCTTCTCCTTCTCCTTCTTCTGCTTCTTCTGATTCACCCTCCAGACTTCACCTTCTCCTTCTCCTTATTCTGCTTCTTCTGATTCACCCTCCAGACTTCACCTTCTCCTTCTCGTTATTATGCTTCTTCTGATTCAACCTCCAGACTTCACCTTCTCCTTCTCCTTCTTCTGCTTCTTCTGATTCACCCTCCAGACTTCACCTTCTCCTTCTCCTTCTTCTGTTTCTTCTGATTCGCCCTCCAGACTTCATCTTCTCCTTCTCCTTCTTCTGCTTCTTCTGATTCACCCTCCTGACTTCACCTTCTCCTTCTCCTTCTTCTACTTCTTCTGATTCACCCTCCTGACTTCACCTTCTCCTTCTCCTTCTTCTCCTTCTTCTGATTCACCCTCCAGACTTCACCTTCTCCTTCTCCTTCTTCTGCTTCTTCTGATTCACCCTCCAGACTTCACCTTCTCATTCTCCTTCTTCTGCTTCTTCTGCTGCGCCCTCCAGACTTCACCTTCTCCTTCTCCTTCTTCTGCTTCTTCTGCTTCACACTCCAGACTTCACCTTCTCCTTCTCCTTCTTCTGCTTCTTCTGCTGCGCCCTCCAGGCTTCACCTTCTCCTTCTCCTTCTTCTGCTTCTTCTGCTTCACCGTCCTGACTTCACCTTCTCCTTCTCCTTCTTCTACTTCTTCTGCTACACCCCCCTGACTTCACCTGCTCCTTCTCCTTCTTCTGCTTCTTCTGATTCACCCTCCTGACTTCACCTTCTCCTTGTCCTTCTTCTGCTTCTTCTGATTCACCCTCCAGACTTCACCTTCTCCTTCTCCTTCTTCTGCTTCTTCTGATTCACCCTCCAGACTTCACCTTCTCCTTCTCCTTCTTCTGCTTCTTCTGCTTCACCCTCCAGACATCACCTTCTCCTTCTCCTTCTTCTGCTTCTTCTGCTTCACCCTCCTGACTTCACCTTCTCCTTCTCCTTCTTCTACCTCTTCTGATTCACCCTCCAGACTTCACCTACTCCTTCTCCTTCTTCTGCTTCTTTTGCTTCACCCTCCTGACTTCACCTTCTCCTTCTCCTTCTTCTGCTTCTTCTGCTTCGCCCTCCAGACTTCACCTTCTCCTTCTCCTTCTTCTGCTTCTTCTGCTTCACTCTCCTGACTTCACCTACTCCTTCTCCTTCTTCTACTTCTTCTGATTCACCCTCCAGACTTCACCCTCTCCTTCTCCTTCTTCTGCTTCTTCTGCTTCACCCTCCAGACTTCACCTTCTCTTTCTCCTTCTTCTGCTTCTTCTGCTGCGCCCTCCAGACTTCACCTTCTCCTTCTCCTTCTTCTGCTTCTTCTGATTCACCCTCCAGACTTCACCTTCTCCTTCTCCTTCTTCTACTTCTTCTGATCCACCCTCCTGACTTCACCTTCTCCTTCTCCTTCTTCTGCTTCTTCTGCTTCACCCTCCAGACTTCACCTTCTCCTTCTCCTTCTTCTGCTTCTTCTGCTTCACCCACCAGACTTCACCTTCTCCTTCTCCTTCTTCTGCTTCTTCTGCTTCACCCTCCTGACTTCACCTTCTCCTTCTCCTTCTTCTACCTCTTCTGATTCACCCTCCAGACTTCACCTTCTCCTTCTCCTTCTTCTGCTTCTTCTGATTCACCCTCCAGACTTCACCTTCTCCTTTTCCTTATTCTGCTTCTTCTGATTCACCCTCCAGACTTCACCTTCTCCTTCTCGTTATTCTGCTTCTTCTGATTCAACCTCCAGACTTCACCTTCTCCTTCTCCTTCTTCTGCTTCTTCTGATTCACCCTCCAGACTGCACCTTCTCCTTCTCCTTCTTCTACTTCTTCTGATCCACCCTCCTGACTTCACCTTCTCCTTCTCCTTCTTCTGCTTCTTCTGATTCACCCTCCTGGCTTCACCTTCTCCTTCTCCTTCTTCTACTTCTTCTGATTCACCCTCCTGACTTCACCTTCTCCTTCTCCTTCTTCTCCTTCTTCTGCTTCACCCTCCAGACTTCACCTTCTCCTTCTCCTTCTTCTACCTCTTCTGATTCACCCTCCAGACTTCACCTTCTCCTTCTCCTTCTTCTGCTTCTTCTGATTCACCCTCCAGACTTCACCTTCTCCTTCTCCTTATTCTGCTTCTTCTGATTCACCCTCCAGACTTCACCTTCTCCTTCTCGTTATTCTGCTTCTTCTGATTCAACCTCCAGACTTTACCTTCTCCTTCTCCTTCTTCTGCTTCTTCTGATTCACCCTCCAGACTTCACCTTCTCCTTCTCCTTTTTCTGTTTCTTCTGATTCGCCCTCCAGACTTCATCTTCTCCTTCTCCTTCTTCTGCTTCTTCTGATTCACCCTCCTGACTTCACCTTCTCCTTCTCCTTCTTCTACTTCTTCTGATTCACCCTCCTGACTTCACCTTCTCCTTCTCCTTCTTCTACTTCTTCTGATTCACCCTCCAGACTTCACCTTCTCCTTCTCCTTCTTCTTCTTCTTATGATTCACCCTCCAGACTTCACCTTCTCATTCTCCTTCTTCTGCTTCTTCTGATTCACCCTCCAGACTTCACCTACTCCTTCTCCTTCTTCTGCTTCTTCTGCTTCACCCTCCAGACTTCACCTTCTCCTTCTCCTTCTTCTGCTTCTTCTGCTTCGCCCTCCAGACTTCACCTTCTCCTTCTCCTTCTTCTGCTTCTTCTGCTTCACTCTCCTGACTTCACCTTCTCCTTCTCCTTCTTCTACTTCTTCTGATTCACCCTCCAGACTTCACCCTCTCCTTCTCCTTCTTCTGCTTCTTCTGCTTCACCCTCCAGACTCCACCTTCCCTTTCTCCTTCTTCTGCTTCTTCTGCTGCGCCTTCCAGACTTCACCTTCTCCTTCTCCTTCTTCTGCTTCTTCTGATTCACCCTCCAGACTTCACCTTCTCCTTCTCCTTCTTCTACTTCTTCTGATCCACCCTCCTGACTTCACCTTCTCCTTCTCCTTCTTCTGCTTCTTCTGCTTCACCCTCCAGACTTCACCTTCTCCTTCTCCTTCTTCTGCTTCTTCTGCTTCACCCACCAGACTTCACCTTCTCCTTCTCCTTCTTCTGCTTCTTCTGCTTCACCCTCCTGACTTCACCTTCTCCTTCTCCTTCTTCTACCTCTTCTGATTCACCCTCCAGACTTCACCTTCTCCTTCTCCTTCTTCTGCTTCTTCTGATTCACCCTCCAGACTTCACCTTCTCCTTCTCCTTATTCTGGTTCTTCTGATTCACCCTCCAGACTTCACCTTCTCCTTCTCGTTATTCTGCTTCTTCTGATTCAACCTCCAGACTTCACCTTCTCCTTCTCCTTCTTCTGCTTCTTCTGATTCACCCTCCTGACTTCACCTTCTCCTTCTCCTTCTTCTCCTTCTTCTGCTTCACCCTCCAGACTTCACCTTCTCCTTCTCCTTCTTCTACCTCTTCTGATTCACCCTCCAGACTTCACCTTCTCCTTCTCCTTCTTCTACTTCTTCTGATTCACCCTCCAGACTTCACCTTCTCCTTCTCCTTCTTCTACTTCTTCTGATTCACCCTCCAGACTTCATCTTCTCCTTCTCCTTCTTCTGCATCTTCTGATTCACCCTCCAGACTTCACCTTCTCCTTCTCCTTCTTCTGCTTCTTCTGATTCACCCTCCAGACTTCACCTTCTCCTTCTCCTTTTTCTACTTCTTCTGATTCACCCTCCAGACTTCACCTTCTCCTTCTCCTTCTTCTACTTCTTCTGATTCACCCTCCAGTCTTCACATTCTCCTTCTCCTTCTTCTGTTTCATCTGCTTCAGCCTCCAGACTTCACCTTCTCCTTCTCTTTCTTCTGATTCTTCTGATTCACCCTCCAGACTTCACCTTCTCCTTCTCCTTCTTCTGATTCTTCTGATTCACCCTCCAGACTTCACCTTCTCCTTCTCCTTCTTCTGCTTCTTCTGATTCACCCTCCTGGCTTCACCTTCTCCTTCTCCTTCTTCTACTTCTTCTGATTCACCCTCCTGACTTCACCTTCTCCTTCTCCTTCTTCTCCTTCTTCTGCTTCACCCTCCAGACTTCACCTTCTCCTTCTCCTTCTTCTACCTCTTCTGATTCACCCTCCAGACTTCACCTTCTCCTTCTCCTTCTTCTGCTTCTTCTGATTCACCCTCCAGACTTCACCTTCTCCTTCTCCTTATTCTGCTTCTTCTGATTCACCCTCCAGACTTCACCTTCTCCTTCTCGTTATTCTGCTTCTTCTGATTCAACCTCCAGACTTCACCTTCTCCTTCTCCTTCTTCTGCTTCTTCTGATTCACCCTCCAGACTTCACCTTCTACTTCTCCTTCTTCTGTTTCTTCTGATTCGCCCTCCAGACTTCACCTTCTCCTTCTCCTTCTTCTGCTTCTTCTGATTCACCCTCCTGACTTCACCTTCTCCTTCTCCTTCTTCTACTTCTTCTGATTCACCCTCCTGACTTCACCTTCTCCTTCTCCTTCTTCTACTTCTTCTGATTCGCCCTCCAGACTTCACCTTCTCCTTCTCCTTCTTCTGCTTCTTCTGATTCACCCTCCAGACTTCACCTTCTCATTCTCCTTCTTCTGCTTCTTCTGCTGCGCCCTCCAGACTTCACCTTCTCCTTCTCCTTCTTCTGCTTCACACTCCAGACTTCACCTTCTCCTTCTCCTTCTTCTGCTTCTTCTGCTGCGCCCTCCAGGCTTCACCTTCTCCTTCTCCTTCTTCTGCTTCTTCTGCTTCACCGTCCTGACTTCACCTTCTCCTTCTCCTTCTTCTACTTCTTCTGCGACACCCCCCTGACATCACCTGCTCCTTCTCCTTCTTCTGCTTCTTCTGATTCACCCTCCTAAATTCACCTTCTCCTTCTCCTTCTTCTGCTTCTTCTGATTCACCCTCCTGACTTCACCTTCTCCTTCTCCTTCTTCTGCTTCTTCTGATTCACCCTCCAGACTTCACCTTCTCCTTCTCCTTCTTCTGCTTCTTCTGCTTCACCCTCCAGACTTCACCTTCTCCTTCTCCTTCTTCTGCTTCTTCTGCTTCACCCTCCTGACTTCACCTTCTCCTTCTCCTTCTTCTACTTCTTCTGATTCACCCTCCAGACTTCACCTTCTCCTTCTCCTTCTTCTGCTTCTTCTGATTCACCCTCCAGACTTCACCTTCTCCTTCTCCTTCTTCTACTTCTTCTGATTCACCCTCCAGACTTCACCTTCTCCTTCTCCTTCTTCTACTTCTTCTGATTCACCCTCCAGTCTTCACATTCTCCTTCTCCTTCTTCTGTTTCATCTGCTTCAGCCTCCAGACTTCACCTTCTCCTTCTCTTTCTTCTGATTCTTCTGATTCACCCTCCAGACTTCACCTTCTCCTTCTCCTTCTTCTGATTCTTCTGATTCACCCTCCAGACTTCACCTTCTCCTTCTCCTTCTTCTGCTTCTTCTGATTCACCCTCCTGGCTTCACCTTCTCCTGCTCCTTCTTCTACTTCTTCTGATTCACCCTCCTGACTTCACCTTCTCCTTCTCCTCCTTCTCCTTCTTCTGCTTTACCCTCCAGACTTCACCTTCTCCTTCTCCTTCTTCTACCTCTTCTGATTCACCCTCCAGACTTCACCTTCTCCTTCTCCTTCTTCTGCTTCTTCTGATTCACCCTCCAGACTTCACCTTCTCCTTCTCCTTATTCTGCTTCTTCTGATTCACCCTCCAGACTTCACCTTCCCCTTCTCGTTATTCTGCTTCTTCTGATTCAACCTCCAGACTTCACCTTCTCCTTCTCCTTCTTCTGCTTCTTCTGATTCACCCTCCAGACTTCACCTTCTCCTTCTCCTTCTTCTGTTTCTTCTGATTCGCCCTCCAGACTTCACCTTCTCCTTCTCCTTCTTCTGCTTCTTCTGATTCACCCTCCTGACTTCACCTTCTCCTTCTCCTTCTTCTACTTCTTCTGATTCACCCTCCTGACTTCACCTTCTCCTTCTCCTTCTTCTACTTCTTCTGATTCACCCTCCAGACTTCACCTTCTCCTTCTCCTTCTTCTGCTTCTTCTGATTCACCCTCCAGACTTCACCTTCTCCTTCTCCTTATTCTGGTTCTTCTGATTCACCCTCCAGACTTCACCTTCTCCTTCTCGTTATTCTGCTTCTTCTGATTCAACCTCCAGACTTCACCTTCTCCTTCTCCTTCTTCTGCTTCTTCTGATTCACCCTCCTGACTTCACCTTCTCCTTCTCCTTCTTCTCCTTCTTCTGCTTCACCCTCCAGACTTCACCTTCTCCTTCTCCTTCTTCTACCTCTTCTGATTCACCCTCCAGACTTCACCTTCTCCTTCTCCTTCTTCTACTTCTTCTGATTCACCCTCCAGACTTCACCTTCTCCTTCTCCTTCTTCTACTTCTTCTGATTCACCCTCCAGACTTCATCTTCTCCTTCTCCTTCTTCTGCATCTTCTGATTCACCCTCCAGACTTCACCTTCTCCTTCTCCTTCTTCTGCTTCTTCTGATTCACCCTCCAGACTTCACCTTCTCCTTCTCCTTTTTCTACTTCTTCTGATTCACCCTCCAGACTTCACCTTCTCCTTCTCCTTCTTCTACTTCTTCTGATTCACCCTCCAGTCTTCACATTCTCCTTCTCCTTCTTCTGTTTCATCTGCTTCAGCCTCCAGACTTCACCTTCTCCTTCTCTTTCTTCTGATTCTTCTGATTCACCCTCCAGACTTCACCTTCTCCTTCTCCTTCTTCTGCTTCTTCTGATTCACCCTCCTGGCTTCACCTTCTCCTTCTCCTTCTTCTACTTCTTCTGATTCACCCTCCTGACTTCACCTTCTCCTTCTCCTTCTTCTCCTTCTTCTGCTTCACCCTCCAGACTTCACCTTCTCCTTCTCCTTCTTCTACCTCTTCTGATTCACCCTCCAGACTTCACCTTCTCCTTCTCCTTCTTCTGCTTCTTCTGATTCACCCTCCAGACTTCACCTTCTCCTTCTCCTTATTCTGCTTCTTCTGATTCACCCTCCAGACTTCACCTTCTCCTTCTCGTTATTCTGCTTCTTCTGATTCAACCTCCAGACTTCACCTTCTCCTTCTCCTTCTTCTGCTTCTTCTGATGCACCCTCCAGACTTCACCTTCTCCTTCTCCTTCTTCTGTTTCTTCTGATTCGCCCTCCAGACTTCACCTTCTCCTTCTCCTTCTTCTGCTTCTTCTGATTCACCCTCCTGACTTCACCTTCTCCTTCTCCTTCTTCTACTTCTTCTGATTCACCCTCCTGACTTCACCTTCTCCTTCTCCTTCTTCTACTTCTTCTGATTCTCCCTCCAGACTTCACCTTCTCCTTCTCCTTCTTCTGCTTCTTCTGATTCACCCTCCAGACTTCACCTTCTCATTCTCCTTCTTCTGCTTCTTCTGCTGCGCCCTCCAGACTTCACCTTCTCCTTCTCCTTCTTCTGCTTCACACTCCAGACTTCACCTTCTCCTTCTCCTTCTTCTGCTTCTTCTGCTGCGCCCTCCAGGCTTCACCTTCTCCTTCTCCTTCTTCTGCTTCTTCTGCTTCACCGTCCTGACTTCACCTTCTCCTTCTCCTTCTTATACTTCTTCTGCGACACCCCCCTGACATCACCTGCTCCTTCTCCTTCTTCTGCTTCTTCTGATTCACCCTCCTAAATTCACCTTCTCCTTCTCCTTCTTCTGCTTCTTCTGATTCACCCTCCTGACTTCACCTTCTCCTTCTCCTTCTTCTGCTTCTTCTGATTCACCCTCCAGACTTCACCTTCTCCTTCTCCTTCTTCTGCTTCTTCTGCTTCACCCTCCAGACTTCACCTTCTCCTTCTCCTTCTTCTACTTCTTCTGATTCACCCTCCTGACTTCACCTTCTCCTTCTCCTCCTTCTCCTTCTTCTGCTTCACCCTCCAGACTTCACCTTCTCCTTCTCCTTCTTCTACCTCTTCTGATTCACCCTCCAGACTTCACCTTCTCCTTCTCCTTCTTCTGCTTCTTCTGATTCACCCTCCAGACTTCACCTTCCCCTTCTCGTTATTCTGCTTCTTCTGATTCAACCTCCAGACTTCACCTTCTCCTTCTCCTTCTTCTGCTTCTTCTGATTCACCCTCCAGACTTCACCTTCTCCTTCTCCTTCTTCTGTTTCTTCTGATTCGCCCTCCAGACTTCACCTTCTCCTTCTCCTTCTTCTGCTTCTTCTGATTCACCCTCCTGACTTCACCTTCTCCTTCTCCTTCTTCTACTTCTTCTGATTCACCCTCCTGACTTCACCTTCTCCTTCTCCTTCTTCTACTTCTTCTGATTCACCCTCCAGACTTCACCTTCTCCTTCTCCTTCTTCTGCTTCTTCTGATTCACCCTCCAGACTTCACCTTCTCATTCTCCTTCTTCTGCTTCTTCTGCTGCGCCCTCCAGACTTCACCTTCTCCTTCTCCTTCTTCTGCTTCACACTCCAGACTTCACCTTCTCCTTCTCCTTCTTCTACTTCTTCTGATTCACCCTCCAGTCTTCACATTCTCCTTCTCCTTCTTCTGTTTCATCTGCTTCAGCCTCCAGACTTCACCTTCTCCTTCTCTTTCTTCTGATTCTTCTGATTCACCCTCCAGACTTCACCTTCTCCTTCTCCTTCTTCTGATTCTTCTGATTCACCCTCCAGACTTCACCTTCTCCTTCTCCTTCTTCTGCTTCTTCTGATTCACCCTCCTGGCTTCACCTTCTCCTTCTCCTTCTTCTACTTCTTCTGATTCACCCTCCTGACTTCACCTTCTCCTTCTCCTTCTTCTCCTTCTTCTGCTTCACCCTCCAGACTTCACCTTCTCCTTCTCCTTCTTCTACCTCTTCTGATTCACCCTCCAGACTTCACCTTCTCCTTCTCCTTCTTCTGCTTCTTCTGATTCACCCTCCAGACTTCACCTTCTCCTTCTCCTTATTCTGCTTCTTCTGATTCACCCTCCAGACTTCACCTTCTCCTTCTCGTTATTCTGCTTCTTCTGATTCAACCTCCAGACTTCACCTTCTCCTTCTCCTTCTTCTGCTTCTTCTGATTCACCCTCCAGACTTCACCTTCTCCTTCTCCTTCTTCTGTTTCTTCTGATTCGCCCTCCAGACTTCACCTTCTCCTTCTCCTTCTTCTGCTTCTTCTGATTCACCCTCCTGACTTCACCTTCTCCTTCTCCTTCTTCTACTTCTTCTGATTCACCCTCCTGACTTCACCTTCTCCTTCTCCTTCTTCTACTTCTTCTGATTCTCCCTCCAGACTTCACCTTCTCCTTCTCCTTCTTCTGCTTCTTCTGATTCACCCTCCAGACTTCACCTTCTCATTCTCCTTCTTCTGCTTCTTCTGCTGCGCCCTCCAGACTTCACCTTCTCCTTCTCCTTCTTCTGCTTCACACTCCAGACTTCACCTTCTCCTTCTCCTTCTTCTGCTTCTTCTGCTGCGCCCTCCAGGCTTCACCTTCTCCTTCTCCTTCTTCTGCTTCTTCTGCTTCACCGTCCTGACTTCACCTTCTCCTTCTCCTTCTTCTACTTCTTCTGCGACACCCCCCTGACATCACCTGCTCCTTCTCCTTCTTCTGCTTCTTCTGATTCACCCTCCTAAATTCACCTTCTCCTTCTCCTTCTTCTGCTTCTTCTGATTCACCCTCCTGACTTCACCTTCTCCTTCTCCTTCTTCTGCTTCTTCTGATTCACCCTCCAGACTTCACCTTCTCCTTCTCCTTCTTCTGCTTCTTCTGCTTCACCCTCCAGACTTCACCTTCTCCTTCTCCTTCTTCTGCTTCTTCTGCTTCACCCTCCTGACTTCACCTTCTCCTTCTCCTTCTTCTACTTCTTCTGATTCACCCTCCAGACTTCACCTTCTCCTTCTCCTTCTTCTGCTTCTTCTGATTCACCCTCCAGACTTCACCTTCTCCTTCTCCTTCTTCTACTTCTTCTGATTCACCCTCCAGACTTCACCTTCTCCTTCTCCTTCTTCTACTTCTTCTGATTCACCCTCCAGTCTTCACATTCTCCTTCTCCTTCTTCTGTTTCATCTGCTTCAGCCTCCAGACTTCACCTTCTCCTTCTCTTTCTTCTGATTCTTCTGATTCACCCTCCAGACTTCACCTTCTCCTTCTCCTTCTTCTGATTCTTCTGATTCACCCTCCAGACTTCACCTTCTCCTTCTCCTTCTTCTGCTTCTTCTGATTCACCCTCCTGGCTTCACCTTCTCCTGCTCCTTCTTCTACTTCTTCTGATTCACCCTCCTGACTTCACCTTCTCCTTCTCCTCCTTCTCCTTCTTCTGCTTCACCCTCCAGACTTCACCTTCTCCTTCTCCTTCTTCTACCTCTTCTGATTCACCCTCCAGACTTCACCTTCTCCTTCTCCTTCTTCTGCTTCTTCTGATTCACCCTCCAGACTTCACCTTCTCCTTCTCCTTATTCTGCTTCTTCTGATTCACCCTCCAGACTTCACCTTCCCCTTCTCGTTATTCTGCTTCTTCTGATTCAACCTCCAGACTTCACCTTCTCCTTCTCCTTCTTCTGCTTCTTCTGATTCACCCTCCAGACTTCACCTTCTCCTTCTCCTTCTTCTGTTTCTTCTGATTCGCCCTCCAGACTTCACCTTCTCCTTCTCCTTCTTCTGCTTCTTCTGATTCACCCTCCTGACTTCACCTTCTCCTTCTCCTTCTTCTACTTCTTCTGATTCACCCTCCTGACTTCACCTTCTCCTTCTCCTTCTTCTACTTCTTCTGATTCACCCTCCAGACTTCACCTTCTCCTTCTCCTTCTTCTGCTTCTTCTGATTCACCCTCCAGACTTCACCTTCTCATTCTCCTTCTTCTGCTTCTTCTGCTGCGCCCTCCAGACTTCACCTTCTCCTTCTCCTTCTTCTGCTTCACACTCCAGACTTCACCTTCTCCTTCTCCTTCTTCTGCTTCTTCTGCTGCGCCCTCCAGGCTTCACCTTCTCCTTCTCCTTCTTCTGCTTCTTCTGCTTCACCGTCCTGACTTCACCTTCTCCTTCTCCTTCTTCTACTTCTTCTGCGACACCCCCCTGACATCACCTGCTCCTTCTCCTTCTTCTGCTTCTTCTGATTCACCCTCCTAAATTCACCTTCTCCTTCTCCTTCTTCTGCTTCTTCTGATTCACCCTCCTGACTTCACCTTCTCCTTCTCCTTCTTCTGCTTCTTCTGATTCACCCTCCAGACTTCACCTTCTCCTTCTCCTTCTTCTGCTTCTTCTGCTTCACCCTCCAGACTTCACCTTCTCCTTCTCCTTCTTCTGCTTCTTCTGCTTCACCCTCCTGACTTCACCTTCTCCTTCTCCTTCTTCTACTTCTTCTGATTCACCCTCCTGACTTCACCTTCTCCTTCTCCTTCTTCTACTTCTTCTGCTTCACCCTCCAGACTTCACCTTCTCCTTCTCCTTCTTCTACTTCTTCTGATTCACCCTCCAGACTTCACCTTCTCCTTCTCCTTCTTCTACTTCTTCTGATTCACCCTCCAGACTTCACCTTCTCCTGCTCCTTCTTCTACTTCTTCTGATTCATCCTCCAGACTTCACCTTCTCCTTCTCCTTCTTCTGCTTCTTCTGATTCACCCTCCAGACTTCACCTTATCCTTCTCCTTATTCTGCTTCTTCAGATTCACCCTCCAGACTTCACCTTCTCCTTCTCCTTCTTCTGCTTCTTCTGATTCACCCTCCAGACTTCACCTTCTCCTTCTCCTTCTTCTGCTTCTTCTGATTCACCCTCCAGACTTCACCTTTTCCTTCTCCTTCTTCTACTTCTTCTGATTCACCCTCCAGACTTCACCTTCTCCTTCTCCTTCTTCTGCTTCTTCTGATTCACCCTCCAGACTTCATCTTCTCCTTCTCCTTCTTCTGCTTCTTCTGATTCACCTTCCAGACTTCACCTTCTCCTTCTCCTTCGTCTACTTCTTCTGATTCACCCTCCAGACTACACCTTCTCCTTCTCCTTTTTCTACTTCTTCTGATTCACCCTCCAGACTTCACCTTCTCCTTCTCCTTCTTCTGTTTCTTCTGATTCACCCTCCAGACTTCACCTTCTCCTTCTCCTTCTTCTACTTCTTCTGATTCACCCTCCAGACTTCACCTTCTCCTTCTCCTTCGTCTACTTCTTCTGATTCACCCTCCAGACTACACCTTCTCCTTCTCCTTCTTCTACTTCTTCTGATTCACCCTCCAGACTTCACCTTCTCCTTCTCCTTCTTCTGTTTCTTCTGATTCACCCTCCAGACTTCACCTTCTCCTTCTCCTTCTTCTGCTTCTTCTGATTCACCCTCCAGACTTCACCTTCTCCTTCTCCTTCTTCTGCTTCTTCTGATTCACCCTCCAGACTTCACCTTCTCCTTCTCCTTCTTCTACTTCTTCTGATTCACCCTCCAGACTTCACCTTCTCCTTCTCCTTCTTCTGCTTCTTCTGATTTACCCTCCAGACTTCACCTTCTCCTTCTCCTTCGTCTACTTCTTCTGATTCACCCTCCAGACTACACCTTCTCCTTCTCCTTCTTCTACTTCTTCTGATACACCCTCCAGACTTCACCTTCTCCTTCTCCTTCTTCTGTTTCTTCTGATTCACCCTCCAGACTTCACCTTCTCCTTCTCCTTCTTCTACTTCTTCTGATTCAGCCTCCAGACTTCACCTTCTCCTTCTCCTTCTTCTACTTCTTCTGATTCACCCTCCAGACTTCATCTTCTCCTTCTCCTTCTTCTCCTTCTTCTGATTCACCCTCCAGACTTCACCTTCTCCTTCTCCTTCTTCTGCTTCTTCTGATTCACCCTCCAGACTTCACCTTCTCCTTCTCCTTCTTCTACTTCTTCTGATTCACCCTCCAGACTTCACCTTCTCCTTCTCCTTCTTCTACTTCTTCTGATTCACCCTCCAGTCTTCACCTTCTCCTTCTCCTTCTTCTGTTTCTTCTGCTTCACCCTCCAGACTTCACCTTCTCCTTCTCTTTCTTCTGCTTCTTCTGATTCACCCTCCAGACTTCACCTTCTCCTTCTCCTTCTTCTGATTCTTCTGATTCACCCTCCAGACTTCACCTTCTCCCTCTCCTTCTTCTGCTTCTTCTGATTCACCCTCCAGACCTCACCTTCTCCTTCTCCTTCTTCTACTTCTTCTGATTCACCCTCCTGACTTCACCTTCTCCTTCTCCTTCATCTACTTCTTCTGCTTCACCCTCCAGACTTCACCTTCTCCTTCTCCTTCTTCTACTTCTTCTGATTCACCCTCCAGACTTCACCTTCTCCTTCTCCTTCTTATACTTCTTCTGATTCACCCTCCAGACTTCACCTTCTCCTTCTCCTTTTTCTACTTCTTCTGATTCACCCTCCAGACTTCACCTTCTCCTTCTCCTTCTTCTGCTTCTTCTGATTCACCCTCCAGACTTCACCTTCTCCTTCTCCTAATTCTGCTTCTGCTGATTCACCCTCCAGACTTCACCTTCTCCTTCTCCTTCTTCTGCTTCTTCTGATTCACCCTCCAGACTTCACCTTCTCCTTCTCCTTCTTCTGCTTCTTCTGATTCACCCTCCAGACTTCACCTTCTCCTTCCCCTTCTTCTACTTCTTCTGATTCACCCTCCAGACTTCACCTTCTCCTTCTCCTTCCTCTGCTTCTTCTGCTTCACCCTCCAGACTTCACCTACTCCTTCTCCTTCGTCTACTTCTTCTGATTCACCCTCCAGACTACACCTTCTCCTTCTCCTTCTTCTACTTCTTCTGATTCACCCTCCAGACTTCACCTTCTCCTTCTCCTTCTTCTGTTTCTTCTGATTCACCCTCCAGACTTCATCTTCTCCTTCTCCTTCTTCTACTTCTTCTGATTCACCCTCCAGACTTCACCTTCTCCTTCTCCTTCTTCTACTTCTTCTGATTCACCCTCCAGACTTCATCTTCTCCTTCTCCTTCTTCTGCTTCTTCTGATTCATCCTCCAGACTTCACCTTCTCCTTCTCCTTCATCTGCTTCTTCTGATTCACCCTCCAGACTTCAACTTCTCCTTCTCCTTCTTCCACTTCTTCTGATTCACCCTCCAGACTTCACCTTCTCCTTCTCCTTCTTCTACTTCTTCTGATTCACCCTCCAGTCTTCACCTTCTCCTTCTCCTTTTTTTGTTTCTTCTGCTTCACCCTCCAGACTTCACCTTCTCCTTCTCTTTCTTCTGCTTCTTCTGATTCACCCTCCAGACTTCACCTTCTCCTTCTCCTTCTTCTGATTCTTCTGATTCACCCTCCAGACTTCACCTTCTCCTTCTCCTTCTTCTGCTTCTTCTGATTCACCCTCCTGACTTCACCTTCTCCTTCTCCTTCTTCTACTTCTTCTGATTCACCCTCCTGACTTCACCTTCTCCTTCTCCTTCTTCTATTTCTTCTGCTTCACCCTCCAGACTTCACCTTCTCCTTCTCCTTCTTCTACTTCTTCTGATTCACCCTCCAGACTTCACCTTCTCCTTCTCCTTCTTCTACTTCTTCTGATTCACCCTCCAGACTTCATCTTCTCCTTCTCCTTCTTCTGCTTCTTCTGATTCACCCTCCAGACTTCACCTTCTCCTTCTCCTTCTTCTGCTTCTTCTGATTCACCCTCCAGACTTCAACTTCTCCTTCTCCTTCTTCCACTTCTTCTGATTCACCCTCCAGACTTCACCTTCTCCTTCTCCTTCTTCTACGTCTTCTGATTCACCCTCCAGTCTTCACCTTCTCCTTCTCCTTTTTTTGTTTCTTCTGCTTCACCCTCCAGACTTCACCTTCTCCTTCTCTTTCTTCTGCTTCTTCTGATTCACCCTCCAGACTTCACCTTCTCCTTCTCCTTCTTCTGATTCTTCTGATTCACCCTCCAGACTTCACCTTCTCCTTCTCCTTCTTCTGCTTCTTCTGATTCACCCTCCTGACTTCACCTTCTCCTTCTCCTTCTTCTACTTCTTCTGATTCACCCTCCTGACTTCACCTTCTCCTTCTCCTTCTTCTACTTCTTCTGCTTCACCCTCCAGACTTCACCTTCTCCTTCTCCTTCTTCTACTTCTTCTGATTCACCCTCCAGACTTCACCTTCTCCTTCTCCTTCTTCTGCTTCTTCTGATTCACCCTCCAGACTTCACCTTCTCATTCTCCTTCTTCTGCTTCTTCTGCTGCGCCCTCCAGACTTCACCTTCTCCTTCTCCTTCTTCTACTTCTTCTGATTCACCCTCCTGACTTCACCTTCTCCTTCTCCTTCTTCTGCTTCTTCTGCTGCGCCCTCCAGGCTTCACCTTCTCCTTCTCCTTCTTCTGCTTCTTCTGCTTCACCGTCCTGACTTCACCTTCTCCTTCTCCTTCTTCTACTTCTTCTGCTACACCCCCCTGACTTCACCTGCTCCTTCTCCTTCTTCTGCTTCTTCTGATTCACCCTCCTAAATTCACCTTCTCCTTCTCCTTCTTCTGCTTCTTCTGATTCACCCTCCTGACTTCACCTTCTCCTTCTCCTTCTTCTGCTTCTTCTGATTCACCCTCCAGACTTCACCTTCTCCTTCTCCTTCTTCTGCTTCTTCTGATTCACCCTCCAGACTTCACCTTCTCCTTCTCCTTCTTCTGCTTCTTCTGATTCACCCTCCAGACCTCACCTTCCCCTTCTCCTTCTTCTACTTCTTCTGATTCACCCTCCAGACTTCATCTTCTCCTTCTCCTTCTTCTGCTTCTTCTGATTCACCCTCCAGACTTCACCTTCTCCTTCTCCTTCTTCTACTTCTTCTGATTCAGCCTCCAGACTTCACCTTCTCCTTCTCCTTCTTCTACTTCTTCTGATTCACCCTCCAGACTTCATCTTCTCCTTCTCCTTCTTCTGATTCACCCTCCAGACTTCACCTTCTCCTTCTCCTTCTTCTGCTTCTTCTGATTCACCCTCCAGACTTCACCTTCTCCTTCTCCTTCTTCTACTTCTTCTGATTCACCCTCCAGACTTCACCTTCTCCTTCTCCTTCTTCTGCTTCTTCTGATTCACCCTCCAGACTTCACCTTCTCCTTCTCCTTCTTCTGCTTCTTCTGATTCACCCTCCAGACTTCACCTTCTCCTTCTCCTTCTTCTACTTCTTCTGATTCACCCTCCAGTCTTCACCTTCTCCTTCTCCTTCTTCTGTTTCTTCTGCTTCACCCTCCAGACTTCACCTTCTCCTTCTCCTTCTTCTGATTCTTCTGATTCACCCTCCAGACTTCACCTTCTCCTTCTCCTTCTTCTGCTTCTTCTGATTCACCCTCCAGAACTCACCTTCTCCTTCTCCTTCTTCTACTTCTTCTGATTCACCCTCCTGAATTCACCTTCTCCTTCTCCTTCATCTACTTCTTCTGCTTCACCCTCCAGACTTCACCTTCTCCTTCTCCTTCTTCTACTTCTTCTGATTCACCCTCCAGACTTCACCTTCTCCTTCTCCTTCTTATACTTCTTCTGATTCACCCTCCAGACTTCACCTTCTCCTTCTCCTTCTTCTACTTCTTCTGATTCACCCTCCAGACTTCACCTTCTCCTTCTCCTTCTTCTGCTTCTTCTGATTCACCCTCCAGACTTCACCTTCTCCTTCTCCTTATTCTGCTTCTTCTGATTCACCCTCCAGACTTCACCTTCTCCTTCTCCTTCTTCTGCTTCTTCTGATTCACCCTCCAGACTTCACCTTCTCCTTCTCCTTCTTCTGCTTCTTCTGATTCACCCTCCAGACTTCACCTTCTCCTTCTCCTTCTTCTACTTCTTCTGATTCACCCTCCAGACTTCACCTTCTCCTTCTCCTTCTTCTGCTTCTTCTGATTCACCCTCCAGACTTCACCTTCTCCTTCTCCTTCGTCTACTTCTTCTGATTCACCCTCCAGTCTACACCTTCTCCTTCTCCTTCTTCTACTTCTTCTGATTCACCCTCCAGACTTCACCTTCTCCTTCTCCTTCTTCTGTTTTTTCTGATTCACCCTCCAGACTTCATCTTCTCCTTCTCCTTCTTCTACTTCTTCTGATTCACCCTCCAGACTTCACCTTCTCCTTCTCCTTCTTCTACTTCTTCTGATTCACCCTCCAGACTTCATCTTCTCCTTCTCCTTCTTCTGCTTCTTCTGATTCACCATCCAGACTTCACCTTCTCCTTCTCCTTCTTCTGCTTCTTCTGATTCACCCTCCAGACTTCAACTTCTCCTTCTCCTTCTTCCACTTCTTCTGATTCACCCTCCAGACTTCACCTTCTCCTTCTCCTTCTTCTACTTCTTCTGATTCACCCTCCAGACTTCACCTTCTCCTTCTCCTTCTTCTACTTCTTCTGATTCACCCTCTAGTCTTCACATTCTCCTTCTCCTTCTTCTGTTTCTTCTGCTTCAGCCTCCAGACTTCACCTTCTCCTTCTCTTTCTTCTGATTCTTCTGATTCACCCTCCAGACTTCACCTTCTCCTTCTCCTTCTTCTGATTCTTCTGATTCACCCTCCAGACTTCACCTTCTCCTTCTCCTTCTTCTGCTTCTTCTGATTCACCCTCCTGGCTTCACCTTCTCCTTCTCCTTCTTCTACTTCTTCTGATTCACCCTCCTGACTTCACCTTCTCCTTCTCCTTCTTCTCCTTCTTCTGCTTCACCCTCCAGACTTCACCTTCTCCTTCTCCTTCTTCTACCTCTTCTGATTCACCCTCCAGACTTCACCTTCTCCTTCTCCTTCTTCTGCTTCTTCTGATTCACCCTCCAGACTTCACCTTCTCCTTCTCCTTATTCTGCTTCTTCTGATTCACCCTCCAGACTTCACCTTCTGCTTCTCGTTATTCTGCTTCTTCTGATTCAACCTCCAGACTTCACCTTCTCCTTCTCCATCTTCTGCTTCTTCTGATTCACCCTCCAGACTTCACCTTCTCCTTCTCCTTCTTCTGTTTCTTCTGATTCGCCCTCCAGACTTCACCTTCTCCTTCTCCTTCTTCTGCTTCTTCTGATTCACCCTCCTGACTTCACCTTCTCCTTCTCCTTCTTCTACTTCTTCTGATTCACCCTCCTGACTTCACCTTCTCCTTCTCCTTCTTCTGCTTCTTCTGATTCACCCTCCAGACTTCACCTTCTCATTCTCCTTCTTCTGCTTCTTCTGCTGCGCCCTCCAGACTTCACCTTCTCCTTCTCCTTCTTCTGCTTCTTCTGCTTCACACTCCAGACTTCACCTTCTCCTTCTCCTTCTTCTGCTTCTTCTGCTGCGTCCTCCAGGCTTCACCTTCTCCTTCTCCTTCTTCTGCTTCTTCTGCTTCACCGTCCTGACTTCACCTTCTCCTTCTCCTTCTTCTACTTCTTCTGCTACACCCCCCTGACTTCACCTGCTCCTTCTCCTTCTTCTACTTCTTCTGATTCACCCTCCTAAATTCACCTTCTCCTTCTCCTTCTTCTGCTTCTTCTGATTCACCCTACGGACTTCACCTTCTCCTTCTCCTTCTTCTGCTTCTTCTGATTCACCCTCCAGACTTCACCTTCTCCTTCTCCTTCTTCTGCTTCTTCTGATTCACCCTCCAGACTTCACCTTCTCCTTCTCCTTCTTCTGCTTCTTCTGCTTCACCCTCCAGACTTCACCTTCTCCTTCTCCTTCTTCTGCTTCTTCTGCTTCACCCTCCTGACTTCACCTTCTCCTTCTCCTTCTTCTACTTCTTCTGATTCACCCTCCAGACTTCACCTACTCCTTCTCCTTCTTCTGCTTCTTCTGCTTCACCCTCCAGACTTCACCTTCTCCTTCTCCTTCTTCTGCTTCGCCCTCCAGACTTCACCTTCTCCTTCTCCTTCTTCTGCTTCTTCTGCTTCACTCTCCTGACTTCACCTACTCCTTCTCCTTCTTCTACTTCTTCTGATTCACCCTCCAGACTTCACCCTCTCCTTCTCCTTCTTCTGCTTCTTCTGCTTCACCCTCCAGACTTCACCTTCTCTTTCTCCTTCTTCTGCTTCTTCTGCTGCGCCCTCCAGACTTCACCTTCTCCTTCTCCTTCTTCTGCTTCTTCTGATTCACCCTCCAGACTTCACCTTCTCCTTCTCCTTCTTCTACTTCTTCTGATCCACCCTCCTGACTTCACCTTCTCCTTCTCCTTCTTCTGCTTCTTCTGCTTCACCCTCCAGACTTCACCTTCTCCTTCTCCTTCTTCTGCTTCTTCTGCTTCACCCACCAGACTTCACCTTCTCCTTCTCCTTCTTCTGCTTCTTCTGCTTCACCCTCCTGACTTCACCTTCTCCTTCTCCTTCTTCTACCTCTTCTGATTCACCCTCCAGACTTCACCTTCTCCTTCTCCTTCTTCTGCTTCTTCTGATTCACCCTCCAGACTTCACCTTCTCCTTCTCCTTATTCTGCTTCTTCTGATTCACCCTCCAGACTTCACCTTCTCCTTCTCGTTATTCTGCTTCTTCTGATTCAACCTCCAGACTTCACCTTCTCCTTCTCCTTCTTCTGCTTCTTCTGATTCACCCTCCAGACTGCACCTTCTCCTTCTACTTCTTCTACTTCTTCTGATCCACCCTCCTGACTTCACCTTCTCCTTCTCCTTCTTCTGCTTCTTCTGATTCACCCTCCTGGCTTCACCTTCTCCTTCTCCTTCTTCTACTTCTTCTGATTCACCCTCCTGACTTCACCTTCTCCTTCTCCTTCTTCTCCTTCTGCTTCACCCTCCAGACTTCACCTTCTCCTTCTCCTTCTTCTACCTCTTCTGATTCACCCTCCAGACTTCACCTTCTCCTTCTCCTTCTTCTGCTTCTTCTGATTCACCCTCCAGACTTCACCTTCTCCTTCTCCTTATTCTGCTTCTTCTGATTCACCCTCCAGACTTCACCTTCTCCTTCTCGTTATTCTGCTTCTTCTGATTCAACCTCCAGACTTCACCTTCTCCTTCTCCTTCTTCTGCTTCTTCGGATTCACCCTCCAGACTTCACCTTCTCCTTCTCCTTCTTCTGTTTCTTCTGATTCGCCCTCCAGACTTCACCTTCTCCTTCTCCTTCTTCTGCTTCTTCTGATTCACCCTCCTGACTTCACCTTCTCCTTTTCCTTCTTCTACTTCTTCTGATTCACCCTCCTGACTTCACCTTCTCCTTCTCCTTCTTCTACTTCTTCTGATTCACCCTCCAGACTTCACCTTCTCCTTCTCCTTCTTCTTCTTCTTCTGATTCACCCTCCAGACTTCACCTTCTCATTCTCCTTCTTCTGCTTCTTCTGCTGCGCCCTCCAGACTTCATCTTCTCCTTCTCCTTCTTCTGCTTCTTCTGCTTCACACTCCAGACTTCACCTTCTCCTTCTCCTTCTTCTGCTTCTTCTGCTGCGCCCTCCAGGCTTCACCTTCTCCTTCTCCTTTTTCTGCTTCTTCTGCTTCACCGTCCTGACTTCACCTTCTCCTTCTCCTTCTTCTACTTCTTCTGCTACACCCCCTGACTTCACCTGCTCCTTCTCCTTCTTCTGCTTCTTCTGATTCACCCTCCTAAATTCACCTTCTCCTTCTCCTTCTTCTGCTTCTTCTGATTCACCCTCCTGACTTCACCTTCTCCTTCTCCTTCTTCTGCTTCTTCTGATTCACCCTCCAGACTTCACCTTCTCCTTCTCCTTCTTCTGCTTCTTCTGATTCACCCTCCAGACTTCACCTTCTCCTTCTCCTTCTTCTGCTTCTTCTGCTTCACCCTCCAGACTTCACCTTCTCCTTCTCCTTCTTCTGCTTCTTCTGCTTCACCCTCCTGACTTCACCTTCTCCTTCTCCTTCTTCTACTTCTTCTGATTCACCCTCCAGACTTCACCTACTCCTTCTCCTTCTTCTGCTTCTTCTGCTTCACCCTCCAGACTTCACCTTCTCCTTCTCCTTCTTCTGCTTCTTCTGCTTCGCCCTCCAGACTTCACCTTCTCCTTCTCCTTCTTCTGCTTCTTCTGCTTCACTCTCCTGACTTCACCTTCTCCTTCTCCTTCTTCTACTTCTTCTGATTCACCCTCCAGACTTCACCCTCTCCTTCTCCTTCTTCTGCTTCTTCTGCTTCACCCTCAAGACTTCACCTTCTCTTTCTCTTCTTCTGCTTCTTCTGCTGCGCCTTCCAGACTTCACCTTCTCCTTCTCCTTCTTCTGCTTCTTCTGATTCACCCTCCAGACTTCACCTTCTCCTTCTCCTTCTTCTACTTCTTCTGATCCACCCTCCTGACTTCACCTTCTCCTTCTCCTTCTTCTGCTTCTTCTGCTTCACCCTCCAGACTTCACCTTCTCCTTCTCCTTCTTCTGCTTCTTCTGCTTCACCCACCAGACTTCACCTTCTCCTTCTCCTTCTTCTGCTTCTTCTGCTTCACCCTCCTGACTTCACCTTCTCCTTCTCCTTCTTCTACCTCTTCTGATTCACCCTCCAGACTTCATCTTCTCCTTCTCCTTCTTCTGCTTCTTCTGATTCACCCTCCAGACTTCACCTTCTCCTTCTCCTTATTCTGGTTCTTCAGATTCACCCTCCAGACTTCACCTTCTCCTTCTCGTTATTCTGCTTCTTCTGATTCAACCTCCAGACTTCACCTTCTCCTTCTCCTTCTTCTGCTTCTTCTGATTCACCCTCCTGACTTCACCTTCTCCTTCTCCTTCTTCTCCTTCTTCTGCTTCACCCTCCAGACTTCACCTTCTCCTTCTCCTTCTTCTACCTCTTCTGATTCACCCTCCAGACTTCACCTTCTCCTTCTCCTTCTTCTACTTCTTCTGATTCACCCTCCAGACTTCACCTTCTCCTTCTCCTTCTTCTACTTCTTCTGATTCACCCTCCAGACTTCATCTTCTCCTTCTCCTTCTTCTGCATCTTCTGATTCACCCTCCAGACTTCACCTTCTCCTTCTCCTTCTTCTGCTTCTTCTGATTCACCCTCCAGACTTCACCTTCTCCTTCTCCTTCTTCTACTTCTTCTGATTCACCCTCCAGACTTCACCTTCTCCTTCTCCTTCTTCTACTTCTACTGATTCACCCTCCAGTCTTCACATTCTCCTTCTCCTTCTTCTGTTTCTTCTGCTTCAGCCTCCAGACTTCACCTTCTCCTTCTCTTTCTTCTGATTCTTCTGATTCACCCTCCAGACTTCACCTTCTCCTTCTCCTTCTTCTGATTCTTCTGATTCACCCTCCAGACTTCACCTTCTCCTTCTCCTTCTTCTGCTTCTTCTGATTCACCCTCCTGGCTTCACCTTCTCCTTCTCCTTCTTCTACTTCTTCTGATTCACCCTCCTGACTTCACCTTCTCCTTCTCCTTCTTCTCCTTCTTCTGCATCACCCTCCAGACTTCACCTTCTCCTTCTCCTTCTTCTACCTCTTCTGATTCACCCTCCAGACTTCACCTTCTCCTTCTCCTTCTTCTGCTTCTTCTGATTCACCCTCCAGACTTCACCTTCTCCTTCTCCTTATTCTGCTTCTTCTGATTCACCCTCCAGACTTCACCTTCTCCTTCTCGTTATTCTGCTTCTTCTGATTCAACCTCCAGACTTCACCTTCTCCTTCTCCTTCTTCTGCTTCTTCTGATTCACCCTCCAGACTTCACCTTCTCCTTCTGCTTCTTCTGTTTCTTCTGATTCGCCCTCCAGACTTCACCTTCTCCTTCTCCTTCTTCTGCTTCTTCTGATTCACCCTCCTGACTTCACCTTCTCCTTCTCCTTCTTCTACTTCTTCTGATTCACCCTCCTGACTTCACCTTCTCCTTCTCCTTCTTCTACTTCTTCTGATTCACCCTCCAGACTTCACCTTCTCCTTCTCCTTCTTCTGCTTCTTCTGATTCACCCTCCAGACTTCACCTTCTCATTCTCCTTCTTCTGCTTCTTCTGCTGCGCCCTCCAGACTTCACCTTCTCCTTCTCCTTCTTCTGCTTCTTCTGCTTCACACTCCAGCCTTCACCTTCTCCTTCTCCTTCTTCTGCTTCTTCTGCTGCGCCCTCCAGGCTTCACCTTCTCCTTCTCCTTCTTCTGCTTCTTCTGCTTCACCGTCCTGACTTCACCTTCTCCTTCTCCTTCTTCTACTTCTTCTGCGACACCCCCCTGACTTCACCTGCTCCTTCTCCTTCTTCTGCTTCTTCTGATTCACCCTCCAGACTTCACCTTCTCCTTCTCCTTATTCTGCTTCTTCTGATTCACCCTCCAGACTTCACCTTTTGCTTCTCGTTATTCTGCTTCTTCTGATTCAACCTCCAGACTTCACCTTCTCCTTCTCCTTCTTCTGCTTCTTCTGATTCACCCTCCAGACTTCACCTTCTCCTTCTCCTTCTTCTGATTCTTCTGATTCGCCCTCCAGACTTCACCTTCTCCTTCTCCTTCTTCTGCTTCTTCTGATTCACCCTCCTGACTTCACCTTCTCCTTCTCCTTCTTCTACTTCTTCTGATTCACCCTCCTGACTTCGCCTTCTCCTTCTCCTTCTTCTCCTTCTTCTGCTTCACCCTCCAGACTTCACCTTCTCCTTCTCCTTCTTCTGCTTCTTCTGATTCACCCTCCAGACTTCACCTTCTCATTCTCCTTCTTCTGCTTCTTCTGCTGCGCCCTCCAGACTTCCCCTTCTCCTTCTCCTTCTTCTGCTTCTTCTGCTTCACACTCCAGACTTCACCTTCTCCTTCTCCTTCTTCTGCTTCTTCTGCTGCGCCCTCCAGGCTTCACCTTCTCCTTCTCCTTCTTCTGCTTCTTCTGCTTCACCGTCCTGACTTCACCTTCTCCTTCTCCTTCTTCTACTTCTTCTGCTACACCCCCCTGACTTCACCTGCTCCTTCTCCTTCTTCTACTTCTTCTGATTCACCCTCCTAAATTCACGTTCTCCTTCTCCTTCTTCTGCTTCTTCTGATTCACCCTACTGACTTCACCTTCTCCTTCTCCTTCTTCTGCTTCTTCTGATTCGCCCTCCAGACTTCACCTTCTCCTTCTCCTTCTTCTGCTTCTTCTGATTCACCCTCCAGACTTCACCTTCTCCTTCTCCTTCTTCTGCTTCTTCTGCTTCACCCTCCAGACTTCACCTTCTCCTTCTCCTTCTTCTGCTTCTTCTGCTTCACCCTCCTGACTTCACCTTCTCCTTCTCCTTCTTCTACTTCTTCTGATTCACCCTCCAGACTTCACCTACTCCTTCTCCTTCTTCTGCTTCTTCTGCTTCACCCTCCAGACTTCACCTTCTCCTTCTCCTTCTTCTGCTTCGCCCTCCAGACTTCACCTTCTCCTTCTCCTTCTTCTGCTTCTTCTGCTTCACTCTCCTGACTTCACCTACTCCTTCTCCTTCTTCTACTTCTTCTGATTCACCCTCCAGACTTCACCCTCTCCTTCTCCTTCTTCTGCTTCTTCTGCTTCACCCTCCAGACTTCACCTTCTCTTTCTCCTTCTTCTGCTTCTTCTGCTGCGCCCTCCAGACTTCACCTTCTCCTTCTCCTTCTTCTGCTTCTTCTGATTCACCCTCCAGACTTCACCTTCTCCTTCTCCTTCTTCTACTTCTTCTGATCCACCCTCCTGACTTCACCTTCTCCTTCTCCTTCTTCTGCTTCTTCTGCTTCACCCTCCAGACTTCACCTTCTCCTTCTCCTTCTTCTGCTTCTTCTGCTTCACCCACCAGACTTCACCTTCTCCTTCTCCTTCTTCTGCTTCTTCTGCTTCAGCCTCCTGACTTCACCTTCTCCTTCTCCTTCTTCTACCTCTTCTGATTCACCCTCCAGACTTCACCTTCTCCTTCTCCTTCTTCTGCTTCTTCTGATTCACCCTCCAGACTTCACCTTCTCCTTCTCCTTATTCTGCTTCTTCTGATTCACCCTCCAGACTTCACCTTCTCCTTCTCGTTATTCTGCTTCTTCTGATTCAACCTCCAGACTTCACCTTCTCCTTCTCCTTCTTCTGCTTCTTCTGATTCACCCTCCAGACTGCACCTTCTCCTTCTACTTCTTCTACTTCTTCTGATCCACCCTCCTGACTTCACCTTCTCCTTCTCCTTCTTCTGCTTCTTCTGATTCACCCTCCTGGCTTCACCTTCTCCTTCTCCTTCTTCTACTTCTTCTGATTCACCCTCCTGACTTCACCTTCTCCTTCTCCTTCTTCTCCTTCTGCTTCACCCTCCAGACTTCACCTTCTCCTTCTCCTTCTTCTACCTCTTCTGATTCACCCTCCAGACTTCACCTTCTCCTTCTCCTTCTTCTGCTTCTTCTGATTCACCCTCCAGACTTCACCTTCTCCTTCTCCTTATTCTGCTTCTTCTGATTCACCCTCCAGACTTCACCTTCTCCTTCTCGTTATTCTGCTTCTTCTGATTCAACCTCCAGACTTCACCTTCTCCTTCTCCTTCTTCTGCTTCTTCTGATTCACCCTCCAGACTTCACCTTCTCCTTCTCCTTCTTCTGTTTCTTCTGATTCGCCCTCCAGACTTCACCTTCTCCTTCTCCTTCTTCTGCTTCTTCTGATTCACCCTCCTGACTTCACCTTCTCCTTCTCCTTCTTCTACTTCTTCTGATTCACCCTCCTGACTTCACCTTCTCCTTCTCCTTCTTCTACTTCTTCTGATTCACCCTCCAGACTTCACCTTCTCCTTCTCCTTCTTCTTCTTCTTCTGATTCACCCTCCAGACTTCACCTTCTCATTCTCCTTCTTCTGCTTCTTCTGCTGCGCCCTCCAGACTTCATCTTCTCCTTCTCCTTCTTCTGCTTCTTCTGCTTCACACTCCAGACTTCACCTTCTCCTTCTCCTTCTTCTGCTTCTTCTGCTGCGCCCTCCAGGCTTCACCTTCTCCTTCTCCTTTTTCTGCTTCTTCTGCTTCACCGTCCTGACTTCACCTTCTCCTTCTCCTTCTTCTACTTCTTCTGCTACACCCCCCTGACTTCACCTGCTCCTTCTCCTTCTTCTGCTTCTTCTGATTCACCCTCCTAAATTCACCTTCTCCTTCTCCTTCTTCTGCTTCTTCTGATTCACCCTCCTGACTTCACCTTCTCCTTCTCCTTCTTCTGCTTCTTCTGATTCACCCTCCAGACTTCACCTTCTCCTTCTCCTTCTTCTGCTTCTTCTGATTCACCCTCCAGACTTCACCTTCTCCTTCTCCTTCTTCTGCTTCTTCTGCTTCACCCTCCAGACTTCACCTTCTCCTTCTCCTTCTTCTGCTTCTTCTGCTTCACCCTCCTGACTTCACCTTCTCCTTCTCCTTCTTCTACTTCTTCTGATTCACCCTCCAGACTTCACCTACTCCTTCTCCTTCTTCTGCTTCTTCTGCTTCACCCTCCAGACTTCACCTTCTCCTTCTCCTTCTTCTGCTTCTTCTGCTTCGCCCTCCAGACTTCACCTTCTCCTTCTCCTTCTTCTGCTTCTTCTGCTTCACTCTCCTGACTTCACCTTCTCCTTCTCCTTCTTCTACTTCTTCTGATTCACCCTCCAGACTTCACCCTCTCCTTCTCCTTCTTCTGCTTCTTCTGCTTCACCCTCATGACTTCACCTTCTCTTTCTCCTTCTTCTGCTTCTTCTGCTGCGCCTTCCAGACTTCACCTTCTCCTTCTCCTTCTTCTGCTTCTTCTGATTCACCCTCCAGACTTCACCTTCTCCTTCTCCTTCTTCTGCTTCTTCTGCTTCACCCACCAGACTTCACCTTCTCCTTCTCCTTCTTCTGCTTCTTCTGCTTCACCCTCCTGACTTCACCTTCTCCTTCTCCTTCTTCTACCTCTTCTGATTCACCCTCCAGACTTCACCTTCTCCTTCTCCTTCTTCTGCTTCTTCTGATTCACCCTCCAGACTTCACCTTCTCCTTCTCCTTATTCTGCTTCTTCTGATTCACCCTCCAGACTTCACCTTCTCCTTCTCGTTATTCTGCTTCTTCTGATTCAACCTCCAGACTTCACCTTCTCCTTCTCCTTCTTCTGCTTCTTCTGATTCACCCTCCAGACTGCACCTTCTCCTTCTACTTCTTCTACTTCTTCTGATCCACCCTCCTGACTTCACCTTCTCCTTCTCCTTCTTCTGCTTCTTCTGATTCACCCTCCTGGCTTCACCTTCTCCTTCTCCTTCTTCTACTTCTTCTGATTCACCCTCCTGACTTCACCTTCTCCTTCTCCTTCTTCTCCTTCTGCTTCACCCTCCAGACTTCACCTTCTCCTTCTCCTTCTTCTACCTCTTCTGATTCACCCTCCAGACTTCACCTTCTCCTTCTCCTTCTTCTGCTTCTTCTGATTCACCCTCCAGACTTCACCTTCTCCTTCTCCTTATTCTGCTTCTTCTGATTCACCCTCCAGACTTCACCTTCTCCTTCTCGTTATTCTGCTTCTTCTGATTCAACCTCCAGACTTCACCTTCTCCTTCTCCTTCTTCTGCTTCTTCTGATTCACCCTCCAGACTTCACCTTCTCCTTCTCCTTCTTCTGTTTCTTCTGATTCGCCCTCCAGACTTCACCTTCTCCTTCTCCTTCTTCTGCTTCTTCTGATTCACCCTCCTGACTTCACCTTCTCCTTCTCCTTCTTCTACTTCTTCTGATTCACCCTCCTGACTTCACCTTCTCCTTCTCCTTCTTCTACTTCTTCTGATTCACCCTCCAGACTTCACCTTCTCCTTCTCCTTCTTCTTCTTCTTCTGATTCACCCTCCAGACTTCACCTTCTCATTCTCCTTCTTCTGCTTCTTCTGCTGCGCCCTCCAGACTTCATCTTCTCCTTCTCCTTCTTCTGCTTCTTCTGCTTCACACTCCAGACTTCACCTTCTCCTTCTCCTTCTTCTGCTTCTTCTGCTGCGCCCTCCAGGCTTCACCTTCTCCTTCTCCTTTTTCTGCTTCTTCTGCTTCACCGTCCTGACTTCACCTTCTCCTTCTCCTTCTTCTACTTCTTCTGCTACACCCCCCTGACTTCACCTGCTCCTTCTCCTTCTTCTGCTTCTTCTGATTCACCCTCCTAAATTCACCTTCTCCTTCTCCTTCTTCTGCTTCTTCTGATTCACCCTCCTGACTTCACCTTCTCCTTCTCCTTCTTCTGCTTCTTCTGATTCACCCTCCAGACTTCACCTTCTCCTTCTCCTTCTTCTGCTTCTTCTGATTCACCCTCCAGACTTCACCTTCTCCTTCTCCTTCTTCTGCTTCTTCTGCTTCACCCTCCAGACTTCACCTTCTCCTTCTCCTTCTTCTGCTTCTTCTGCTTCACCCTCCTGACTTCACCTTCTCCTTCTCCTTCTTCTACTTCTTCTGATTCACCCTCCAGACTTCACCTACTCCTTCTCCTTCTTCTGCTTCTTCTGCTTCACCCTCCAGACTTCACCTTCTCCTTCTCCTTCTTCTGCTTCTTCTGCTTCGCCCTCCAGACTTCACCTTCTCCTTCTCCTTCTTCTACTTCTTCTGATTCACCCTCCAGACTTCACCCTCTCCTTCTCCTTCTTCTGCTTCTTCTGCTTCACCCTCATGACTTCACCTTCTCTTTCTCCTTCTTCTGCTTCTTCTGCTGCGCCTTCCAGACTTCACCTTCTCCTTCTCCTTCTTCTGCTTCTTCTGATTCACCCTCCAGACTTCACCTTCTCCTTCTCCTTCTTCTACTTCTTCTGATCCACCCTCCTGACTTCACCTTCTCCTTCTCCTTCTTCTGCTTCTTCTGCTTCACCCTCCAGACTTCACCTTCTCCTTCTCCTTCTTCTGCTTCTTCTGCTTCACCCACCAGACTTCACCTTCTCCTTCTCCTTCTTCTGCTTCTTCTGCTTCACCCTCCTGACTTCACCTTCTCCTTCTCCTTCTTCTACCTCTTCTGATTCACCCTCCAGACTTCACCTTCTCCTTCTCCTTCTTCTGCTTCTTCTGATTCACCCTCCAGACTTCACCTTCTCCTTCTCCTTATTCTGGTTCTTCTGATTCACCCTCCAGACTTCACCTTCTCCTTCTCGTTATTCTGCTTCTTCTGATTCAACCTCCAGATTTCACCTTCTCCTTCTCCTTCTTCTGCTTCTTCTGATACACCCTCCTGACTTCACCTTCTCCTTCTCCTTCTTCTCCTTCTTCTGCTTCACCCTCCAGACTTCACCTTCTCCTTCTCCTTCTTCTACCTCTTCTGATTCACCCTCCAGACTTCACCTTCTCCTTCTCCTTCTTCTACTTCTTCTGATTCACCCTCCAGACTTCACCTTCTCCTTCTCCTTCTTCTACTTCTTCTGATTCACCCTCCAGACTTCATCTTCTCCTTCTCCTTCTTCTGCATCTTCTGATTCACCCTCCAGACTTCACCTTCTCCTTCTCCTTCTTCTGCTTCTTCTGATTCACCCTCCAGACTTCACCTTCTCCTTCTCCTTCTTCTACTTCTTCTGATTCACCCTCCAGACTTCACCTTCTCCTTCTCCTTCTTCTACTTCTACTGATTCACCCTCCAGTCTTCACATTCTCCTTCTCCTTCTTCTGTTTCTTCTGCTTCAGCCTCCAGACTTCACCTTCTCCTTCTCTTTCTTCTGATTCTTCTGATTCACCCTCCAGACTTCACCTTCTCCTTCTCCTTCTTCTGATTCTTCTGATTCACCCTCCAGACTTCACCTTCTCCTTCTTCTGCTTCTTCTGATTCACCCTCCTGGCTTCACCTTCTCCTTCTCCTTCTTCTACTTCTTCTGATTCACCCTCCTGACTTCACCTTCTCCTTCTCCTTCTTCTCCTTCTTCTGCATCACCCTCCAGACTTCACCTTCTCCTTCTCCTTCTTCTACCTCTTCTAATTCACCCTCCAGACTTCACCTTCTCCTTCTCCTTCTTCTGCTTCTTCTGATTCACCCTCCAGACTTCACCTTCTCCTTCTCCTTATTCTGCTTCTTCTGATTCACCCTCCAGACTTCACCTTCTCCTTCTCGTTATTCTGCTTCTTCTGATTCAACCTCCAGACTTCACCTTCTCCTTCTCCTTCTTCTGCTTCTTCTGATTCACCCTCCAGACTTCACCTTCTCCTTCTCGTTATTCTGCTTCTTCTGATTCAACCTCCAGACTTCACCTTCTCCTTCTCCTTCTTCTACTTCTTCTGATTCACCCACCAGACTTCACCTTCTCCTTCTCCTTCTTCTGCTTCTTCTGATTCACCCTCCAGACTTCACCTTCTCATTCTCCTTCTTCTGCTTCTTCTGCTGCGCCCTCCAGACTTCACCTTCTCCTTCTCCTTCTTCTGCTTCTTCTGCTTCACACTCCAGCCTTCACCTTCTCCTTCTTCTGCTTCTTCTGCTGCGCCCTCCAGGCTTCACCTTCTCCTTCTCCTTCTTCTGCTTCTTCTGCTTCACCGTCCTGACTTCACCTTCTCCTTCTCCTTCTTCTACTTCTTCTGATTCACCCTCCTAAATTCACCTTCTCCTTCTCCTTCTTCTGCTTCTTCTGATTCACCCTCCTGACTTCACCTTCTCCTTCTCCTTCTTCTGCTTCTTCTGATTCACCCTCCAGAATTCACCTTCTCCTTCTCCTTGTTCTGCTTCTTCTGATTCACCCTCCAGACTTCACCTTCTCCTTCTCCTTCTTCTGCTTCTTCTGCTTCACCCTCCAGACTTCACCTTCTCCTTCTCCTTCTTCTGCTTCTTCTGCTTCACCCTCCTGACTTCACCTTCTCCTTCTCCTTCTTCTACTTCTTCTGATTCACCCTCCTGACTTCACCTTCTCCTTCTCCTTCTTCTACTTCTTCTGCTTCACCCTCCAGACTTCACCTTCTCCTTCTCCTTCTTCTACTTCTTCTGATTCACCCTCCAGACTTCACCTTCTCCTTCTCCTTCTTCTACTTCTTCTGATTCACCCTCCAGACTTCACCTTCTCCTTCTCCTTCTTCCTCTTCTTCTGATTCATCCTCCAGACTTCACCTTCTCCTTCTCCTTCTTCTGCTTCTTCTGATTCACCCTCCAGACTTCACCTTCTCCTTCTCCTTATTCTACTTCTTCTGATTCACCCTCCAGACTTCATCTTCTCCTTCTCCTTCTTCTGCTTCTTCTGATTCACCCTCCAGACTTCACCTTCTCCTTCTCCTTCGTCTACTTCTTCTGATTCACCCTCCAGACAACACCTTCTCCTTCTCCTTCTTCTACTTCTTCTGATTCACCCTCCAGACTTCACCTTCTCCTTCTCCTTCTTCTGTTTCTTCTGATTCACCCTCCAGACTTCACCTTCTCCTTCTCCTTCTTCTACTTCTTCTGATTCACCCTCCAGACTTCACCTTCTCCTTCTCCTTCGTCTGCTTCTTCTGATTCACCCTCCAGACTACACCTTCTCCTTCTCCTTCTTCTACTTCTTCTGATTCACCCTCCAGACTTCACCTTCTCCTTCTCCTTCTTCTGTTTCTTCTGATTCACCCTCCAGACTTCACCTTCTCCTTCTCCTTCTTCTGCTTCTTCTGATTCACCCTCCAGACTTCACCTTCTCCTTCTCCTTCTTCTGCTTCTTCTGATTCACCCTCCAGACTTCACCTTCTCCTTCTCCTTCTTCTACTTCTTCTGATTCACCCTCCAGACTTCACCTTCTCCTTCTCCTTCTTCTGCTTCTTCTGATTCACCCTCCAGACTTCACCTTCTCCTTCTCCTTCGTCTACTTCTTCTGATTCACCCTCCAGACTACACCTTCTCCTTCTCCTTCTTCTACTTCTTCTGATACACCCTCCAGACTTCACCTTCTCCTTCTACTTCTTCTACTTCTTCTGATCCACCCTCCTGACTTCACCTTCTCCTTCTCCTTCTTCTGCTTCTTCTGATTCACCCTCCTGGCTTCACCTTCTCCTTCTCCTTCTTCTACTTCTTCTGATTCACCCTCCTGACTTCACCTTCTCCTTCTCCTTCTTCTCCTTCTGCTTCACCCTCCAGACTTCACCTTCTCCTTCTCCTTCTTCTACCTCTTCTGATTCACCCTCCAGACTTCACCTTCTCCTTCTCCTTCTTCTGCTTCTTCTGATTCACCCTCCAGACTTCACCTTCTCCTTCTCCTTATTCTGCTTCTTCTGATTCACCCTCCAGACTTCACCTTCTCCTTCTCGTTATTCTGCTTCTTCTGATTCAACCTCCAGACTTCACCTTCTCCTTCTCCTTCTTCTGCTTCTTCTGATTCACCCTCCAGACTTCACCTTCTCCTTCTCCTTCTTCTGTTTCTTCTGATTCGCCCTCCAGACTTCACCTTCTCCTTCTCCTTCTTCTGCTTCTTCTGATTCACCCTCCTGACTTCACCTTCTCCTTCTCCTTCTTCTACTTCTTCTGATTCACCCTCCTGACTTCACCTTCTCCTTCTCCTTCTTCTACATCTTCTGATTCACCCTCCAGACTTCACCTTCTCCTTCTCCTTCTTCTTCTTCTTCTGATTCACCCTCCAGACTTCACCTTCTCATTCTCCTTCTTCTGCTTCTTCTGCTGCGCCCTCCAGACTTCATCTTCTCCTTCTCCTTCTTCTGCTTCTTCTGCTTCACACTCCAGACTTCACCTTCTCCTTCTCCTTCTTCTGCTTCTTCTGCTGCGCCCTCCAGGCTTCACCTTCTCCTTCTCCTTTTTCTGCTTCTTCTGCTTCACCGTCCTGACTTCACCTTCTCCTTCTCCTTCTTCTACTTCTTCTGCTACACCCCCCTGACTTCACCTGCTCCTTCTCCTTCTTCTGCTTCTTCTGATTCACCCTCCTAAATTCACCTTCTCCTTCTCCTTCTTCTGCTTCTTCTGATTCACCCTCCTGACTTCACCTTCTCCTTCTCCTTCTTCTGCTTCTTCTGATTCACCCTCCAGACTACACCTTCTCCTTCTCCTTCTTCTGCTTCTTCTGATTCACCCTCCAGACTTCACCTTCTCCTTCTCCTTCTTCTGCTTCTTCTGCTTCACCCTCCAAACTTCACCTTCTCCTTCTCCTTCTTCTGCTTCTTCTGCTTCACCCTCCTGACTTCACCTTCTCCTTCTCCTTCTTCTACTTCTTCTGATTCACCCTCCAGACTTCACCTACTCCTTCTCCTTCTTCTGCTTCTTCTGCTTCACCCTCCAGACTTCACCTTCTCCTTCTCCTTCTTCTGCTTCTTCTGCTTCGCCCTCCAGACTTCACCTTCTCCTTCTCCTTCTTCTGCTTCTTCTGCTTCACTCTCCTGACTTCACCTTCTCCTTCTCCTTCTGCTACTTCTTCTGATTCACCCTCCAGACTTCACCCTCTCCTTCTCCTTCTTCTGCTTCTTCTGCTTCACCCTCAAGACTTCACCTTCTCTTTCTCCTTCTTCTGCTTCTTCTGCTGCGCCTTCCAGACTTCACCTTCTCCTTCTCCTTCTTCTGCTTCTTCTGATTCACCCTCCAGACTTCACCTTCTCCTTCTCCTTCTTCTACTTCTTCTGATCCACCCTCCTGACTTCACCTTCTCCTTCTCCTTCTTCTGCTTCTTCTGCTTCACCCTCCAGACTTCACCTTCTCCTTCTCCTTCTTCTGCTTCTTCTGCTTCACCCACCAGACTTCACCTTCTCGTTCTCCTTCTTCTGCTTCTTCTGCTTCACCCTCCTGACTTCACCTTCTCCTTCTCCTTCTTCTACCTCTTCTGATTCACCCTCCAGACTTCACCTTCTCCTTCTCCTTCTTCTGCTTCTTCTGATTCACCCTCCAGACTTCACCTTCTCCTTCTCCTTATTCTGGTTCTTCTGATTCACCCTCCAGACTTCACCTTCTCCTTCTCGTTATTCTGCTTCTTCTGATTCAACCTCCAGACTTCACCTTCTCCTTCTCCTTCTTCTGCTTCTTCTGATTCACCCTCCTGACTTCACCTTCTCCTTCTCCTTCTTCTCCTTCTTCTGCTTCACCCTCCAGACTTCACCTTCTCCTTCTCCTTCTTCTACCTCTTCTGATTCACCCTCCAGACTTCACCTTCTCCTTCTCCTTCTTCTACTTCTTCTGATTCACCCTCCAGACTTCACCTTCTCCTTCTCCTTCTTCTACTTCTTCTGATTCACCCTCCAGACTTCACCTTCTCCTTCTCCTTCTTCTACTTCTTCTGATTCACCCTCCAGACTTCATCTTCTCCTTCTCCTTCTTCTGCATCTTCTGATTCACCCTCCAGACTTCACCTTCTCCTTCTCCTTCTTCTGCTTCTTCTGATTCACCCTCCAGACTTCACCTTCTCCTTCTCCTTCTTCTACTTCTTCTGATTCACCCTCCAGACTTCACCTTCTCCTTCTCCTTCTTCTACTTCTACTGATTCACCCTCCAGTCTTCACATTCTCCTTCTCCTTCTTCTGTTTCTTCTGCTTCAGCCTCCAGACTTCACCTTCTCCTTCTCTTTCTTCTGATTCTTCTGATTCACCCTCCAGACTTCACCTTCTCCTTCTCCTTCTTCTGATTCTTCTGATTCACCCTCCAGACTTCACCTTCTCCTTCTCCTTCTTCTGCTTCTTCTGATTCACCCTCCTGGCTTCACCTTCTCCTTCTCCTTCTTCTACTTCTTCTGATTCACCCTCCTGACTTCACCTTCTCCTTCTCCTTCTTCTCCTTCTTCTGCATCACCCTCCAGACTTCACCTTCTCCTTCTCCTTCTTCTACCTCTTCTGATTCACCCTCCAGACTTCACCTTCTCCTTCTCCTTCTTCTGCTTCTTCTGATTCACCCTCCAGACTTCACCTTCTCCTTCTCCTTATTCTGCTTCTTCTGATTCACCCTCCAGACTTCACCTTCTCCTTCTCGTTATTCTGCTTCTTCTGATTCAACCTCCAGACTTCACCTTCTCCTTCTCCTTCTTCTGCTTCTTCTGATTCACCCTCCAGACTTCACCTTCTCCTTCTCCTTCTTCTGTTTCTTCTGATTCGCCCTCCAGACTTCACCTTCTCCTTCTCCTTCTTCTGCTTCTTCTGATTCACCCTCCTGACTTCACCTTCTCCTTCTCCTTCTTCTACTTCTTCTGATTCACCCTCCTGACTTCACCTTCTCCTTCTCCTTCTTCTACTTCTTCTGATTCACCCACCAGACTTCAACTTCTCCTTCTCCTTCTTCTGCTTCTTCTGATTCACCCTCCAGACTTCACCTTCTCATTCTCCTTCTTCTGCTTCTTCTGCTGCGCCCTCCAGACTTCACCTTCTCCTTCTCCTTCTTCTGCTTCTTCTGCTTCACACTCCAGCCTTCACCTTCTCCTTCTCCTTCTTCTGCTTCTTCTGATGCGCCCTCCAGGCTTCACCTTCTCCTTCTCCTTCTTCTGCTTCTTCTGCTTCACCGTCCTGACTTCACCTTCTCCTTCTCCTTCTTCTACTTCTTCTGCGACACCCCCCTGACTTCACCTGCTCCTTCTCCTTCTTCTGCTTCTTCTGATTCACCCTCCTAAATTCACCTTCTCCTTCTCCTTCTTCTGCTTCTTCTGATTCACCCTCCTGACTTCACCTTCTCCTTCTCCTTCTTCTGCTTCTTCTGATTTTCCCTCCAGACTTCACCTTCTCCTTCTCCTTCTTCTGCTTCTTCTGATTCACCCTCCAGACTTCACCTTCTCCTTCTCCTTCTTCTGCTTCTTCTGCTTCACCCTCCTGACTTCATCTTCTCCTTCTCCTTCTTCTACTTCTTCTGATTCACCCTCCTGACTTCACCTTCTCCTTCTCCTTCTTCTACTTCTTCTGCTTCACCCTCCAGACTTCACCTTCTCCTTCTCCTTCTTCTACTTCTTCTGATTCACCCTCCAGACTTCACCTTCTCCTTCTCCTTCTTCTACTTCTTCTGATTCACCCTCCAGACTTCACCTTCTCCTTCTCCTTCTTCCTCTTCTTCTGATTCATCCTCCAGACTTCACCTTCTCCTTCTCCTTCTTCTGCTTCTTCTGATTCACCCTCCAGACTTCACCTTCTCCTTCTCCTTATTCTACTTCTTCTGATTCACCCTCCAGACTTCATCTTCTCCTTCTCCTTCTTCTGCTTCTTCTGATTCATCCTCCAGACTTCACCTTCTCCTTCTCCTTCGTCTACTTCTTCTGATTCACCCTCCAGACTACACCTTCTCCTTCTCCTTCTTCTACTTCTTCTGATTCACCCTCCAGACTTCACCTTCTCCTTCTCCTTCTTCTGTTTCTTCTGATTCACCCTCCAGACTTCACCTTCTCCTTCTCCTTCTTCTACTTCTTCTGATTCACACTCCAGACTTCACCTTCTCCTTCTCCTTCGTCTACTTCTTCTGATTCACCCTCCAGACTTCACCTTCTCCTTCTCCTTCGTCTACTTCTTCTGATTCACCCTCCAGACTACACCTTCTCCTTCTCCTTCTTCTACTTCTTCTGATACACCCTCCAGACTTCACCTTCTCCTTCTCCTTCTTCTGTTTCTTCTGATTCACCCTCCAGACTTCACCTTCTCCTTCTCCTTCTTCTACTTCTTCTGATTCAGCCTCCAGACTTCACCTTCTCCTTCTCCTTCTTCTACTTCTTCTGATTCACCCTCCAGACTTCATCTTCTCCTTCTCCTTCTTCTCCTTCTTCTGATTCACCCTCCAGACTTCACCTTCTCCTTCTCCTTCTTCTGCTTCTTCTGATTCACCCTCCAGACTTCACCTTCTCCTTCTCCTTCTTCTACTTCTTCTGATTCACCCTCCAGACTTCACCTTCTCCTTCTCCTTCTTCTACTTCTTCTGATTCACCCTCCAGTCTTCACCTTCTCCTTCTCCTTCTTATGTTTCTTCTGCTTCACCCTCCAGACTTCACCTTCTCCTTCTCTTTCTTCTGCTTCTTCTGATTCACCCTCCAGACTTCACCTTCTCCTTCTCCTTCTTCTGATTCTTCTGATTCACCCTCCAGACTTCACATTCTCCCTCTCCTTCTTCTGCTTCTTCTGATTCACCCTCCAGACCTCACCTTCTCCTTCTCCTTCTTCTACTTCTTCTGATTCACCCTCCTGACTTCACCTTCTCCTTCTCCTTCATCTACTTCTTCTGCTTCACCCTCCAGACTTCACCTTCTCCTTCTCCTTCTTCTACTTCTTCTGATTCACCCTCCAGACTTCACCTTCTCCTTCTCCTTCTTATACTTCTTCTGATTCACCCTCCAGACTTCACCTTCTCCTTCTCCTTCTTCTACTTCTTCTGATTCACCCTCCAGACTTCACCTTCTCCTTCTCCTTCTTCTGCTTCTTCTGATTCACCCTCCAGACTTCACCTTCTCCTTCTCCTTATTCTGCTTCTTCTGATTCACCCTCCAGACTTCACCTTCTCCTTCTCCTTCTTCTGCTTCTTCTGATTCACCCTCCAGACTTCACCTTCTCCTTCTCCTTCTTCTGCTTCTTCTGATTCACCCTCCAGACTTCACCTTCTCCTTCTCCTTCTTCTACTTCTTCTGATTCACCCTCCAGACTTCACCTTCTCCTTCTCCTTCTTCTGCTTCTTCTGATTCACCCTCCAGACTTCACCTTCTCCTTCTCCTTCGTCTACTTCTTCTGATTCACCCTCCAGACTACACCTTCTCCTTCTCCTTCTTCTACTTCTTCTGATTCACCCTCCAGACTTCACCTTCTCCTTCTCCTTCTTCTGTTTCTTCTGATTCACCCTCCAGACTTCATCTTCTCCTTCTCCTTCTTCTACTTCTTCTGATTCACCCTCCAGACTTCACCTTCTCCTTCTCCTTCTTCTACTTCTTCTGATTCACCCTCCAGACTTCATCTTCTCCTTCTCCTTCTTCTGCTTCTTCTGATTCACCCTCCAGACTTCACCTTCTCCTTCTCCTTCTTCTGCTTCTTCTGATTCACCCTCCAGACTTCACCTTCTCCTTCTCCTTCTTCTACTTCTTCTGATCCACCCTCCTGACTTCACCTTCTCCTTCTCCTTCTTCTGCTTCTTCTGCTTCACCCTCCAGACTTCACCTTCTCCTTCTCCTTCTTCTGCTTCTTCTGCTTCACCCACCAGACTTCACCTTCTCGTTCTCCTTCTTCTGCTTCTTCTGCTTCACCCTCCTGACTTCACCTTCTCCTTCTCCTTCTTCTACCTCTTCTGATTCACCCTCCAGACTTCACCTTCTCCTTCTCCTTCTTCTGCTTCTTCTGATTCACCCTCCAGACTTCACCTTCTCCTTCTCCTTATTCTGGTTCTTCTGATTCACCCTCCAGACTTCACCTTCTCCTTCTCGTTATTCTGCTTCTTCTGATTCAACCTCCAGACTTCACCTTCTCCTTCTCCTTCTTCTGCTTCTTCTGATTCACCCTCCTGACTTCACCTTCTCCTTCTCCTTCTTCTCCTTCTTCTGCTTCACCCTCCAGACTTCACCTTCTCCTTCTCCTTCTTCTACCTCTTCTGATTCACCCTCCAGACTTCACCTTCTCCTTCTCCTTCTTCTACTTCTTCTGATTCACCCTCCAGACTTCACCTTCTCCTTCTCCTTCTTCTACTTCTTCTGATTCACCCTCCAGACTTCATCTTCTCCTTCTCCTTCTTCTGCATCTTCTGATTCACCCTCCAGACTTCACCTTCTCCTTCTCCTTCTTCTGCTACTTCTGATTCACCCTCCAGACTTCACCTTCTCCTTCTCCTTCTTCTACTTCTTCTGATTCACCCTCCAGACTTCACCTTCTCCTTCTCCTTCTTCTACTTCTACTGATTCACCCTCCAGTCTTCACATTCTCCTTCTCCTTCTTCTGTTTCTTCTGCTTCAGCCTCCAGACTTCACCTTCTCCTTCTCTTTCTTCTGATTCTTCTGATTCACCCTCCAGACTTCACCTTCTCCTTCTCCTTCTTCTGATTCTTCTGATTCACCCTCCAGACTTCACCTTCTCCTTCTCCTTCTTCTGCTTCTTCTGATTCACCCTCCTGGCTTCACCTTCTCCTTCTCCTTCTTCTACTTCTTCTGATTCACCCTCCTGACTTCACCTTCTCCTTCTCCTTCTTCTCCTTCTTCTGCATCACCCTCCAGACTTCACCTTCTCCTTCTCCTTCTTCTACCTCTTCTGATTCACCCTCCAGACTTCACCTTCTCCTTCTCCTTCTTCTGCTTCTTCTGATTCACCCTCCAGACTTCACCTTCTCCTTCTCCTTATTCTGCTTCTTCTGATTCACCCTCCAGACTTCACCTTCTCCTTCTCGTTATTCTGCTTCTTCTGATTCAACCTCCAGACTTCACCTTCTCCTTCTCCTTCTTCTGCTTCTTCTGATTCACCCTCCAGACTTCACCTTCTCCTTCTCCTTCTTCTGTTTCTTCTGATTCGCCCTCCAGACTTCACCTTCTCCTTCTCCTTCTTCTGCTTCTTCTGATTCACCCTCCTGACTTCACCTTCTCCTTCTCCTTCTTCTACTTCTTCTGATTCACCCTCCTGACTTCACCTTCTCCTTCTCCTTCTTCTACTTCTTCTGATTCACCCACCAGACTTCAACTTCTCCTTCTCCTTCTTCTGCTTCTTCTGATTCACCCTCCAGACTTCACCTTCTCATTCTCCTTCTTCTGCTTCTTCTGCTGCGCCCTCCAGACTTCACCTTCTCCTTCTCCTTCTTCTGCTTCTTCTGCTTCACACTCCAGCCTTCACCTTCTCCTTCTCCTTCTTCTGCTTCTTCTGATGCGCCCTCCAGGCTTCACCTTCTCCTTCTCCTTCTTCTGCTTCTTCTGCTTCACCGTCCTGACTTCACCTTCTCCTTCTCCTTCTTCTACTTCTTCTGCGACACCCCCCTGACTTCACCTGCTCCTTCTCCTTCTTCTGCTTCTTCTGATTCACCCTCCTAAATTCACCTTCTCCTTCTCCTTCTTCTGCTTCTTCTGATTCACCCTCCTGACTTCACCTTCTCCTTCTCCTTCTTCTGCTTCTTCTGATTTTCCCTCCAGACTTCACCTTCTCCTTCTCCTTCTTCTGCTTCTTCTGATTCACCCTCCAGACTTCACCTTCTCCTTCTCCTTCTTCTGCTTCTTCTGCTTCACCCTCCTGACTTCACCTTCTCCTTCTCCTTCTTCTACTTCTTCTGATTCACCCTCCTGACTTCACCTTCTCCTTCTCCTTCTTCTACTTCTTCTGCTTCACCCTCCAGACTTCACCTTCTCCTTCTCCTTCTTCTACTTCTTCTGATTCACCCTCCAGACTTCACCTTCTCCTTCTCCTTCTTCTACTTCTTCTGATTCACCCTCCAGACTTCACCTTCTCCTTCTCCTTCTTCCTCTTCTTCTGATTCATCCTCCAGACTTCACCTTCTCCTTCTCCTTCTTCTGCTTCTTCTGATTCACCCTCCAGACTTCACCTTCTCCTTCTCCTTATTCTACTTCTTCTGATTCACCCTCCAGACTTCATCTTCTCCTTCTCCTTCTTCTGCTTCTTCTGATTCATCCTCCAGACTTCACCTTCTCCTTCTCCTTCGTCTACTTCTTCTGATTCACCCTCCAGACTACACCTTCTCCTTCTCCTTCTTCTACTTCTTCTGATTCACCCTCCAGACTTCACCTTCTCCTTCTCCTTCTTCTGTTTCTTCTGATTCACCCTCCAGACTTCACCTTCTCCTTCTCCTTCTTCTACTTCTTCTGATTCACCCTCCAGACTTCACCTTCTCCTTCTCCTTCGTCTACTTCTTCTGATTCACCCTCCAGACTTCACCTTCTCCTTCTCCTTCGTCTACTTCTTCTGATTCACCCTCCAGACTACACCTTCTCCTTCTCCTTCTTCTACTTCTTCTGATACACCCTCCAGACTTCACCTTCTCCTTCTCCTTCTTCTGTTTCTTCTGATTCACCCTCCAGACTTCACCTTCTCCTTCTCCTTCTTCTACTTCTTCTGATTCAGCCTCCAGACTTCACCTTCTCCTTCTCCTTCTTCTACTTCTTCTGATTCACCCTCCAGACTTCATCTTCTCCTTCTCCTTCTTCTCCTTCTTCTGATTCACCCTCCAGACTTCACCTTCTCCTTCTCCTTCTTCTGCTTCTTCTGATTCACCCTCCAGACTTCACCTTCTCCTTCTCCTTCTTCTACTTCTTCTGATTCACCCTCCAGACTTCACCTTCTCCTTCTCCTTCTTCTACTTCTTCTGATTCACCCTCCAGTCTTCACCTTCTCCTTCTCCTTCTTCTGTTTCTTCTGCTTCACCCTCCAGACTTCACCTTCTCCTTCTCTTTCTTCTGCTTCTTCTGATTCACCCTCCAGACTTCACCTTCTCCTTCTCCTTCTTCTGATTCTTCTGATTCACCCTCCAGACTTCACATTCTCCCTCTCCTTCTTCTGCTTCTTCTGATTCACCCTCCAGACCTCACCTTCTCCTTCTCCTTCTTCTACTTCTTCTGATTCACCCTCCTGACTTCACCTTCTCCTTCTCCTTCATCTACTTCTTCTGCTTCACCCTCCAGACTTCACCTTCTCCTTCTCCTTCTTCTACTTCTTCTGATTCACCCTCCAGACTTCACCTTCTCCTTCTCCTTCTTATACTTCTTCTGATTCACCCTCCAGACTTCACCTTCTCCTTCTCCTTCTTCTACTTCTTCTGATTCACCCTCCAGACTTCACCTTCTCCTTCTCCTTCTTCTGCTTCTTCTGATTCACCCTCCAGACTTCACCTTCTCCTTCTCCTTATTCTGCTTCTTCTGATTCACCCTCCAGACTTCACCTTCTCCTTCTCCTTCTTCTGCTTCTTCTGATTCACCCTCCAGACTTCACCTTCTCCTTCTCCTTCTTCTGCTTCTTCTGATTCACCCTCCAGACTTCACCTTCTCCTTCTCCTTCTTCTACTTCTTCTGATTCACCCTCCAGACTTCACCTTCTCCTTCTCCTTCTTCTGCTTCTTCTGATTCACCCTCCAGACTTCACCTTCTCCTTCTCCTTCGTCTACTTCTTCTGATTCACCCTCCAGACTACACCTTCTCCTTCTCCTTCTTCTACTTCTTCTGATTCACCCTCCAGACTTCACCTTCTCCTTCTCCTTCTTCTGTTTCTTCTGATTCACCCTCCAGACTTCATCTTCTCCTTCTCCTTCTTCTACTTCTTCTGATTCACCCTCCAGACTTCACCTTCTCCTTCTCCTTCTTCTACTTCTTCTGATTCACCCTCCAGACTTCATCTTCTCCTTCTCCTTCTTCTGCTTCTTCTGATTCACCCTCCAGACTTCACCTTCTCCTTCTCCTTCTTCTGCTTCTTCTGATTCACCCTCCAGACTTCAACTTCTCCTTCTCCTTCTTCCACTTCTTCTGATTCACCCTCCAGACTTCACCTTCTCCTTCTCCTTCTTCTACTTCTTCTGATTCACCCTCCAGTCTTCACCTTCTCCTTCTCCTTTTTTTGTTTCTTCTGCTTCACCCTCCAGACTTCACCTTCTCCTTCTCTTTCTTCTGCTTCTTCTGATTCACCCTCCAGACTTCACCTTCTCCTTCTTCTGATTCTTCTGATTCACCCTCCAGACTTCACCTTCTCCTTCTCCTTCTTCTGCTTCTTCTGATTCACCCTCCTGACTTCACCTTCTCCTTCTCCTTCTTCTACTTCTTCTGATTCACCCTCCTGACTTCACCTTCTCCTTCTCCTTCTTCTATTTCTTCTGCTTCAACCTCCAGACTTCACCTTCTCCTTCTCCTTCTTCTACTTCTTCTGATTCACCCTCCAGACTTCACCATCTCCTTCTCCTTCTTATACTTCTTCTGATTCACCCTCCAGACTTCACCTTCTCCTTCTCCTTCTTCTACTTCTTCTGATTCACCCTCCAGACTTCACCTTCTCCTTCTCCTTCTTCTGCTTCTTCTGATTCACCCTCCAGACTTCACCTTCTCCTTCTCCTTATTCTGCTTCTTCTGATTCACCCTCCAGACTTCACCTTCTCCTTCTCCTTCTTCTGCTTCTTCTGATTCACCCTCCAGACTTCACCTTCTCCTTCTCCTTCTTCTGCTTCTTCTGATTCACCCTCCAGACTTCACCTTCTCCTTCTCCTTCTTCTACTTCTTCTGATTCACCCTCCAGACTTCACCTTCTCCTTCTCCTTCTTCTGCTTCTTCTGATTCACCCTCCAGACTTCACCTTCTACTTCTCCTTCGTCTACTTCTTCTGATTCACCCTCCAGACTACACCTTCTCCTTCTCCTTCTTCTACTTCTTCTGATTCACCCTCCAGACTTCACCTTCTCCTTCTCCTTCTTCTGTTTCTTCTGATTCACCCTCCAGACTTCATCTTCTCCTTCTCCTTCTTCTACTTCTTCTGATTCACCCTCCAGACTTCACCTTCTCCTTCTCCTTCTTCTACTTCTTCTGATTCACCCTCCAGACTTCATCTTCTCCTTCTCCTTCTTCTGCTTCTTCTGATTCACCCTCCAGACTTCACCTTCTCCTTCTCCTTCTTCTGCTTCTTCTGATTCACCCTCCAGACTTCAACTTCTCCTTCTCCTTCTTCCACTCCTTCTGATTCACCCTCCAGACTTCACCTTCTCCTTCTCCTTCTTCTACTTCTTCTGATTCACCCTCCAGTCTTCACCTTCTCCTTCTCCTTTTTTTGTTTCTTCTGCTTCACCCTCCAGACTTCACCTTCTCCTTCTCTTTCTTCTGCTTCTTCTGATTCACCCTCCAGACTTCACCTTCTCCTTCTCCTTCTTCTGATTCTTCTGATTCACCCTCCAGACTTCACCTTCTCCTTCTCCTTCTTCTGCTTCTTCTGATTCACCCTCCTGACTTCACCTTCTCCTTCTCCTTCTTCTACTTCTTCTGATTCACCCTCCTGACTTCACCTTCTCCTTCTCCTTCTTCTATTTCTTCTGCTTCACCCTCCAGACTTCACCTTCTCCTTCTCCTTCTTCTACTTCTTCTGATTCACCCTCCAGACTTCATCTTCTCCTTCTCCTTCTTCTGCTTCTTCTGATTCACACTCCAGACTTCACCTTCTCCTTCTCCTTCTTCTGCTTCTTCTGATTCACCCTCCAGACTTCAACTTCTCCTTCTCCTTCTTCCACTTCTTCTGATTCACCCTCCAGACTTCACCTTCTCCTTCTCCTTCTTCTACGTCTTCTGATTCACCCTCCAGTCTTCACCTTCTCCTTCTCCTTTTTTTGTTTCTTCTGCTTCACCCTCCAGACTTCACCTTCTCCTTCTCTTTCTTCTGCTTCTTCTGATTCACCCTCCAGACTTCACCTTCTCCTTCTCCTTCTTCTGATTCTTCTGATTCACCCTCCAGACTTCACCTTCTCCTTCTCCTTCTTCTGCTTCTTCTGATTCACCCTCCTGACTTCACCTTCTCCTTCTCCTTCTTCTACTTCTTCTGATTCACCCTCCTGACTTCACCTTCTCCTTCTCCTTCTTCTACTTCTTCTGCTTCACCCTCCAGACTTCACCTTCTCCTTCTCCTTCTTCTACTTCTTCTGATTCACCCTCCAGACTTCACCTTCTCCTTCTCCTTCTTCTGCTTCTTCTGATTCACCCTCCAGACTTCACCTTCTCATTCTCCTTCTTCTGCTTCTTCTGCTGCACCCTCCAGACTTCACTTTCTCCTTCTCCTTCTTCTGCTTCTTCTGCTTCACACTCCAGACTTCACCTTCTCCTTCTCCTTCTTCTGCTTCTTCTGCTGCGCCCTCCAGGCTTCACCTTCTCCTTCTCCTTCTTCTGCTTCTTCTGCTTCACCGTCCTGACTTCACCTTCTCCTTCTCCTTCTTCTACTTCTTCTGCTACACCCCCCTGACTTCACCTGCTCCTTCTCCTTCTTCTGCTTCTTCTGATTCACCCTCCTAAATTCACCTTCTCCTTCTCCTTCTTCTGCTTCTTCTGATTCACCCTCCTGACTTCACCTTCTCCTTCTCCTTCTTCTGCTTCTTCTGATTCACCCTCCAGACTTCACCTTCTCCTTCTCCTTCTTCTGCTTCTTCTGATTCACCCTCCAGACTTCACCTTCTCCTTCTCCTTCTTCTGCTTCTTCTGATTCACCCTCCAGACCTCACCTTCTCCTTCTCCTTCTTCTACTTCTTCTGATTCACCCTCCAGACTTCATCTTCTCCTTCTCCTTCTTCTGCTTCTTCTGATTCACCCTCCAGACTTCACCTTCTCCTTCTCCTTCTTCTACTTCTTCTGATTGAGCCTCCAGACTTCACCTTCTCCTTCTCCTTCTTCTACTTCTTCTGATTCACCCTCCAGACTTCATCTTCTCCTTCTCCTTCTTCTCCTTCTTCTGATTCACCCTCCAGACTTCACCTTCTCCTTCTCCTTCTTCTGCTTCTTCAGATTCTCCCTCCAGACTTCACCTTCTCCTTCTCCTTCTTCTACTTCTTCTGATTCACCCTCCAGACTTCACCTTCTCCTTCTCCTTCTTCTACTTCTTCTGATTCACCCTCCAGTCTTCACCTTCTCCTTCTCCTTCTTCTGTTTCTTCTGCTTCACCCTCCAGACTTCACCTTCTCCTTCTCTTTCTTCTGCTTCTTCTGATTCACCCTCCAGACTTCACCTTCTCCTTCTCCTTCTTCTGATTCTTCTGATTCACCCTCCAGACTTCACCTTCTCCTTCTCCTTCTTCTGCTTCTTCTGATTCACCCTCCAGAACTCACCTTCTCCTTCTCCTTCTTCTACTTCTTCTGATTCACCCTCCTGAATTCACCTTCTCCTTCTCCTTCATCTACTTCTTCTGCTTCACCCTCCAGACTTCACCTTCTCCTTCTCCTTCTTCTACTTCTTCTGATTCACCCTCCAGACTTCACCTTCTCCTTCTTATACTTCTTCTGATTCACCCTCCAGACTTCACCTTCTCCTTCTCCTTCTTCTGCTTCTTCTGATTCACCCTCCAGACTTCACCTTCTCCTTCTCCTTCTTCTGCTTCTTCTGATTCACCCTCCAGACCTCACCTTCTCCTTCTCCTTCTTCTACTTCTTCTGATTCACCCTCCAGACTTCATCTTCTCCTTCTCCTTCTTCTGCTTCTTCTGATTCACCCTCCAGACTTCACCTTCTCCTTCTCCTTCTTCTACTTCTTCTGATTGAGCCTCCAGACTTCACCTTCTCCTTCTCCTTCTTCTACTTCTTCTGATTCACCCTCCAGACTTCATCTTCTCCTTCTCCTTCTTCTCCTTCTTCTGATTCACCCTCCAGACTTCACCTTCTCCTTCTCCTTCTTCTGCTTCTTCTGATTCACCCACCAGACTTCACCTTCTCCTTCTCCTTCTTCTACTTCTTCTGATTCACCCTCCAGACTTCACCATCTCCTTCTCCTTCTTCTACTTCTTCTGATTCACCCTCCAGTCTTCACCTTCTCCTTCTCCTTCTTCTGTTTCTTCTGCTTCACCCTCCAGACTTCACCTTCTCCTTCTCTTTCTTCTGCTTCTTCTGATTCACCCTCCAGACTTCACCTTCTCCTTCTCCTTCTTCTGATTCTTCTGATTCACCCTCCAGACTTCACCTTCTCCTTCTCCTTCTTCTGCTTCTTCTGATTCACCCTCCAGAACTCACCTTCTCCTTCTCCTTCTTCTACTTCTTCTGATTCACCCTCCTGAATTCACCTTCTCCTTCTCCTTCATCTACTTCTTCTGCTTCACCCTCCAGACTTCACCTTCTCCTTCTCCTTCTTCTACTTCTTCTGATTCACCCTCCAGACTTCATCTTCTCCTTCTCCTTCTTCTCCTTCTTCTGATTCACCCTCCAGACTTCACCTTCTCCTTCTCCTTCTTCTGCTTCTTCAGATTCTCCCTCCAGACTTCACCTTCTCCTTCTCCTTCTTCTACTTCTTCTGATTCACCCTCCAGACTTCACCTTCTCCTTCTCCTTCTTCTACTTCTTCTGATTCACCCTCCAGTCTTCACCTTCTCCTTCTCCTTCTTCTGTTTCTTCTGCTTCACCCTCCAGACTTCACCTTCTCCTTCTCTTTCTTCTGCTTCTTCTGATTCACCCTCCAGACTTCACCTTCTCCTTCTCCTTCTTCTGATTCTTCTGATTCACCCTCCAGACTTCACCTTCTCCTTCTCCTTCTTCTGCTTCTTCTGATTCACCCTCCAGAACTCACCTTCTCCTTCTCCTTCTTCTACTTCTTCTGATTCACCCTCCTGAATTCACCTTCTCCTTCTCCTTCATCTACTTCTTCTGCTTCACCCTCCAGACTTCACCTTCTCCTTCTCCTTCTTCTACTTCTTCTGATTCACCCTCCAGACTTCACCTTCTCCTTCTTATACTTCTTCTGATTCACCCTCCAGACTTCACCTTCTCCTTCTCCTTCTTCTGCTTCTTCTGATTCACCCTCCAGACTTCACCTTCTCCTTCTCCTTCTTCTGCTTCTTCTGATTCACCCTCCAGACCTCACCTTCTCCTTCTCCTTCTTCTACTTCTTCTGATTCACCCTCCAGACTTCATCTTCTCCTTCTCCTTCTTCTGCTTCTTCTGATTCACCCTCCAGACTTCACCTTCTCCTTCTCCTTCTTCTACTTCTTCTGATTGAGCCTCCAGACTTCACCTTCTCCTTCTCCTTCTTCTACTTCTTCTGATTCACCCTCCAGACTTCATCTTCTCCTTCTCCTTCTTCTCCTTCTTCTGATTCACCCTCCAGACTTCACCTTCTCCTTCTCCTTCTTCTGCTTCTTCTGATTCACCCACCAGACTTCACCTTCTCCTTCTCCTTCTTCTACTTCTTCTGATTCACCCTCCAGACTTCACCTTCTCCTTCTCCTTCTTCTACTTCTTCTGATTCACCCTCCAGTCTTCACCTTCTCCTTCTCCTTCTTCTGTTTCTTCTGCTTCACCCTCCAGACTTCACCTTCTCCTTCTCTTTCTTCTGCTTCTTCTGATTCACCCTCCAGACTTCACCTTCTCCTTCTCCTTCTTCTGATTCTTCTGATTCACCCTCCAGACTTCACCTTCTCCTTCTCCTTCTTCTGCTTCTTCTGATTCACCCTCCAGAACTCACCTTCTCCTTCTCCTTCTTCTACTTCTTCTGATTCACCCTCCTGAATTCACCTTCTCCTTCTCCTTCATCTACTTCTTCTGCTTCACCCTCCAGACTTCACCTTCTCCTTCTCCTTCTTCTACTTCTTCTGATTCACCCTCCAGACTTCACCTTCTCCTTCTTATACTTCTTCTGATTCACCCTCCAGACTTCACCTTCTCCTTCTCCTTCTTCTACTTCTTCTGATTCACCCTCCAGACTTCACCTTCTCCTTCTCCTTCTTCGGCTTCTTCTGATTCACCCTCCAGACTTCACCTTCTCCTTCTCCTTATTCTGCTTCTTCTGATTCACCCTCCAGACTTCACCTTCTCCTTCTCCTTCTTCTGCTTCTTCTGATTCGCCCTCCAGACTTCACCTTCTCCTTCTCCTTCTTCTGCTTCTTCTGATTCACCCTCCAGACTTCACCTTCTCCTTCTCCTTCTTCTACTTCTTCTGATTCACCCTCCAGACTTCACCTTCTCCTTCTCCTTCTTCTGCTTCTTCTGATTCACCATCCAGACTTCACCTTCTCCTTCTCCTTCGTCTACTTCTTCTTATTCACCCTCCAGACTACACCTTCTCCTTCTCCTTCTTCTACTTCTTCTGATTCACCCTCCAGACTTCACCTTCTCCTTCTCCTTCTTCTGTTTCTTCTGATTCACCCTCCAGACTTCATCTTCTCCTTCTCCTTCTTCTACTTCTTCTGATTCACCCTCCAGACTTCACCTTCTCCTTCTCCTTCTTCTACTTCTTCTGATTCACCCTCCAGACTTCATCTTCTCCTTCTCCTTCTTCTGCATCTTCTGATTCACCATCCAGACTTCACCTTCTCCTTCTCCTTCTTCTGCTTCTTCTGATTCACCCTCCAGACTTCAACTTCTCCTTCTCCTTCTTCCACTTATTCTGATTCACCCTCCAGACTTCACCTTCTCCTTCTCCTTCTTCTACTTCTTCTGATTCACCCTCCAGTCTTCACCTTCACCTTCTCCTTTTTTTGTTTCTTCTGCTTCACCCTCCAGACTTCACCTTCTCCTTCTCTTTCTTCTGCTTCTTCTGATTCACCCTCCAGACTTCACCTTCTCCTTCTCCTTCTTCTGATTCTTCTGATTCACCCTCCAGACTTCACCTTCTCCTTCTCCTTCTTCTGCTTCTTCTGATTCACCCTCCTGACTTCACCTTCTCCTTCTCCTTCTTCTACTTCTTCTGATTCACCCTCCTGACTTCACCTTCTCCTTCTCCTTCTTCTACTTCTTCTGCTTCACCCTCCAGACTTCACCTTCTCCTTCTCCTTCTTCTACTTCTTCTGATTCACCCTCCAGACTTCACCTTCTCCTTCTCCTTCTTCTGCTTCTTCTGATTCACCCTCCAGACTTCACCTTCTCCTTCTCCTTCTTCTACTTCTTCTGATTCACCCTCCAGACTTCACCTTCTCCTTCTTATACTTCTTCTGATTCACCCTCCAGACTTCACCTTCTCCTTCTCCTTCTTCTACTTCTTCTGATTCACCCTCCAGACCTCACCTTCTCCTTCTCCTTCTTCTGCTTCTTCTGATTCACCCTCCAGACTTCACCTTCTCCTTCTCCTTATTCTGCTTCTTCTGATTCACCCTCCAGACTTCACCTTCTCCTTCTCCTTCTTCTGCTTCTTCTGATTCACCCTCCAGACTTCACCTTCTCCTTCTCCTTCTTCTGCTTCTTCTGATTCACCCTCCAGACTTCACCTTCTCCTTCTCCTTCTTCTACTTCTTCTGATTCACCCTCCAGACTTCACCTTCTCCTTCTCCTTCTTCTGCTTCTTCTGATTCACCATCCAGACTTCACCTTCTCCTTCTCCTTCGTCTACTTCTTCTGATTCACCCTCCAGACTACACCTTCTCCTTCTCCTTCTTCTGCTTCTTCTGATTCACCCTCCAGACTTCACCTTCTCCTTCTCCTTCTTCTGTTTCTTCTGATTCACCCTCCAGACTTCATCTTCTCCTTCTCCTTCTTCTACTTCTTCTGATTCACCCTCCAGACTTCACCTTCTCCTTCTCCTTCTTCTACTTCTTCTGATTCACCCTCCAGACTTCATCTTCTCCTTCTCCTTCTTCTGCATCTTCTGATTCACCATCCAGACTTCACCTTCTCCTTCTCCTTCTTCTGCTTCTTCTGATTCACCCTCCAGACTTCAACTTCTCCTTCTCCTTCTTCCACTTATTCTGATTCACCCTCCAGACTTCACCTTCTCCTTCTCCTTCTTCTACTTCTTCTGATTCACCCTCCAGTCTTCACCTTCTCCTTCTCCTTTTTTTGTTTCTTCTGCTTCACTCTCCAGACTTCACCTTCTCCTTCTCTTTCTTCTGCTTCTTCTGATTCACCCTCCAGACTTCACCTTCTCCTTCTCCTTCTTCTGATTCTTCTGATTCACCCTTCAGACTTCACCTTCTCCTTCTCCTTCTTCTGCTTCTTCTGATTCACCCTCCTGACTTCACCTTCTCCTTCTCCTTCTTCTACTTCTTCTGATTCACCCTCCTGACTTCACCTTCTCCTTCTCCTTCTTCTACTTCTTCTGCTTCACCCTCCAGACTTCACCTTCTCCTTCTCCTTCTTCTACTTCTTCTGATTCACCCTCCAGACTTCACCTTCTCCTTCTCCTTCTTCTGCTTCTTCTGATTCACCCTCCAGACTTCACCTTCTCATTCTCCTTCTTCTGCTTCTTCTGCTGCGCCCTCCAGACTTCACCTTCTCCTTCTCCTTCTTCTGCTTCTTCTGCTTCACACTCCAGACTTCACCTTCTCCTTCTCCTTCTTCTGCTTCTTCTGCTGCGCCCTCCAGGCTTCACCTTCTCCTTCTCCTTCTTCTGCTTCTTCTGCTTCACCGTCCTGACTTCACCTTCTCCTTCTCCTTCTTCTACTTCTTCTGCTACACCCCCCCTGACTTCACCTGCTCCTTCTCCTTCTTCTGCTTCTTCTGATTCACCCTCCTAAATTCACCTTCTCCTTCTCCTTCTTCTGCTTCTTCTGATTCACCCTCCTGACTTCACCTTCTCCTTCTCCTTCTTCTGCTTCTTCTGATTCACCCTCCAGACTTCACCTTCTCCTTCTCCTTCTTCTGCTTCTTCTGATTCACCCTCCAGACTTCACCTTCTCCTTCTCCTTCTTCTGCTTCTTCTGATTCACCCTCCAGACCTCACCTTCTCCTTCTCCTTCTTCTACTTCCTCTGATTCACCCTCCAGACTTCATCTTCTCCTTCTCCTTCTTCTGCTTCTTCTGATTCACCCTCCAGACTTCACCTTCTCCTTCTCCTTCTTCTACTTCTTCTGATTCAGCCTCCAGACTTCACCTTCTCCTTCTCCTTCTTCTACTTCTTCTGATTCACCCTCCAGACTTCACCTTCTCCTTCTCCTTCTTCTACTTCTTCTGATTCACCCTCCAGTCTACACCTTCTCCTTCTCCTTCTTCTGTTTCTTCTGCTTCACCCTCCAGACTTCACCTTCTCCTTCTCTTTCTTCTGCTTCTTCTGATTCACCCTCCAGACTTCACCTTCTCCTTCTCCTTCTTCTGATTCTTCTGATTCACCCTCCAGACTTCACCTTCTCCTTCTCCTTCTTCTGCTTCTTCTGATTCACCCTCCAGACTTCACCTTCTCCTTCTCCTTCTTCTGATTCACCCTCCAGACTTCACCTTCTCCTTCTCCTTCTTCTGCTTCTTCTGATTCACCCTCCTGACTTCACCTTCTCCTTCTCCTTCTTCTACTTCTTCTGATTCACCCTCCTGACTTCACCTTCTCCTTCTCCTTCTTCTACTTCTTCTGCTTCACCCTCCAGACTTCACCTTCTCCTTCTCCTTCTTCTACTTCTTCTGATTCACCCTCCAGACTTCACCTTCTCCTTCTCCTTCTTCTGCTTCTTCTGATTCACCCTCCAGACTTCACCTTCTCATTCTCCTTCTTCTGCTTCTTCTGCTGCGCCCTCCAGACTTCACCTTCTCCTTCTCCTTCTTCTGCTTCTTCTGCTTCACACTCCAGACTTCACCTTCTCCTTCTCCTTCTTCTGCTTCTTCTGCTGCGCCCTCCAGGCTTCACCTTCTCCTTCTCCTTCTTCTGCTTCTTCTGCTTCACCGTCCTGACTTCACCTTCTCCTTCTCCTTCTTCTACTTCTTCTGCTACACCCCCCTGACTTCACCTGCTCCTTCTCCTTCTTCTGCTTCTTCTGATTCACCCTCCTAAATTCACCTTCTCCTTCTCCTTCTTCTGCTTCTTCTGATTCACCCTCCTGACTTCACCTTCTCCTTCTCCTTCTTCTGCTTCTTCTGATTCACCCTCCAGACTTCACCTTCTCCTTCTCCTTCTTCTGCTTCTTCTGATTCACCCTCCAGACTTCACCTTCTCCTTCTCCTTCTTCTGCTTCTTCTGATTCACCCTCCAGACCTCACCTTCTCCTTCTCCTTCTTCTACTTCCTCTGATTCACCCTCCAGACTTCATCTTCTCCTTCTCCTTCTTCTGCTTCTTCTGATTCACCCTCCAGACTTCACCTTCTCCTTCTCCTTCTTCTACTTCTTCTGATTCAGCCTCCAGACTTCACCTTCTCCTTCTCCTTCTTCTACTTCTTCTGATTCACCCTCCAGACTTCACCTTCTCCTTCTCCTTCTTCTACTTCTTCTGATTCACCCTCCAGTCTACACCTTCTCCTTCTCCTTCTTCTGTTTCTTCTGCTTCACCCTCCAGACTTCACCTTCTCCTTCTCTTTCTTCTGCTTCTTCTGATTCACCCTCCAGACTTCACCTTCTCCTTCTCCTTCTTCTGATTCTTCTGATTCACCCTCCAGACTTCACCTTCTCCTTCTCCTTCTTCTGCTTCTTCTGATTCACCCTCCAGAACTCACCTTCTCCTTCTCCTTCTTCTACTTCTTCTGATTCACCCTCCTGACTTCACCTTCTCCTTCTCCTTCATCTACTTCTTCTGCTTCACCCTCCAGACTTCACCTTCTCCTTCTCCTTCTTCTACTTCTTCTGATTCACCCTCCAGACTTCACCTTCTCCTTCTCCTTCTTATACTTCTTCTGATTCACCCTCCAGACTTCACCTTCTCCTTCTCCTTCTTCTACTTCTTCTGATTCACCCTCCAGACTTCACCTTCTCCTTCTCCTTCTTCTGCTTCTTCTGATCCACCCTCCAGACTTCACCTTCTCCTTCTCCTTATTCTGCTTCTTCTGATTCACCCTCCAGACTTCACCTTCTCCTTCTCCTTCTTCTGCTTCTTCTGATTCAACCTCCAGACTTCACCTTCTCCTTCTCCTTCTTCTGCTTCTTCTGATTCACCCTCCAGACTTCACCTACTCCTTCTCCTTCTTCTACTTCTTCTGATTCACCCTCCAGACTACACCTTCTCCTTCTCCTTCGTCTACTTCTTCTGATTCACCCTCCAGACTACACCTTCTCCTTCTCCTTCTTCTACTTCTTCTGATTCACCCTCCAGACTTCACCTTCTCCTTCTCCTTCTTCTGTTTCTTCTGATTCACCCTCCAGACTTCACCTTCTCCTTCTCTTTCTTCTACTTCTTCTGATTCACCCTCCAGATATCACCTTCTCCTGCTCCTTCTTCCACTTATTCTGATTCACCCTCCAGACTTCACCTTCTCCTTCTCCTTCTTCTACTTCTTCTGATTCACCCTCCAGTCTTCACCTTCTCCTTCTCCTTTTTTTGTTTCTTCTGCTTCACTCTCCAGACTTCACCTTCTCCTTCTCTTTCTTCTGCTTCTTCTGATTCACCCTCCAGACTTCACCTTCTCCTTCTCCTTCTTCTGATTCTTCTGATTCACCCTCCAGACTTCACCTTCTCCTTCTCCTTCTTCTGCTTCTTCTGATTCACCCTCCTGACTTCACCTTCTCCTTCTCCTTCTTCTACTTCTTCTGATTCACCCTCCTGACTTCACCTTCTCCTTCTCCTTCTTCTACTTCTTCTGCTTCACCCTCCAGACTTCACCTTCTCCTTCTCCTTCTTCTACTTCTTCTGATTCACCCTCCAGACTTCACCTTCTCCTTCTCCTTCTTCTGCTTCTTCTGATTCACCCTCCAGACTTCACCTTCTCATTCTCCTTCTTCTGCTTCTTCTGCTGCGCCCTCCAGACTTCACCTTCTCCTTCTCCTTCTTCTGCTTCTTCTGCTTCACACTCCAGACTTCACCTTCTCCTTCTCCTTCTTCTGCTTCTTCTGCTGCGCCCTCCAGGCTTCACCTTCTCCTTCTCCTTCTTCTGCTTCTTCTGCTTCACCGTCCTGACTTCACCTTCTCCTTCTCCTTCTTCTACTTCTTCTGCTACAACCCCCTGACTTCACCTGCTCCTTCTCCTTCTTCTGCTTCTTCTGATTCACACTCCTAAATTCACCTTCTCCTTCTCCTTCTTCTGCTTCTTCTGATTCACCCTCCTGACTTCACCTTCTCCTTCTCCTTCTTCTGCTTCTTCTGATTCACCCTCCAGACTTCACCTTCTCCTTCTCCTTCTTCTGCTTCTTCTGATTCACCCTCCAGACTTCACCTTCTCCTTCTCCTTCTTCTGCTTCTTCTGATTCACCCTCCAGACCTCACCTTCTCCTTCTCCTTCTTCTACTTCCTCTGATTCACCCTCCAGACTTCATCTTCTCCTTCTCCTTCTTCTGCTTCTTCTGATTCACCCTCCAGACTTCACCTTCTCCTTCTCCTTCTTCTACTTCTTCTGATTCAGCCTCCAGACTTCACCTTCTCCTTCTCCTTCTTCTACTTCTTCTGATTCACCCTCCAGACTTCACCTTCTCCTTCTCCTTCTTCTACTTCTTCTGATTCACCCTCCAGTCTACACCTTCTCCTTCTCCTTCTTCTGTTTCTTCTGCTTCACCCTCCAGACTTCACCTTCTCCTTCTCTTTCTTCTGCTTCTTCTGATTCACCCTCCAGACTTCACCTTCTCCTTCTCCTTCTTCTGCTTCTTCTGATTCACCCTCCAGACTTCACCTTCTCCTTCTCCTTCTTCTGATTCTTCTGATTCACCCTCCAGACTTCACCTTCTCCTTCTCCTTCTTCTGCTTCTTCTGATTCACCCTCCTGACTTCACCTTCTCCTTCTCCTTCTTCTACTTCTTCTGATTCACCCTCCTGACTTCACCTTCTCCTTCTCCTTCTTCTACTTCTTCTGCTTCACCCTCCAGACTTCACCTTCTCCTTCTCCTTCTTCTACTTCTTCTGATTCACCCTCCAGACTTCACCTTCTCCTTCTCCTTCTTCTGCTTCTTCTGATTCACCCTCCAGACTTCACCTTCTCATTCTCCTTCTTCTGCTTCTTCTGCTGCGCCCTCCAGACTTCACCTTCTCCTTCTCCTTCTTCTGCTTCTTCTGCTTCACACTCCAGACTTCACCTTCTCCTTCTCCTTCTTCTGCTTCTTCTGCTGCGCCCTCCAGGCTTCACCTTCTCCTTCTCCTTCTTCTGCTTCTTCTGCTTCACCGTCCTGACTTCACCTTCTCCTTCTCCTTCTTCTACTTCTTCTGCTACACCCCCCTGACTTCACCTGCTCCTTCTCCTTCTTCTGCTTCTTCTGATTCACCCTCCTAAATTCACCTTCTCCTTCTCCTTCTTCTGCTTCTTCTGATTCACCCTCCTGACTTCACCTTCTCCTTCTCCTTCTTCTGCTTCTTCTGATTCACCCTCCAGACTTCACCTTCTCCTTCTCCTTCTTCTGCTTCTTCTGATTCACCCTCCAGACTTCACCTTCTCCTTCTCCTTCTTCTGCTTCTTCTGATTCACCCTCCAGACCTCACCTTCTCCTTCTCCTTCTTCTACTTCCTCTGATTCACCCTCCAGACTTCATCTTCTCCTTCTCCTTCTTCTGCTTCTTCTGATTCACCCTCCAGACTTCACCTTCTCCTTCTCCTTCTTCTACTTCTTCTGATTCAGCCTCCAGACTTCACCTTCTCCTTCTCCTTCTTCTACTTCTTCTGATTCACCCTCCAGACTTCACCTTCTCCTTCTCCTTCTTCTACTTCTTCTGATTCATCCTCCAGTCTACACCTTCTCCTTCTCCTTCTTCTGTTTCTTCTGCTTCACCCTCCAGACTTCATCTTCTCCTTCTCTTTCTTCTGCTTCTTCTGATTCACCCTCCAGACTTCACCTTCTCCTTCTCCTTCTTCTGATTCTTCTGATTCACCCTCCAGACTTCACCTTCTCCTTCTCCTTCTTCTGCTTCTTCTGATTCACCCTCCAGAACTCACCTTCTCCTTCTCCTTCTTCTACTTCTTCTGATTCACCCTCCTGACTTCACCTTCTCCTTCTCCTTCATCTACTTCTTCTGCTTCACCCTCCAGACTTCACCTTCTCCTTCTCCTTCTTCTACTTCTTCTGATTCACCCTCCAGACTTCACCTTCTCCTTCTCCTTCTTATACTTCTTCTGATTCACCCTCCAGACTTCACCTTCTCCTTCTCCTTCTTCTACTTCTTCTGATTCACCCTCCAGACTTCACCTTCTCCTTCTCCTTCTTCTGCTTCTTCTGATCCACCCTCCAGACTTCACCTTCTCCTTCTCCTTATTCTGCTTCTTCTGATTCACCCTCCAGACTTCACCTTCTCCTTCTCCTTCTTCTGCTTCTTCTGATTCAACCTCCAGACTTCACCTTCTCCTTCTCCTTCTTCTGCTTCTTCTGATTCACCCTCCAGACTTCACCTTCTCCTTCTCCTTCTTCTACTTCTTCTGATTCACCCTCCAGACTACACCTTCTCCTTCTCCTTCGTCTACTTCTTCTGATTCACCCTCCAGACTACACCTTCTCCTTCTCCTTCTTCTACTTCTTCTGATTCACCCTCCAGACTTCACCTTCTCCTTCTCCTTCTTCTGTTTCTTCTGATTCACCCTCCAGACTTCACCTTCTCCTTCTCTTTCTTCTACTTCTTCTGATTCACCCTCCAGATATCACCTTCTCCTTCTCCTTCTTCTACTTCTTCTGATTCACCCTCCAGACTTCATCTTCTCCTTCTCCTTCTTCTGCTTCTTCTGATTCACCCTCCAGACTTCACCTTCTCCTTCTCCTTCTTCTGCTTCTTCTGATTCACCCTCCAGACTTCAACTTCTCCTTCTCCTTCTTCCACTTCTTCTGATTCACCCTCCAGACTTCACCTTCTGCTTCTCCTTCTTCTACTTCTTCTGATTCACCCTCCAGTCTTCACCTTCTCCTTCTCCTTTTTCTGTTTCTTCTGCTTCACCCTCCAGACTTCACCTTCTCCTTCTCTTTCTTCTGCTTCTTCTGATTCACCCTTCAGACTTCACCTTCTCCTTCTCCTTCTTCTGATTCTTCTGATTCAACCTCCAGACTTCACCTTCTCCTTCTCCATCTTCTGCTTCTTCTGATTCACCCTCCTGACTTCACCTTCTCCTTCTCCTTCTTCTACTTCTTCTGATTCACCCTCCTGACTTCACCTTCTCCTTCTCCTTCTTCTACTTCTTCTGCTTCACCCTCCAGACTTCACCTTCTCCTTCTCCTTTTTCTACTTCTTATGCTGCGCCCTCCAGACTTCACCTTCTCCTTCTCCTTCTTCTGCTTCTTCTGCTTCACACTCCAGACTTCACCTTCTTCTTCTCCTTCTTCTGCTTCTTCTGCTGCACCCTCCAGGCTTCACCTTCTCCTTCTCCTTCTTCTGCTTCTTCTGCTTCACCGTCCTGACTTCACCTTCTCCTTCTCCTTCTTCTACTTCCTCTGCTACACCCCCTTGACTTCACCTGCTCCTTCTCCTTTTTCTGCTTTTTCTGATTCACCCTCCTAAATTCACCTTCTCCTTCTCCTTCTTCTGCTTCTTCTGATTCACCCTCCTGACTTCACCTTCTCCTTCTCCTTCTTCTGCTTCTTCTGATTCACCCTCCAGACTTCACCTTCTCCTTCTCCTTCTTCTGCTTCTTCTGATTCACCCTCCAGACTTCACCTTCTCCTTCTCCTTCTTCTGCATCTTCTGATTCACCCTCCAGACCTCACCTTCTCCTTCTCCTTCTTCTACTTCTTCTGATTCACCCTCCAGACTTCATCTTCTCCTTCTCCTTCTTCTGCTTCTTCTGATTCACCCTCCAGACTTCACCTTCTCCTTCTCCTTCTTCTGCTTCTTCTGATTCACCCTCCAGACTTCACCTTCTCCTTCTCCTTCTTCTACTTCTTCTGATTCACCCTCCAGACTTCACCTTCTCCTTCTCCTTCTTCGACTTCTTCTGATTCACCCTCCAGTCTTCACCTTCTCCTTCTCCTTCTTCTGTTTCTTCTGCTTCACCCTCCAGACTTCACCTTCTCCTTCTCTTTCTTCTGCTTCTACTGCTTCACCCTCCAGACTTCACCTTCTCCTTCTCCTTCTTCTGATTCTTCTGATTCACCCTCCAGACTTCACCTTCTCTATCTCCTTCTTCTGCTTCTTCTGATTCACCCTCCTGACTTCACCTTCTCCTTCTCCTTCTTCTACTTCTTCTGATTCACCCTCCTGACTTCACCTTCTCCTTCTCCTTCTTCTACTTCTTCTGCTTCACCCTCCAGACTTCACCTTCTCCTTCTCCTTCTTCTACTTCTTCTGATTCACCCTCCAGACTTCACCTTCTCCTTCTCCTTCTTCTGCTTCTTCTGATTCACCCTCCAGACTTCACCTTCTCCTTCTCCTTATTCTGCTTCTTCTGATTCACCCTCCAGACTTCACCTTCTCCTTCTCCTTCTTCTGCTTCTTCTAATTCACCCTCCAGACTTCACCTTCTCCTTCTCCTTCTTCTACTTCTTCTGATTCACCCTCCAGACTTCACATTCTCCTTCTCCTTCTTCTGCTTCTTCTGATTCAACCTCCTGACTTCACCTTCTCCTTCTCCTTCTTCTACTTCTTCTGATTCATCCTCCTGACTTCACCTTCTCCTTCTCCTTCTTCTACTTCTTCTGCTTCACCTTCCAGACTTCACCTTCTCCTTCTCCTTCATCTACTTCTTCTGATTCACCCTCCAGACTTCACCTTCTCCTTCTCCTTCTTCTGCTTCTTCTGATTCACCCTCCAGACTTCACCTTCTCATTCTCCTTCTTCTGCTTCTTCTGCTGCGCCCTCCAGACTTCACCTTCTCCTTCTCCTTCTTCTGCTTCTTCTGCTTCACACTCCAGACTTTACCTTCTCCTTCTCCTTCTTCTGCTTCTTCTGCTGCGCCCTCCAGGCTTCACCTTCTCCTTCTCCTTCTTCTGCTTCTTCTGCTTCACCGTCCTGACTTCACCTTCTCCTTCTCCTTCTTCTACTTCTTCCGCTACACCCCCCTGACTTCACCTGCTCCTTCTCCTTCTTCTGCTTCTTCTGATTCACCCTCCTAACTTCACCTTCTCCTTCTCCTTCTTCTGCTTCTTCTGATTCACCCTCCTGACTTCACCTTCTCCTTCTCCTTCTTCTGCTTCTTCTGATTCACCCTCCAGACTTCACCTTCTCCTTCTCCTTCTTCTGCTTCTTCTGATTCACCCTCCAGACTTCACCTTCTCCTTCTCCTTCTTCTGCTTCTTCTGATTCACCCTCCAGACCTCACCTTCTCCTTCTCCTTCTTCTACTTCTTCTGATTCACCCTCCAGACTTCATCTTCTCCTTCTCCTTCTTCTGCTTCTTCTGATTCACCCTCCAGACTTTACCTTCTCCTTCTTCTGCTTCTTCTGATTCACCCTCCAGACTTCACCTTCTCCTTCTCCTTCTTCTACTTCTTCTGATTCACCCTCCAGACTTCACCTTCTCCTTCTCCTTCTTCTACTTCTTCTGATTCACCCTCCAGTCTTCACCTTCTCCTTCTCCTTCTTCTGTTTCTTCTGCTTCACCCTCCAGACTTCACCTTCTCCTTCTCTTTCTTCTGCTTCTTCTGCTTCACCCTCCAGACTTCACCTTCTCCTTCTCCTTCTTCTGATTCTTCTGATTCACCCTCCAGACTTCACCTTCTCCTTCTCCTTCTTCTGATTCTTCTGATTCACCCTCCAGACTTCACCTTCTCCTTCTCCTTCTTCTGTTTCTTCTGATTCACCCTCCTGACTTCACCTTCTCCTTCTCCTTCTTCTACTTCTTCTGATTCACCCTCCTGACTTCACCTTCTCCTTCTCCTTCTTCTACTTCTTCTGCTTCACCCTCCAGACTTCACCTTCTCCTTCTCCTTCTTCTACTTCTTCTGATTCACCCTCCAGACTTCACCTTCTCCTTCTCCTTCTTCTACTTCTTCTGATTCACCCTCCAGTCTACACCTTCTCCTTCTCCTTCTTCTGTTTCTTCTGCTTCACCCTCCAGACTTCACCTTCTCCTTCTCTTTCTTCTGCTTCTTCTGATTCACCCTCCAGACTTCACCTTCTCCTTCTCCTTCTTCTGATTCTTCTGATTCACCCTCCAGACTTCACCTTCTCCTTCTCCTTCTTCTGCTTCTTCTGATTCACCCTCCAGAACTCACCCTCTCCTTCTCCTTCTTCTACTTCTTCTGATTCACCCTCCTGACTTCACCTTCTCCTTCTCCTTCATCTACTTCTTCTGCTTCACCCTCCAGACTTCACCTTCTCCTTCTCCTTCTTCTACTTCTTCTGATTCACCCTCCAGACTTCACCTTCTCCTTCTCCTTCTTATACTTCTTCTGATTCACCCTCCAGACTTCACCTTCTCCTTCTCCTTCTTCTACTTCTTCTGATTCACCCGCCAGACTTCACCTTCTCCTTCTCCTTCTTCTGCTTCTTCTGATCCACCCTCCAGACTTCACCTTCTCCTTCTCCTTATTCTGCTTCTTCTGATTCACCCTCCAGACTTCACCTTCTCCTTCTCCTTCTTCTGCTTCTTCTGATTCAACCTCCAGACTTCACCTTCTCCTTCTCCTTCTTCTGCTTCTTCTGATTCACCCTCCAGACTTCACCTTCTCCTTCTCCTTCTTCTACTTCTTCTGATTCACCCTCCAGACTACACCTTCTCCTTCTCCTTCGTCTACTTCTTCTGATTCACCCTCCAGACTACACCTTCTCCTTCTCCTTCTTCTACTTCTTCTGATTCACCCTCCAGACTTCACCTTCTCCTTCTCCTTCTTCTGTTTCTTCTGATTCACCCTCCAGACTTCACCTTCTCCTTCTCTTTCTTCTACTTCTTCTGATTCACCCTCCAGATATCACCTTCTCCTTCTCCTTCTTCTACTTCTTCTGATTCACCCTCCAGACTTCATCTTCTCCTTCTCCTTCTTCTGCTTCTTCTGATTCACCCTCCAGACTTCACCTTCTCCTTCTCCTTCTTCTGCTTCTTCTGATTCACCCTCCAGACTTCAACTTCTCCTTCTCCTTCTTCCACTTCTTCTGATTCACCCTCCAGACTTCACCTTCTCCTTCTCCTTCTTCTACTTCTTCTGATTCACCCTCCAGTCTTCACCTTCTCCTTCTCCTTTTTCTGTTTCTTCTGCTTCACCCTCCAGACTTCATCTTCTCCTTCTCTTTCTTCTGCTTCTTCTGATTCACCCTTCAGACTTCACCTTCTCCTTCTCCTTCTTCTGATTCTTCTGATTCAACCTCCAGACTTCACCTTCTCCTTCTCCATCTTCTGCTTCTTCTGATTCACCCTCCTGACTTCACCTTCTCCTTCTCCTTCTTCTACTTCTTCTGATTCACCCTCCTGACTTCACCTTCTCCTTCTCCTTCTTCTACTTCTTCTGCTTCACCCTCCAGACTTCACCTTCTCCTTCTCCTTTTTCTACTTCTTCTGATTCACCCTCCAGACTTCACCTTCTCCTTCTCCTTCTTCTGCTTCTTCTGATTCACCCTCCAGACTTCACCTTCTCATTCTCCTTCTTCTGCTTCTTATGCTGCGCCCTCCAGACTTCACCTTCTCCTTCTCCTTCTTCTGCTTCTTCTGCTTCACACTCCAGACTTCACCTTCTTCTTCTCCTTCTTCTGCTTCTTCTGCTGCACCCTCCAGGCTTCACCTTCTCCTTCTCCTTCTTCTGCTTCTTCTGCTTCACCGTCCTGACTTCACCTTCTCCTTCTCCTTCTTCTACTTCCTCTGCTACACCCCCTTGACTTCACCTGCTCCTTCTCCTTTTTCTGCTTTTTCTGATTCACCCTCCTAAATTCACCTTCTCCTTCTCCTTCTTCTGCTTCTTCTGATTCACCCTCCTGACTTCACCTTCTCCTTCTCCTTCTTCTGCTTCTTCTGATTCACCCTTCAGACTTCACCTTCTCCTTCTCCTTCTTCTGCTTCTTCTGATTCACCCTCCAGACTTCACCTTCTCCTTCTCCTTCTTCTGCATCTTCTGATTCACCCTCCAGACCTCACCTTCTCCTTCTCCTTCTTCTACTTCTTCTGATTCACCCTCCAGACTTCATCTTCTCCTTCTCCTTCTTCTGCTTCTTCTGATTCACCCTCCAGACTTCACCTTCTCCTTCTCCTTCTTCTGCTTCTTCTGATTCACCCTCCAGACTTCACCTTCTCCTTCTCCTTCTTCTACTTCTTCTGATTCACCCTCCAGACTTCACCTTCTCCTTCTCCTTCTTCGACTTCTTCTGATTCACCCTCCAGTCTTCACCTTCTCCTTCTCCTTCTTCTGTTTCTTCTGCTTCACCCTCCAGACTTCACCTTCTCCTTCTCTTTCTTCTGCTTCTACTGCTTCACCCTCCAGACTTCACCTTCTCCTTCTCCTTCTTCTGATTCTTCTGATTCACCCTCCAGACTTCACCTTCTCTATCTCCTTCTTCTGCTTCTTCTGATTCACCCTCCTGACTTCAACTTCTCCTTCTCCTTCTTCTACTTCTTCTGATTCACCCTCCTGACTTCACCTTCTCCTTCTCCTTCTTCTACTTCTTCTGCTTCACCCTCCAGACTTCACCTTCTCCTTCTCCTTCTTCTACTTCTTCTGATTCACCCTCCAGACTTCACCTTCTCCTTCTCCTTCTTCTGCTTCTTCTGATTCACCCTCCAGACTTCACCTTCTCCTTCTCCTTATTCTGCTTCTTCTGATTCACCCTCCAGACTTCACCTTCTCCTTCTCCTTCTTCTGCTTCTTCTGAATCACCCTCCAGACTTCACCTTCTCCTTCTCCTTCTTCTGCTTCTTCTGATTCACCCTCCAGACTTCACCTTCTCCTTCTCCTTCTTCTGCTTCTTCTAATTCACCCTCCAGACTTCACCTTCTCCTTCTCCTTCTTCTACTTCTTCTGATTCACCCTCCAGACTTCACATTCTCCTTCTCCTTCTTCTGCTTCTTCTGATTCAACCTCCTGACTTCACCTTCTCCTTCTCCTTCTTCTACTTCTTCTGATTCATCCTCCTGACTTCACCTTCTCCTTCTCCTTCTTCTACTTCTTCTGCTTCACCTTCCAGACTTCACCTTCTCCTTCTCCTTCATCTACTTCTTCTGATTCACCCTCCAGACTTCACCTTCTCCTTCTCCTTCTTCTGCTTCTTCTGATTCACCCTCCAGACTTCACCTTCTCATTCTCCTTCTTCTGCTTCTTCTGCTGCGCCCTCCAGACTTCACCTTCTCCTTCTCCTTCTTCTGCTTCTTCTGCTTCACACTCCAGACTTTACCTTCTCCTTCTCCTTCTTCTGCTTCTTCTGCTGCGCCCTCCAGGCTTCACCTTCTCCTTCTCCTTCTTCTGCTTCTTCTGCTTCACCGTCCTGACTTCACCTTCTCCTTCTCCTTCTTCTACTTCTTCCGCTACACCCCCCTGACTTCACCTGCTCCTTCTCCTTCTTCTGCTTCTTCTGATTCACCCTCCTAACTTCACCTTCTCCTTCTCCTTCTTCTGCTTCTTCTGATTCACCCTCCTGACTTCACCTTCTCCTTCTCCTTCTTCTGCTTCTTCTGATTCACCCTCCAGACTTCACCTTCTCCTTCTCCTTCTTCTGCTTCTTCTGATTCACCCTCCAGACTTCACCTTCTCCTTCTCCTTCTTCTGCTTCTTCTGATTCACCCTCCAGACCTCACCTTCTCCTTCTCCTTCTTCTACTTCTTCTGATTCACCCTCCAGACTTCATCTTCTCCTTCTCCTTCTTCTGCTTCTTCTGATTCACCCTCCAGACTTTACCTTCTCCTTCTTCTGCTTCTTCTGATTCACCCTCCAGACTTCACCTTCTCCTTCTCCTTCTTCTACTTCTTCTGATTCACCCTCCAGACTTCACCTTCTCCTTCTCCTTCTTCTACTTCTTCTGATTCACCCTCCAGTCTTCACCTTCTCCTTCTCCTTCTTCTGTTTCTTCTGCTTCACCCTCCAGACTTCACCTTCTCCTTCTCTTTCTTCTGCTTCTTCTGCTTCACCCTCCAGACTTCACCTTCTCCTTCTCCTTCTTCTGATTCTTCTGATTCACCCTCCAGACTTCACCTTCTCCTTCTCCTTCTTCTGATTCTTCTGATTCACCCTCCAGACTTCACCTTCTCCTTCTCCTTCTTCTGTTTCTTCTGATTCACCCTCCTGACTTCACCTTCTCCTTCTCCTTCTTCTACTTCTTCTGATTCACCCTCCTGACTTCACCTTCTCCTTCTCCTTCTTCTACTTCTTCTGCTTCACCCTCCAGACTTCACCTTCTCCTTCTCCTTCTTCTACTTCTTCTGATTCACCCTCCAGACTTCACCTTCTCCTTCTCCTTCTTCTGCTTCTTCTGATTCACCCTCCAGACTTCACCTTCTCATTCTCCTTCTTCTGCTTCTTCTGCTGCGCCCTCCAGACTTCACCTTCTCCTTCTCCTTCTTCTGCTTCTTCTGCTTCACACTCCAGACTTCACCTTCTCCTTCTCCTTCTTCTGCTTCTTCTGCTGCGCCCTCCAGGCTTCACCTTCTCCTTCTCCTTCTTCTGCTTCTTCTGCTTCACCGTCCTGACTTCACCTTCTCCTTCTCCTTCTTCTACTTCTTCTGCTACACCCCCCTGACTTCACCTGCTCCTTCTCCTTCTTCTGCTTCTTCTGATTCACCCTCCTAAATTCACCTTCTCCTTCTCCTTCTTCTGCTTCTTCTGATTCACCCTCCTGACTTCACCTTCTCCTTCTCCTTCTTCTGCTTCTTCTGATTCACCCTCCAGACTTCACCTTCTCCTTCTCCTTCTTCTGCTTCTTCTGATTCACCCTCCAGACTTCACCTTCTCCTTCTCCTTCTTCTGCTTCTTCTGATTCACCCTCCAGACCTCACCTTCTCCTTCTCCTTCTTCTACTTCTTCTGATTCACCCTCCAGACTTCATCTTCTCCTTCTCCTTCTTCTGCTTCTTCTGATTCACCCTCCAGACTTCACCTTCTCCTTCTCCTTCTTCTACTTCTTCTGATTCAGCCTCCAGACTTCACCTTCTCCTTCTCCTTCTTCTACTTCTTCTGATTCACCCTCCAGACTTCATCTTCTCCTTCTCCTTCTTCTCCTTCTTCTGATTCACCCTCCAGACTTCACCTTCTCCTTCTCCTTCTTCTGCTTCTTCTGATTCACCCTCCAGACTTCACCTTCTCCTTCTCCTTCTTCTACTTCTTCTGATTCACCCTCCAGACTTCACCTTCTCCTTCTCCTTCTTCTACTTCTTCTGATTCACCCTCCAGTCTTCACCTTCTCCTTCTCCTTCTTCTGTTTCTTCTGCTTCACCCTCCAGACTTCACCTTCTCCTTCTCTTTCTTCTGCTTCTTCTGATTCACCCTCCAGACTTCACCTTCTCCTTCTCCTTCTTCTGATTCTTCTGATTCACCCTCCAGACTTCACCTTCTCCTTCTCCTTCTTCTGCTTCTTCTGATTCACCCTCCAGAACTCACCTTCTCCTTCTCCTTCTTCTACTTCTTCTGATTCACCCTCCTGAATTCACCTTCTCCTTCTCCTTCATCTACTTCTTCTGCTTCACCCTCCAGACTTCACCTTCTCCTTCTCCTTCTTCTACTTCTTCTGATTCACCCTCCAGACTTCACCTTCTCCTTCTTATACTTCTTCTGATTCACCCTCCAGACTTCACCTTCTCCTTCTCCTTCTTCTACTTCTTCTGATTCACCCTCCAGACTTCACCTTCTCCTTCTCCTTCTTCTGCTTCTTCTGATTCACCCTCCAGACTTCACCTTCTCCTTCTCCTTATTCTGCTTCTTCTGATTCACCCTCCAGACTTCACCTTCTCCTTCTCCTTCTTCTGCTTCTTCTGATTCACCCTCCAGACTTCACCTTCTCCTTCTCCTTCTTCTGCTTCTTCTGATTCACCCTCCAGACTTCACCTTCTCCTTCTCCTTCTTCTACTTCTTCTGATTCACCCTCCAGACTTCACCTTCTCCTTCTCCTTCTTCTGCTTCTTCTGATTCACCATCCAGACTTCACCTTCTCCTTCTCCTTCGTCTACTTCTTCTGATTCACCCTCCAGACTACACCTTCTCCTTCTCCTTCTTCTACTTCTTCTGATTCACCCTCCAGACTTCACCTTCTCCTTCTCCTTCTTCTGTTTCTTCTGATTCACCCTCCAGACTTCATCTTCTCCTTCTCCTTCTTCTACTTCTTCTGATTCACCCTCCAGACTTCACCTTCTCCTTCTCCTTCTTCTACTTCTTCTGATTCACCCTCCAGACTTCATCTTCTCCTTCTCCTTCTTCTGCATCTTCTGATTCACCATCCAGACTTCACCTTCTCCTTCTCCTTCTTCTGCTTCTTCTGATTCACCCTCCAGACTTCAACTGCTCCTTCTCCTTCTTCCACTTATTCTGATTCACCCTCCAGACTTCACCTTCTCCTTCTCCTTCTTCTACTTCTTCTGATTCACCCTCCAGTCTTCACCTTCTCCTTCTCCTTTTTTTGTTTCTTCTGCTTCACCCTCCAGACTTCACCTTCTCCTTCTCTTTCTTCTGCTTCTTCTGATTCACCCTCCAGACTTCACCTTCTCCTTCTCCTTCTTCTGATTCTTCTGATTCACCCTCCAGACTTCACCTTCTCCTTCTCCTTCTTCTGCTTCTTCTGATTCACCCTCCTGACTTCACCTTCTCCTTCTCCTTCTTCTACTTCTTCTGATTCACCCTCCTGACTTCACCTTCTCCTTCTCCTTCTTCTACTTCTTCTGCTTCACCCTCCAGACTTCACCTTCTCCTTCTCCTTCTTCTACTTCTTCTGATTCACCCTCCAGACTTCACCTTCTCCTTCTCCTTCTTCTGCTTCTTCTGATTCACCCTCCAGACTTCACCTTCTCCTTCTCCTTCTTCTACTTCTTCTGATTCACCCTCCAGACTTCACCTTCTCCTTCTCCTTCTTCTGCTTCTTCTGATTCACCATCCAGACTTCACCTTCTCCTTCTCCTTCGTCTACTTCTTCTGATTCACCCTCCAGACTACACCTTCTCCTTCTCCTTCTTCTACTTCTTCTGATTCACCCTCCAGACTTCACCTTCTCCTTCTCCTTCTTCTGTTTCTTCTGATTCACCCTCCAGACTTCATCTTCTCCTTCTCCTTCTTCTACTTCTTCTGATTCACCCTCCAGACTTCACCTTCTCCTTCTCCTTCTTCTACTTCTTCTGATTCACCCTCCAGACTTCATCTTCTCCTTCTCCTTCTTCTGCATCTTCTGATTCACCATCCAGACTTCACCTTCTCCTTCTCCTTCTTCTGCTTCTTCTGATTCACCCTCCAGACTTCAACTTGTCCTTCTCCTTCTTCCACTTATTCTGATTCACCCTCCAGACTTCACCTTCTCCTTCTCCTTCTTCTACTTCTTCTGATTCACCCTCCAGTCTTCACCTTCTCCTTCTCCTTTTTTTGTTTCTTCTGCTTCACCCTCCAGACTTCACCTTCTCCTTCTCTTTCTTCTGCTTCTTCTGATTCACCCTCCAGACTTCACCTTCTCCTTCTCCTTCTTCTGCTTCTTCTGATTCACCCTCCAGACTTCACCTTCTCCTTCTCCTTCTTCTGCTTCTTCTGATTCACCCTCCAGACTTCACCTTCTCCTTCTCCTTCTTCTACTTCTTCTGATTCACCCTCCAGACTTCACCTTCTCCTTCTCCTTCTTCTGCTTCTTCTGATTCACCATCCAGACTTCACCTTCTCCTTCTCCTTCGTCTACTTCTTCTGATTCACCCTCCAGACTACACCTTCTCCTTCTCCTTCTTCTACTTCTTCTGATTCACCCTCCAGACTTCACCTTCTCCTTCTCCTTCTTCTGTTTCTTCTGATTCACCCTCCAGACTTCATCTTCTCCTTCTCCTTCTTCTACTTCTTCTGATTCACCCTCCTGACTTCACCTTCTCCTTCTCCTTCTTCTACTTCTTCTGCTTCACCCTCCAGACTTCACCTTCTCCTGCTCCTTCTTCTACTTCTTCTGATTCACCCTCCAGACTTCACCTTCTCCTTCTCCTTCTTCTGCTTCTTCTGATTCACCCTCCAGACTTCACCTTCTCATTCTCCTTCTTCTGCTTCTTCTGCTGCGCCCTCCAGACTTCACCTTCTCCTTCTCCTTCTTCTGCTTCTTCTGCTTCACACTCCAGACTTCACCTTCTCCTTCTCCTTCTTCTGCTTCTTCTGCTGCGCCCTCCAGGCTTCACCTTCTCCTTCTCCTTCTTCTGCTTCTTCTGCTTCAACGTCCTGACTTCACCTTCTCCTTCTCCTTCTTCTACTTCTTCTGCTACACCCCCCTGACTTCACCTGCTCCTTCTCCTTCTTCTGCTTCTTCTGATTCACCCTCCTAAATTCACCTTCTCCTTCTCCTTCTTCTGCTTCTTCTGAATCACCCTCCTGACTTCACCTTCTCCTTCTCCTTCTTCTGCTTCTTCTGATTCACCCTCCAGACTTCACCTTCTCCTTCTCCTTCTTCTGCTTCTTCTGATTCACCCTCCAGACTTCACCTTCTCCTTCTCCTTCTTCTGCTTCTTCTGATTCACCCTCCAGACCTCACCTTCTCCTTCTCCTTCTTCTACTTCTTCTGATTCACCCTCCAGACTTCATCTTCTCCTTCTCCTTCTTCTGCTTCTTCTGATTCACCCTCCAGACTTTACCTTCTCCTTCTTCTGCTTCTTCTGATTCACCCTCCAGACTTCACCTTCTCCTTCTCCTTCTTCTACTTCTTCTGATTCACCCTCCAGACTTCACCTTCTCCTTCTCCTTCTTCTACTTCTTCTGATTCACCCTCCAGTCTTCACCTTCTCCTTCTCCTTCTTCTGTTTCTTCTGCTTCACCCTCCAGACTTCACCTTCTCCTTCTCTTTCTTCTGCTTCTTCTGCTTCACCCTCCAGACTTCACCTTCTCCTTCTCCTTCTTCTGATTCTTCTGATTCACCCTCCAGACTTCACCTTCTCCTTCTCCTTCTTCTGATTCTTCTGATTCACCCTCCAGACTTCACCTTCTCCTTCTCCTTCTTCTGTTTCTTCTGATTCACCCTCCTGACTTCACCTTCTCCTTCTCCTTCTTCTACTTCTTCTGATTCACCCTCCTGACTTCACCTTCTCCTTCTCCTTCTTCTACTTCTTCTGCTTCACCCTCCAGACTTCACCTTCTCCTTCTCCTTCTTCTACTTCTTCTGATTCACCCTCCAGACTTCACCTTCTCCTTCTCCTTCTTCTGCTTCTTCTGATTCACCCTCCAGACTTCACCTTCTCATTCTCCTTCTTCTGCTTCTTCTGCTGCGCCCTCCAGACTTCACCTTCTCCTTCTCCTTCTTCTGCTTCTTCTGCTTCACACTCCAGACTTCACCTTCTCCTTCTCCTTCTTCTGCTTCTTCTGCTGCGCCCTCCAGGCTTCACCTTCTCCTTCTCCTTCTTCTGCTTCTTCTGCTTCACCGTCCTGACTTCACCTTCTCCTTCTCCTTCTTCTACTTCTTCTGCTACACCCCCCTGACTTCACCTGCTCCTTCTCCTTCTTCTGCTTCTTCTGATTCACCCTCCTAAATTCACCTTCTCCTTCTCCTTCTTCTGCTTCTTCTGATTCACCCTCCTGACTTCACCTTCTCCTTCTCCTTCTTCTGCTTCTTCTGATTCACCCTCCAGACTTCACCTTCTCCTTCTCCTTCTTCTGCTTCTTCTGATTCACCCTCCAGACTTCACCTTCTCCTTCTCCTTCTTCTGCTTCTTCTGATTCACCCTCCAGACCTCACCTTCTCCTTCTCCTTCTTCTACTTCTTCTGATTCACCCTCCAGACTTCATCTTCTCCTTCTCCTTCTTCTGCTTCTTCTGATTCACCCTCCAGACTTCACCTTCTCCTTCTCCTTCTTCTACTTCTTCTGATTCAGCCTCCAGACTTCACCTTCTCCTTCTCCTTCTTCTACTTCTTCTGATTCACCCTCCAGACTTCATCTTCTCCTTCTCCTTCTTCTCCTTCTTCTGATTCACCCTCCAGACTTCACCTTCTCCTTCTCCTTCTTCTGCTTCTTCTGATTCACCCTCCAGACTTCACCTTCTCCTTCTCCTTCTTCTACTTCTTCTGATTCACCCTCCAGACTTCACCTTCTCCTTCTCCTTCTTCTACTTCTTCTGATTCACCCTCCAGTCTTCACCTTCTCCTTCTCCTTCTTCTGTTTCTTCTGCTTCACCCTCCAGACTTCACCTTCTCCTTCTCTTTCTTCTGCTTCTTCTGATTCACCCTCCAGACTTCACCTTCTCCTTCTCCTTCTTCTGATTCTTCTGATTCACCCTCCAGACTTCACCTTCTCCTTCTCCTTCTTCTGCTTCTTCTGATTCACCCTCCAGAACTCACCTTCTCCTTCTCCTTCTTCTACTTCTTCTGATTCACCCTCCTGAATTCACCTTCTCCTTCTCCTTCATCTACTTCTTCTGCTTCACCCTCCAGACTTCACCTTCTCCTTCTCCTTCTTCTACTTCTTCTGATTCACCCTCCAGACTTCACCTTCTCCTTCTTATACTTCTTCTGATTCACCCTCCAGACTTCACCTTCTCCTTCTCCTTCTTCTACTTCTTCTGATTCACCCTCCAGACTTCACCTTCTCCTTCTCCTTCTTCTGCTTCTTCTGATTCACCCTCCAGACTTCACCTTCTCCTTCTCCTTATTCTGCTTCTTCTGATTCACCCTCCAGACTTCACCTTCTCCTTCTCCTTCTTCTGCTTCTTCTGATTCACCCTCCAGACTTCACCTTCTCCTTCTCCTTCTTCTGCTTCTTCTGATTCACCCTCCAGACTTCACCTTCTCCTTCTCCTTCTTCTACTTCTTCTGATTCACCCTCCAGACTTCACCTTCTCCTTCTCCTTCTTCTGCTTCTTCTGATTCACCATCCAGACTTCACCTTCTCCTTCTCCTTCGTCTACTTCTTCTGATTCACCCTCCAGACTACACCTTCTCCTTCTCCTTCTTCTACTTCTTCTGATTCACCCTCCAGACTTCACCTTCTCCTTCTCCTTCTTCTGTTTCTTCTGATTCACCCTCCAGACTTCATCTTCTCCTTCTCCTTCTTCTACTTCTTCTGATTCACCCTCCAGACTTCACCTTCTCCTTCTCCTTCTTCTACTTCTTCTGATTCACCCTCCAGACTTCATCTTCTCCTTCTCCTTCTTCTGCATCTTCTGATTCACCATCCAGACTTCACCTTCTCCTTCTCCTTCTTCTGCTTCTTCTGATTCACCCTCCAGACTTCAACTGCTCCTTCTCCTTCTTCCACTTATTCTGATTCACCCTCCAGACTTCACCTTCTCCTTCTCCTTCTTCTACTTCTTCTGATTCACCCTCCAGTCTTCACCTTCTCCTTCTCCTTTTTTTGTTTCTTCTGCTTCACCCTCCAGACTTCACCTTCTCCTTCTCTTTCTTCTGCTTCTTCTGATTCACCCTCCAGACTTCACCTTCTCCTTCTCCTTCTTCTGATTCTTCTGATTCACCCTCCAGACTTCACCTTCTCCTTCTCCTTCTTCTGCTTCTTCTGATTCACCCTCCTGACTTCACCTTCTCCTTCTCCTTCTTCTACTTCTTCTGATTCACCCTCCTGACTTCACCTTCTCCTTCTCCTTCTTCTACTTCTTCTGCTTCACCCTCCAGACTTCACCTTCTCCTTCTCCTTCTTCTACTTCTTCTGATTCACCCTCCAGACTTCACCTTCTCCTTCTCCTTCTTCTGCTTCTTCTGATTCACCCTCCAGACTTCACCTTCTCCTTCTCCTTCTTCTACTTCTTCTGATTCACCCTCCAGACTTCACCTTCTCCTTCTTATACTTCTTCTGATTCACCCTCCAGACTTCACCTTCTCCTTCTCCTTCTTCTACTTCTTCTGATTCACCCTCCAGACTTCACCTTCTCCTTCTCCTTCTTCTGCTTCTTCTGATTCACCCTCCAGACTTCACCTTCTCCTTCTCCTTATTCTGCTTCTTCTGATTCACCCTCCAGACTTCACCTTCTCCTTCTCCTTCTTCTGCTTCTTCTGATTCACCCTCCAGACTTCACCTTCTCCTTCTCCTTCTTCTACTTCTTCTGATTCACCCTCCAGACTTCACCTTCTCCTTCTCCTTCTTCTGCTTCTTCTGATTCACCATCCAGACTTCACCTTCTCCTTCTCCTTCGTCTACTTCTTCTGATTCACCCTCCAGACTACACCTTCTCCTTCTCCTTCTTCTACTTCTTCTGATTCACCCTCCAGACTTCACCTTCTCCTTCTCCTTCTTCTGTTTCTTCTGATTCACCCTCCAGACTTCATCTTCTCCTTCTCCTTCTTCTACTTCTTCTGATTCACCCTCCAGACTTCACCTTCTCCTTCTCCTTCTTCTACTTCTTCTGATTCACCCTCCAGACTTCATCTTCTCCTTCTCCTTCTTCTGCATCTTCTGATTCACCATCCAGACTTCACCTTCTCCTTCTCCTTCTTCTGCTTCTTCTGATTCACCCTCCAGACTTCAACTTGTCCTTCTCCTTCTTCCACTTATTCTGATTCACCCTCCAGACTTCACCTTCTCCTTCTCCTTCTTCTACTTCTTCTGATTCACCCTCCAGTCTTCACCTTCTCCTTCTCCTTTTTTTGTTTCTTCTGCTTCACCCTCCAGACTTCACCTTCTCCTTCTCTTTCTTCTGCTTCTTCTGATTCACCCTCCAGACTTCACCTTCTCCTTCTCCTTCTTCTGCTTCTTCTGATTCACCCTCCAGACTTCACCTTCTCCTTCTCCTTCTTCTGCTTCTTCTGATTCACCCTCCAGACTTCACCTTCTCCTTCTCCTTCTTCTACTTCTTCTGATTCACCCTCCAGACTTCACCTTCTCCTTCTCCTTCTTCTGCTTCTTCTGATTCACCATCCAGACTTCACCTTCTCCTTCTCCTTCGTCTACTTCTTCTGATTCACCCTCCAGACTACACCTTCTCCTTCTCCTTCTTCTACTTCTTCTGATTCACCCTCCAGACTTCACCTTCTCCTTCTCCTTCTTCTGTTTCTTCTGATTCACCCTCCAGACTTCATCTTCTCCTTCTCCTTCTTCTACTTCTTCTGATTCACCCTCCTGACTTCACCTTCTCCTTCTCCTTCTTCTACTTCTTCTGCTTCACCCTCCAGACTTCACCTTCTCCTGCTCCTTCTTCTACTTCTTCTGATTCACCCTCCAGACTTCACCTTCTCCTTCTCCTTCTTCTGCTTCTTCTGATTCACCCTCCAGACTTCACCTTCTCATTCTCCTTCTTCTGCTTCTTCTGCTGCGCCCTCCAGACTTCACCTTCTCCTTCTCCTTCTTCTGCTTCTTCTGCTTCACACTCCAGACTTCACCTTCTCCTTCTCCTTCTTCTGCTTCTTCTGCTGCGCCCTCCAGGCTTCACCTTCTCCTTCTCCTTCTTCTGCTTCTTCTGCTTCAACGTCCTGACTTCACCTTCTCCTTCTCCTTCTTCTACTTCTTCTGCTACACCCCCCTGACTTCACCTGCTCCTTCTCCTTCTTCTGCTTCTTCTGATTCACCCTCCTAAATTCACCTTCTCCTTCTCCTTCTTCTGCTTCTTCTGAATCACCCTCCTGACTTCACCTTCTCCTTCTCCTTCTTCTGCTTCTTCTGATTCACCCTCCAGACTTCACCTTCTCCTTCTCCTTCTTCTGCTTCTTCTGATTCACCCTCCAGACTTCACCTTCTCCTTCTCCTTCTTCTGCTTCTTCTGATTCACCCTCCAGACCTCACCTTCTCCTTCTCCTTCTTCTACTTCCTCTGATTCACCCTCCAGACTTCATCTTCTCCTTCTCCTTCTTCTGCTTCTTCTGATTCTCCCTCCAGACTTCACCTTCTCCTTCTCCTTCTTCTACTTCTTCTGATTCAGCCTCCAGACTTCACCTTCTCCTTCTCCTTCTTCTGCTTCTTCTGATTCACCCTCCAGACTTCACCTTCTCCTTCTCCTTCTTCTACTTCTTCTGATTCACCCTCCAGACTTCACCTTCTCCTTCTCCTTCTTCTACTTCTTCTGATTCACCCTCCAGTCTACACCTTCTCCTTCTCCTTCTTCTGTTTCTTCTGCTTCACCCTCCAGACTTCACCTTCTCCTTCTCTTTCTTCTGCTTCTTCTGATTCACCCTCCAGACTTCACCTTCTCCTTCTCCTTCTTCTGATTCTTCTGATTCACCCTCCAGACTTCACCTTCTCCTTCTCCTTCTTCTGCTTCTTCTGATTCACCCTCCAGAACTCACCTTCTCCTTCTCCTTCTTCTACTTCTTCTGATTCACCCTCCTGACTTCACCTTCTCCTTCTCCTTCATCTACTTCTTCTGCTTCACCCTCCAGACTTCACCTTCTCCTTCTCCTTCTTCTACTTCTTCTGATTCACCCTCCAGACTTCACCTTCTCCTTCTCCTTCTTATACTTCTTCTGATTCACCCTCCAGACTACACCTTCTCCTTCTCCTTCTTCTACTTCTTCTGATTCACCCTCCAGACTTCACCTTCTCCTTCTCCTTCTTCTGCTTCTTCTGATTCACCCTCCAGACTTCACCTTCTCCTTCTCCTTATTCTGCTTCTTCTGATTCACCCTCCAGACTTCACCTTCTCCTTCTCCTTCTTCTGCTTCTTCTGATTCAACCTCCAGACTTCACCTTCTCCTTCTCCTTCTTCTGCTTCTTCTGATTCACCCTCCAGACTTCACCTTCTCCTTCTCCTTCTTCTACTTCTTCTGATTCACCCTCCAGACTTCACCTTCTCCTTCTCCTTCTTCTGCTTCTTCTGATTCACCCTCCAGACTACACCTTCTCCTTCTCCTTCGTCTACTTCTTCTGATTCACCCTCCAGACTACACCTTCTCCTTCTCCTTCTTCTACTTCTTCTGATTCACCCTCCAGACTTCACCTTCTCCTTCTCCTTCTTCTGTTTCTTCTGATTCACCCTCCAGACTTCACCTTCTCCTTCTCCTTCTTCTACTTCTTCTGATTCACCCTCCAGATATCACCTTCTCCTTCTCCTTCTTCTACTTCTTCTGATTCACCCTCCAGACTTCATCTTCTCCTTCTCCTTCTTCTGCTTCTTCTGATTCACCCTCCAGACTTCACCTTCTCCTTCTCCTTCTTCTGCTTCTTCTGATTCACCCTCCAGACTTCAACTTCTCCTTCTCCTTCTTCCACTTCTTCTGATTCACCCTCCAGACTTCACCTTCTCCTTCTCCTTCTTCTACTTCTTCTGATTCACCCTCCAGTCTTCACCTTCTCCTTCTCCTTTTTCTGTTTCTTCTGCTTCACCCTCCAGACTTCACCTTCTCCTTCTCTTTCTTCTGCTTCTTCTGATTCACCCTTCAGACTTCACCTTCTCCTTCTCCTTCTTCTGATTCTTCTGATTCAACCTCCAGACTTCACCTTCTCCTTCTCCATCTTCTGCTTCTTCTGATTCACCCTCCTGACTTCACCTTCTCCTTCTCCTTCTTCTACTTCTTCTGATTCACCCTCCTGACTTCACCTTCTCCTTCTCCTTCTTCTACTTCTTCTGCTTCACCCTCCAGACTTCACCTTCTCCTTCTCCTTCTTCTACTTCTTCTGATTCACCCTCCAGACTTCACCTTCTCCTTCTCCTTCTTCTGCTTCTTCTGATTCACCCTCCAGACTTCACCTTCTCATTCTCCTTCTTCTGCTTCTTATGCTGCGCCCTCCAGACTTCACCTTCTCCTTCTCCTTCTTCTGCTTCTTCTGCTTCACACTCCAGACTTCACCTTCTTCTTCTCCTTCTTCTGCTTCTTCTGCTGCACCCTCCAGGCTTCACCTTCTCCTTCTCCTTCTTCTGCTTCTTCTGCTTCACCGTCCTGACTTCACCTTCTCCTTCTCCTTCTTCTACTTCTTCTGCTACACCCCCTTGACTTCACCTGCTCCTTCTCCTTTTTCTGCTTTTTCTGATTCATCCTCCTAAATTCACCTTCTCCTTCTCCTTCTTCTGCTTCTTCTGATTCACCCTCCTGACTTCACCTTCTCCTTCTCCTTCTTCTGCTTCTTCTGATTCACCCTCCAGACTTCACCTTCTCCTACTCCTTCTTCTGCTTCTTCTGATTCACCCTCCAGACTTCACCTTCTCCTTCTCCTTCTTCTGCATCTTCTGATTCACCCTCCAGACCTCACCTTCTCCTTCTCCTTCTTCTACTTCTTCTGATTCACCCTTCAGACTTCATCTTCTCCTTCTCCTTCTTCTGCTTCTTCTGATTCACCCTCCAGACATCACCTTCTCCTTCTCCTTCTTCTGCTTCTTCTGATTCACCCTCCAGACTTCACCTTCTCCTTCTCCTTCTTCTACTTCTTCTGATTCACCCTCCAGACTTCACCTTCTCCTTCTCCTTCTTCGACTTCTTCTGATTCACCCTCCAGTCTTCACCTTCTCCTTCTCCTTCTTCTGTTTCTTCTGCTTCACCCTCCAGACTTCACCTTCTCCTTCTCTTTCTTCTGCTTCTACTGCTTCACCCTCCAGACTTCACCTTCTCCTTCTCCTTCTTCTGATTCTTCTGATTCACCCTCCAGACTTCACCTTCTCTATCTCCTTCTTCTGCTTCTTCTGATTCACCCTCCTGACTTCACCTTCTCCTTCTCCTTCTTCTACTTCTTCTGATTCACCCTCCTGACTTCACCTTCTCCTTCTCCTTCTTCTACTTCTTCTGCTTCACCCTCCAGACTTCACCTTCTCCTTCTCCTTCTTCTACTTCTTCTGATTCACCCTCCAGACTTCACCTTCTCCTTCTCCTTCTTCTGCTTCTTCTGATTCACCCTCCAGACTTCACCTTCTCCTTCTCCTTATTCTGCTTCTTCTGATTCACCCTCCAGACTTCACCTTCTCCTTCTCCTTCTTCTGCTTCTTCTGATTCACCCTCCAGACTTCACCTTCTCCTTCTCCTTCTTCTGCTTCTTCTGATTCACCCTCCAGACTTCACCTTCTCCTTCTCCTTCTTCTGCTTCTTCTGATTCACCCTCCAGACTTCACCTTCTCCTTCTCCTTCTTCTACTTCTTCTGATTCACCCTCCAGACTTCACATTCTCCTTCTCCTTCTTCTGCTCCTTCTGATTCAACCTCCTGACTTCACCTTCTCCTTCTCCTTCTTCTACTTCTTCTGATTCATCCTCCTGACTTCACCTTCTCCTTCTCCTTCTTCTACTTCTTCTGCTTCACCTTCCAGACTTCACCTTCTCCTTCTCCTTCATCTACTTCTTCTGATTCACCCTCCAGACTTCACCTTCTCCTTCTCCTTCTTCTGCTTCTTCTGATTCACCCTCCAGACTTCACCTTCTCATTCTCCTTCTTCTGCTTCTTCTGCTGCGCCCTCCAGACTTCACCTTCTCCTTCTCCTTCTTCTGCTTCTTCTGCTTCACACAACAGACTTTACCTTCTCCTTCTCCTTCTTCTGCTTCTTCTGCTGCGCCCTCCAGGTTTCACCTTCTCCTTCTCCTTCTTCTGCTTCTTCTGCTTCACCGTCCTGACTTCACCTTCTCCTTCTCCTTCTTCTACTTCTTCTGCTACACCCCCCTGACTTCACCTGCTCCTTCTCCTTCTTCTGCTTCTTCTGATTCACCCTCCTAACTTCACCGTCTCCTTCTTCTGCTTCTTCTGATTCACCCTCCTGACTTCACCTTCTCCTTCTCCTTCTTCTGCTTCTTCTGATTCACCCTCCAGACTTCACCTTCTCCTTCTCCTTCTTCTGCTTCTTCTGATTCACCCTCCAGACTTCACCTTCTCCTTCTCCTTCTTCTGCTTCTTCTGATTCACCCTCCAGACCTCACCTTCTCCTTCTCCTTCTTCTACTTCTTCTGATTCACCCTCCAGACTTCATCTTCTCCTTCTCCTTCTTCTGCTTCTTCTGATTCACCCTCCAGACTTTACCTTCTCCTTCTTCTGCTTCTTCTGATTCACCCTCCAGACTTCACCTTCTCCTTCTCCTTCTTCTACTTCTTCTGATTCACCCTCCAGACTTCACCTTCTCCTTCTCCTTCTTCTACTTCTTCTGATTCACCCTCCAGTCTTCACCTTCTCCTTCTCCTTCTTCTGTTTCTTCTGCTTCACCCTCCAGACTTCACCTTCTCCTTCTCTTTCTTCTGCTTCTTCTGCTTCACCCTCCAGACTTCACCTTCTCCTTCTCCTTCTTCTGATTCTTCTGATTCACCCTCCAGACTTCACCTTCTCTATCTCCTTCTTCTGCTTCTTCTGATTCACCATCCTGACTTCACCTTCTCCTTCTCCTTCTTCTACTTCTTCTGATTCACCCTCCTGACTTCACCTCCTCCTTCTCCTTCTTCTACTTCTTCTGCTTCACCCTCCAGACTTCACCTTCTCCTTCTCCTTCTTCTACTTCTTCTGATTCACCCTCCAGACTTCACCTTCTGCTTCTCCTTCTTCTGCTTCTTCTGATTCACCCTCCAGACTTCACCTTCTCCTTCTCCTTATTCTGCTTCTTCTGATTCACCCTCCAGACTTCACCTTCTCCTTCTCCTTCTTCTGCTTCTTCTGATTCACCCTCCAGACTTCACCTTCTCCTTCTCCTTCTTCTGCTTCTTCTGATTCACCCTCCAGACTTCACCTTCTCATTCTCCTTCTTCTGCTTCTTCTGCTGCGCCCTCCAGACTTCACCTTCTCCTTCTCCTTCTTCTGCTTCTTCTGCTTCACACAACAGACTTTACCTTCTCCTTCTCCTTCTTCTGCTTCTTCTGCTGCGCCCTCCAGGTTTCACCTTCTCCTTCTCCTTCTTCTGCTTCTTCTGCTTCACCGTCCTGACTTCACCTTCTCCTTCTCCTTCTTCTACTTCTTCTGCTACACCCCCCTGACTTCACCTGCTCCTTCTCCTTCTTCTGCTTCTTCTGATTCACCCTCCTAACTTCACCGTCTCCTTCTTCTGCTTCTTCTGATTCACCCTCCTGACTTCACCTTCTCCTTCTCCTTCTTCTGCTTCTTCTGATTCACCCTCCAGACTTCACCTTCTCCTTCTCCTTCTTCTGCTTCTTCTGATTCACCCTCCAGACTTCACCTTCTCCTTCTCCTTCTTCTGCTTCTTCTGATTCACCCTCCAGACCTCACCTTCTCCTTCTCCTTCTTCTACTTCTTCTGATTCACCCTCCAGACTTCATCTTCTCCTTCTCCTTCTTCTGCTTCTTCTGATTCACCCTCCAGACTTTACCTTCTCCTTCTTCTGCTTCTTCTGATTCACCCTCCAGACTTCACCTTCTCCTTCTCCTTCTTCTACTTCTTCTGATTCACCCTCCAGACTTCACCTTCTCCTTCTCCTTCTTCTACTTCTTCTGATTCACCCTCCAGTCTTCACCTTCTCCTTCTCCTTCTTCTGTTTCTTCTGCTTCACCCTCCAGACTTCACCTTCTCCTTCTCTTTCTTCTGCTTCTTCTGCTTCACCCTCCAGACTTCACCTTCTCCTTCTCCTTCTTCTGATTCTTCTGATTCACCCTCCAGACTTCACCTTCTCTATCTCCTTCTTCTGCTTCTTCTGATTCACCATCCTGACTTCACCTTCTCCTTCTCCTTCTTCTACTTCTTCTGATTCACCCTCCTGACTTCACCTCCTCCTTCTCCTTCTTCTACTTCTTCTGCTTCACCCTCCAGACTTCACCTTCTCCTTCTCCTTCTTCTACTTCTTCTGATTCACCCTCCAGACTTCACCTTCTGCTTCTCCTTCTTCTGCTTCTTCTGATTCACCCTCCAGACTTCACCTTCTCCTTCTCCTTATTCTGCTTCTTCTGATTCACCCTCCAGACTTCACCTTCTCCTTCTCCTTCTTCTGCTTCTTCTGATTCACCCTCCAGACTTCACCTTCTCCTTCTCCTTCTTCTGCTTCTTCTGATTCACCCTCCAGACTTCACCTTCTCCTTCTCCTTCTTCTGCTTCTTCTGATTCACCCTCCAGACTTCACCTTCTCCTTCTCCTTCTTCTACTTCTTCTGATTCACCCTCCAGACTTCACCTTCTCCTTCTCCTTCTTCTGCTTCTTCTGATTCACCCTCCTGACTTCACCTTCTCCTTCTCCTTCTTCTACATCTTCTGATTCACCCTCCTGACTTCACCTTCTCCTTCTCCTTCTTCTGCTTCTTCTGATTCACCCTCCAGACTTAACCTTCTCCTTCTCCTTCTTCTACTTCTTCTGATTCACCCTCCAGACTTCACCTTCTCCTTCTCTTTCTTCTGCTTCTTCTGATTCACCCTCCAGACTTCACCTTCTCCTTCTCCTTCTTCTGATTCTTCTGATTCACCCTCCAGACTTCACCTTCTCCTTCTCCTTCTTCTGCTTCTTCTGATTCACCCTCCTGACTTCACCTTCTCCTTCTCCTTCTTCTACATCTTCTGATTCACCCTCCTGACTTCACCTTCTCCTTCTCCTTCTTCTACTTCTTCTGCTTCACCCTCCAGACTTCACCTTCTCCTTCTCCTTCTTCTACTTCTTCTGATTCACCCTCCAGACTTCACCTTCTCCTTCTCCTTCTTCTACTTCTTCTGATTCACCCTCCAGACTTCACTTTCTCCTTCTCCTTCTTCTACTTCTTCTGATTCACCCTCCAGACTTCACCTTCTCCTTCTCCTTATTCTGCTTCTTCTGAATCACCGTCCAGACTTCACCTTCTCCTTCTCCTTCTTCTGCTTCTTCTGATTCACCCTCCAGACTTCACCTTCTCCTTCTCCTTCTTCTGCTTCTTCTGATTCACCCTCCAGACTTCACCTTCTCCTTCTCCTTCTTCTACTTCTTCTGATTCACCCTCCAGACTTCACCTTCTCCATCTCCTTCTTCTGCTTCTTCTGATTCACCCTCCAGACTTCACCTTCTCCTTCTCCTTCGTCTACTTCTTCTGATTCACCCTCCAGACTTCACCTTCTCCTTCTCCTTCCTTTGCTTCTTCTGATTCACCCTCCAGACTTCACCTTCTCCTTCTCCTTTTTCTGATTCTTCTGATTCACCCTCCAGACTTCACCTTCTCCTTCTCCATCTTCTGCTTCTTCTGATTCACCCTCCTGACTTCACCTTCTCCTTCTCCTTCTTCTACTTCTTCTGATTCACCCTCCTGACTTCACCTTCTCCTTCTCCATCTTCTACTTCTTCTGCTTCACCCTCCAGACTTCAACTTCTCCTTCTCCTTCTTCTACTTCTTCTGATTCACCCTCCAGACTTCACCTTCTCCTTCTCATTCTTCTGTTTCTTCTGATTCACCCTCCAGACTTCATCTTCTCCTTCTCCTTCTTCTACCTCTTCTGATTCACCCTCCAGACTTCACCTTCTCCTTCTCCTTCTTCTACTTCTTCTGATTCACCCTCCAGACTTCATCTTCTCCTTCTCCTTCTTCTACTTCTTCTGATTCACCCTCCAGACTTCACCTTCTCCTTCTCCTTCTTCTGCTTCTTCTGATTCACCCTCCAGACTTCACCTTCTCCTTCTCCTTATTCTGCTTCTTCTGATTCACCCTCCAGACTTCACCTTATCCTTCTCCTTCTTCTACTTCTTCTGATTCACCCTCCAGACTTCACCTTCTCCTTCTCCTTCTTCTGCTTCTTCTGATTCACCCTCCAGACTTCACCTTCTCCTTCTCCTTCTTCTACTTCTTCTGATTCACCCTCCAGACTTCACCTTCTCCTTCTCCTTCTTCTGTTTCTTCTGATTCACCCTCCAGACTTCATCTACTCCTTCTCCTTCTTCTACTTCTTCTGATTCACCCTCCAGACTTCACCTTCTCCTTCTCCTTCTTCTACTTCTTCTGATTCACCCTCCAGACTTCATCTTCTCCTTCTCCTTCTTCTACTTCTTCTGATTCACCCTCCAGACTTCACCTTCTCCTTCTCCTTCTTCTGCTTCTTCTGATTCACCCTCCAGACTTCACCTTCTCCTTCTCCTTATTCTGCTTCTTCTGATTCACCCTCCAGACTTCACCTTCTCCTTCTCCTTCTTCTGCTTCTTCTGATTCACCCTCCAGACTTCACCTTCTCCTTCTCCTTCTTCTGCTTCTTCTGATTCACCCTCCAGACTTCACCTTCTCCTTCTCCTTCTTCTACTTCTTCTGATTCACCCTCCAGACTTAACCTTCTCCTTCTCCTTCTTCTGCTTCTTCTGATTCACGCTCCAGACTTCACCTTCTCCTTCTCCTTCGTCTACTTCTTCTGATTCACCCTCCAGACTACACCTTCTCCTTCTCCTTCTTCTACTTCTTCTGATTCACCCTCCAGACTTCACCTTCTCCTTCTCCTTCTTCTGTTTCTTCTGATTCACCCTCCAGACTTCATCTTCTCCTTCTCCTTCTTCTACTTCTTCTGATTCACCCTCCAGACTTCACCTTCTCCTTCTCCTTCCTCTACTTCTTCTGATTCACCCTCCGGACTTCATCTTCTCCTTCTCCTTCTTCTGCTTCTTCTGATTCACCCTCCAGACTTCACCTTCTCCTTCTCCTTCTTCTGCTTCTTCTGATTCACCCTCCAGACTTCACCTTCTCCTTCTCCTTCTTCTGCTTCTTCTGATTCACCCTCCAGACTTCACCTTCTCCTTCTCCTTCTTCTCCTTCTTCTGATTCACCCTCCAGACTTCACCTTCTCCTTCTCCTTCTTCTGCTTCTTCTGATTCACCCTCCTGACTTCACCTTCTCCTTCTCCTTCTTCTACATCTTCTGATTCACCCTCCTGACTTCACCTTCTCCTTCTCCTTCTTCTACTTCTTCTGCTTCACCCTCCAGACTTCACCTTCTCCTTTTCCTTCTTCTACTTCTTCTGATTCACCCTCCAGACTTCACCTTCTCCTTCTCCTTCTTCTACTTCTTCTGATTCACCCTCCAGACTTCAACTTCTCCTTCTCCTTCTTCTACTTCTTCTGATTCACCCTCCAGACTTCACCTTCTCCTTCTCCTTCTTCTGCTTCTTCTGATTCACCCTCCAGACTTCACCTTCTCCTTCTCCTTATTCTGCTTCTTCTGAATCACCCTCCAGACTTCACCTTCTCCTTCTCCTTCTTCTGCTTCTTCTGATTCACCCTCCAGACTTCACCTTCTCCTTCTCCTTCTTCTGCTTCTTCTGATTCACCCTCCTGACTTCACCTTCTCCTTCTCCTTCTTCTACATCTTCTGATTCACCCTCCTGACTTCACCTTCTACTTCTCCTTCTTCTACTTCTTCTGCTTCACCCTCCAGACTTCACCTTCTCCTTCTCCTTCTTCTACTTCTTCTGATTCACCCTCCAGACTTCACCTTCTCCTTCTCCTTCTTCTACTTCTTCTGATTCACCCTCCAGACTTCACCTTCTCCTTCTCCTTCTTCTACTTCTTCTGATTCACCCTCCAGACTTCACCTTCTCCTTCTCCTTCTTCTGCTTCTTCTGATTCACCCTCCAGACTTCACCTTCTCCTTCTCCTTATTCTGCTTCTTCTGAATCACCCTCCAGACTTCACCTTCTCCTTCTCCTTCTTCTGCTTCTTCTGATTCACCCTCCAGACTTCACCTTCTCCTTCTCCTTCTTCTGCTTCTTCTGATTCACCCTCCAGACTTCACCTTCACCTTCTCCTTCTTCTACTTCTTCTGATTCACCCTCCAGACTTCACCTTCTCCATCTCCTTCTTCTGCTTCTTCTGATTCACCCTCCAGACTTCACCTTCTCCTTCTCCTTCGTCTGCTTCTTCTGATTCACCCTCCAGACTTCACCTTATCCTTCTCCTTCTTCTGCTTCTTCTGATTCACCCTCCAGACTTCACCTTCTCCTTCTCCTTCTTCTACTTCTTCTGATTCACCCTCCAGACTTCGCCTTCTCCTTCTCTTTCTTCTGCTTCTTCTGATTCACCCTCCAGACTTCACCTTCTCCTTCTCCTTCTTCTGATTCTTCTGATTCACCCTCCAGACTTCACCTTCTCCTTCTCCTTCTTCTGCTTCTTCTGATTCACCCTCCTGACTTCACCTTCTCCTTCTCCTTCTTCTACATCTTCAGATTCACCCTCCTGACTTCACCTTCTCCTTCTCCTTCTTCTACTTCTTCTGCTTCACCCTCCAGACTTCACCTTCTCCTTCTCCTTCTTCTACTTCTTCTGATTCACCCTCCAGACTTCACCTTCTACTTCTCCTTCTTCTACTTCTTCTGATTCACCCTCCAGACTTCACTTTCTCCTTCTCCTTCTTCTACTTCTTCTGATTCACCCTCCAGACTTCACCTTCTCCTTCTCCTTATTCTGCTTCTTCTGAATCACCCTCCAGACTTCACCTTCTCCTTCTCCTTCTTCTGCTTCTTCTGATTCACCCTCCAGACTTCACCTTCTCCTTCTCCTTCTTCTACATCTTCTGATTCACCCTCCTGACTTCACCTTCTCCGTCTCCTTCTTCTACTTCTTCTGCTTCACCCTCCAGACTTCACCTTCTCCTTCTCCTTCTTCTACTTCTTCTGATTCACCCTCCAGACTTCACCTTCTCCTTCTCCTTCTTCTACTTCTTCTGATTCACCCTCCAGACTTCACTTTCTCCTTCTCCTTCTTCTACTTCTTCTGATTCACCCTCCAGACTTCACCTTCTCCTTCTCCTTATTCTGCTTCTTCTGAATCACCGTCCAGACTTCACCTTCTCCTTCTCCTTCTTCTGCTTCTTCTGATTCACCCTCCAGACTTCACCTTCTCCTTCTCCTTCTTCTGCTTCTTCTGATTCACCCTCCAGACTTCACCTTCTCCTTCTCCTTCTTCTACTTCTTCTGATTCACCCTCCAGACTTCACCTTCTCCATCTCCTTCTTCTGCTTCTTCTGATTCACCCTCCAGACTTCACCTTCTCCTTCTCCTTCGTCTACTTCTTCTGATTCACCCTCCAGACTTCACCTTCTCCTTCTCCTTCCTTTGCTTCTTCTGATTCACCCTCCAGACTTCACCTTCTCCTTCTCCTTCTTCTGATTCTTCTGATTCACCCTCCAGACTTCACCTTCTCCTTCTCCATCTTCTGCTTCTTCTGATTCACCCTCCTGACTTCACCTTCTCCTTCTCCTTCTTCTACTTCTTCTGATACACCCTCCTGACTTCACCTTCTCCTTCTCCATCTTCTACTTCTTCTGCTTCACCCTCCAGACTTCAACTTCTCCTTCTCCTTCTTCTACTTCTTCTGATTCACCCTCCAGACTTCACCTTCTCCTTCTCCTTCTTCTGCTTCTTCTGATTCACCCTCCAGACTTCACCTTCTCCTTCTCCTTCTTCTGCTTCTTCTGATTCACCCTCCAGACTTCACCTTCTCCTTCTCCTTCTTCTACTTCTTCTGATTCACCCTCCAGACTTCACCTTCTCCTTCTCCTTCTTCTGCTTCTTCTGATTCACCCTCCAGACTTCACCTTCTCCTTCTCCTTCGTCTACTTCTTCTGATTCACCCTCCAGACTACACCTTCTCCTTCTCCTTCTTCTACTTCTTCTGATTCACCCTCCAGACTTCACCTTCTCCTTCTCATTCTTCTGTTTCTTCTGATTCACCCTCCAGACTTCATCTTCTCCTTCTCCTTCTTCTACCTCTTCTGATTCACCCTCCAGACTTCACCTTCTCCTTCTCCTTCTTCTACTTCTTCTGATTCACCCTCCAGACTTCATCTTCTCCTTCTCCTTCTTCTACTTCTTCTGATTCACCCTCCAGACTTCACCTTCTCCTTCTCCTTCTTCTGCTTCTTCTGATTCACCCTCCAGACTTCACCTTCTCCTTCTCCTTATTCTGCTTCTTCTGATTCACCCTCCAGACTTCACCTTATCCTTCTCCTTCTTCTACTTCTTCTGATTCACCCTCCAGACTTCACCTTCTCCTTCTCCTTCTTCTGCTTCTTCTGATTCACCCTCCAGACTTCACCTTCTCCTTCTCCTTCTTCTACTTCTTCTGATTCACCCTCCAGACTTCACCTTCTCCTTCTCCTTCTTCTGTTTCTTCTGATTCACCCTCCAGACTTCATCTACTTCTTCTCCTTCTTCTACTTCTTCTGATTCACCCTCCAGACTTCACCTTCTCCTTCTCCTTCTTCTACTTCTTCTGATTCACCCTCCAGACTTCATCTTCTCCTTCTCCTTCTTCTACTTCTTCTGATTCACCCTCCAGACTTCACCTTCTCCTTCTCCTTCTTCTGCTTCTTCTGATTCACCCTCCAGACTTCACCTTCTCCTTCTCCTTATTCTGCTTCTTCTGATTCACCCTCCAGACTTCACCTTCTCCTTCTCCTTCTTCTGCTTCTTCTGATTCACCCTCCAGACTTCACCTTCTCCTTCTCCTTCTTCTGCTTCTTCTGATTCACCCTCCAGACTTCACCTTCTCCTTCTCCTTCTTCTACTTCTTCTGATTCACCCTCCAGACTTAACCTTCTCCTTCTCCTTCTTCTGCTTCTTCTGATTCACCCTCCAGACTTCACCTTCTCCTTCTCCTTCGTCTACTTCTTCTGATTCACCCTCCAGACTACACCTTCTCCTTCTCCTTCTTCTACTTCTTCTGATTCACCCTCCAGACTTCACCTTCTCCTTCTCCTTCTTCTGTTTCTTCTGATTCACCCTCCAGACTTCATCTTCTCCTTCTCCTTCTTCTACTTCTTCTGATTCACCCTCCAGACTTCACCTTCTCCTTCTCCTTCCTCTACTTCTTCTGATTCACCCTCCGGACTTCATCTTCTCCTTCTCCTTCTTCTGCTTCTTCTGATTCACCCTCCAGACTTCACCTTCTCCTTCTCCTTCTTCTGCTTCTTCTGATTCACCCTCCAGACTTCACCTTCTCCTTCTCCTTCTTCTGCTTCTTCTGATTCACCCTCCAGACTTCACCTTCTCCTTCTCCTTCTTCTCCTTCTTCTGATTCACCCTCCAGACTTCACCTTCTCCTTCTCCTTCTTCTGCTTCTTCTGATTCACCCTCCTGACTTCACCTTCTCCTTCTCCTTCTTCTACATCTTCTGATTCACCCTCCTGACTTCACCTTCTCCTTCTCCTTCTTCTACTTCTTCTGCTTCACCCTCCAGACTTCACCTTCTCCTTTTCCTTCTTCTACTTCTTCTGATTCACCCTCCAGACTTCACCTTCTCCTTCTCCTTCTTCTACTTCTTCTGATTCACCCTCCAGACTTCAACTTCTCCTTCTCCTTCTTCTACTTCTTCTGATTCACCCTCCAGACTTCACCTTCTCCTTCTCCTTCTTCTGCTTCTTCTGATTCACCCTCCAGACTTCACCTTCTCCTTCTCCTTATTCTGCTTCTTCTGAATCACCCTCCAGACTTCACCTTCTCCTTCTCCTTCTTCTGCTTCTTCTGATTCACCCTCCAGACTTCACCTTCTCCTTCTCCTTCTTCTGCTTCTTCTGATTCACCCTCCAGACTTCACCTTCACCTTCTCCTTCTTCTACTTCTTCTGATTCACCCTCCAGACTTCACCTTCTCCATCTCCTTCTTCTGCTTCTTCTGATTCACCCTCCAGACTTCACCTTCTCCTTCTCCTTCGTCTGCTTCTTCTGATTCACCCTCCAGACTTCACCTTCTCCTTCTCCTTCTTCTGCTTCTTCTGATTCACCCTCCAGACTTCACCTTCTCCTTCTCCTTCTTCTGCTTCTTCTCATTCACCCTCCAGACTTCACCTTCTCCTTCTCCTTCTTCTCCTTCTTCTGATTCACCCTCCAGACTTCACCTTCTCCTTCTCCTTCTTCTACTTCTTCTGATTCACCCTTCAGACTTCACCTTCTCCTTCTCCTTCTTCTGCTTCTTCTGATTCACCCTCCTGACTTCACCTTCTCCTTCTCCTTCTTCTACATCTTCTGATTCACCCTCCTGACTTCACCTTCTCCTTCTCCTTCTTCTACTTCTTCTGCTTCACCCTCCAGACTTCACCTTCTCCTTCTCCTTCTTCTACTTCTTCTGATTCACCCTCCAGACTTCACCTTCTCCTTCTCCTTCTTCTACTTCTTCTGATTCACCCTCCAGACTTCACCTTCTCCTTCTCCTTCTTCTACTTCTTCTGATTCACCCTCCAGACTTCACCTTCTCCTTCTCCTTCTTCTGCTTCTTCTGATTCACCCTCCAGACTTCACCTTCTCCTTCTCCTTATTCTGCTTCTTCTGAATCACCCTCCAGACTTCACCTTCTCCTTCTCCTTCTTCTGCTTCTTCTGATTCACCCTCCAGACTTCACCTTCTCCTTCTCCTTCTTCTGCTTCTTCTGATTCACCCTCCAGACTTCACCTTCACCTTCTCCTTCTTCTACTTCTTCTGATTCACCCTCCAGACTTCACCTTCTCCATCTCCTTCTTCTGCTTCTTCTGATTCACCCTCCAGACTTCACCTTCTCCTTCTCCTTCGTCTGCTTCTTCTGATTCACCCTCCAGACTTCACCTTCTCCTTCTCCTTCTTCTGCTTCTTCTGATTCACCCTCCAGACTTCACCTTCTCCTTCTCCTTCTTCTACTTCTTCTGATTCACCCTCCAGACTTCGCCTTCTCCTTCTCTTTCTTCTGCTTCTTCTGATTCACCCTCCAGACTTCACCTTCTCCTTCTCCTTCTTCTGATTCTTCTGATTCACCCTCCAGACTTCACCTTCTCCTTCTCCTTCTTCTGCTTCTTCTGATTCACCCTCCTGACTTCACCTTCTCCTTCTCCTTCTTCTACATCTTCAGATTCACCCTCCTGACTTCACCTTCTCCTTCTCCTTCTTCTACTTCTTCTGCTTCACCCTCCAGACTTCACCTTCTCCTTCTCCTTCTTCTACTTCTTCTGATTCACCCTCCAGACTTCACCTTCTCCTTCTCCTTCTTCTACTTCTTCTGATTCACCCTCCAGACTTCACTTTCTCCTTCTCCTTCTTCTACTTCTTCTGATTCACCCTTCAGACTTCACCTTCTCCTTCTCCTTATTCTGCTTCTTCTGAATCACCCTCCAGACTTCACCTTCTCCTTCTCCTTCTTCTGCTTCTTCTGATTCACCCTCCAGACTTCACCTTCTCCTTCTCCTTCTTCTACATCTTCTGATTCACCCTCCTGACTTCACCTTCTCCTTCTCCTTCTTCTACTTCTTCTGCTTCACCCTCCAGACTTCACCTTCTCCTTCTCCTTCTTCTACTTCTTCTGATTCACCCTCCAGACTTCACCTTCTCCTTCTCCTTCTTCTACTTCTTCTGATTCACCCTCCAGACTTCACTTTCTCCTTCTCCTTCTTCTACTTCTTCTGATTCACCCTCCAGACTTCACCTTCTCCTTCTCCTTATTCTGCTTCTTCTGAATCACCGTCCAGACTTCACCTTCTCCTTCTCCTTCTTCTGCTTCTTCTGATTCACCCTCCAGACTTCACCTTCTCCTTCTCCTTCTTCTGCTTCTTCTGATTCACCCTCCAGACTTCACCTTCTCCTTCTCCTTCTTCTACTTCTTCTGATTCACCCTCCAGACTTCACCTTCTCCATCTCCTTCTTCTGCTTCTTCTGATTCACCCTCCAGACTTCACCTTCTCCTTCTCCTTCGTCTACTTCTTCTGATTCACCCTCCAGACTTCACCTTCTCCTTCTCCTTCCTTTGCTTCTTCTGATTCACCCTCCAGACTTCACCTTCTCCTTCTCCTTCTTCTGATTCTTCTGATTCACCCTCCAGACTTCACCTTCTCCTTCTCCATCTTCTGCTTCTTCTGATTCACCCTCCTGACTTCACCTTCTCCTTCTCCTTCTTCTACTTCTTCTGATTCACCCTCCTGACTTCACCTTCTCCTTCTCCATCTTCTACTTCTTCTGCTTCACCCTCCAGACTTCAACTTCTCCTTCTCCTTCTTCTACTTCTTCTGATTCACCCTCCAGACTTCACCTTCTCCTTCTCCTTCTTCTGCTTCTTCTGATTCACCCTCCAGACTTCACCTTCTCCTTCTCCTTCTTCTGCTTCTTCTGATTCACCCTCCAGACTTCACCTTCTCCTTCTCCTTCTTCTACTTCTTCTGATTCACCCTCCAGACTTCACCTTCTCCTTCTCCTTCTTCTGCTTCTTCTGATTCACCCTCCAGACTTCACCTTCTCCTTCTCCTTCGTCTACTTCTTCTGATTCACCCTCCAGACTACACCTTCTCCTTCTCCTTCTTCTACTTCTTCTGATTCACCCTCCAGACTTCACCTTCTCCTTCTCATTCTTCTGTTTCTTCTGATTCACCCTCCAGACTTCATCTTCTCCTTCTCCTTCTTCTACCTCTTCTGATTCACCCTCCAGACTTCACCTTCTCCTTCTCCTTCTTCTACTTCTTCTGATTCACCCTCCAGACTTCATCTTCTCCTTCTCCTTCTTCTACTTCTTCTGATTCACCCTCCAGACTTCACCTTCTCCTTCTCCTTCTTCTGCTTCTTCTGATTCACCCTCCAGACTTCACCTTCTCCTTCTCCTTATTCTGCTTCTTCTGATTCACCCTCCAGACTTCACCTTATCCTTCTCCTTCTTCTACTTCTTCTGATTCACCCTCCAGACTTCACCTTCTCCTTCTCCTTCTTCTGCTTCTTCTGATTCACCCTCCAGACTTCACCTTCTCCTTCTCCTTCTTCTACTTCTTCTGATTCACCCTCCAGACTTCACCTTCTCCTTCTCCTTCTTCTGTTTCTTCTGATTCACCCTCCAGACTTCATCTACTCCTTCTCCTTCTTCTACTTCTTCTGATTCACCCTCCAGACTTCACCTTCTCCTTCTCCTTCTTCTACTTCTTGTGATTCACCCTCCAGACTTCATCTTCTCCTTCTCCTTCTTCTACTTCTTCTGATTCACCCTCCAGACTTCACCTTCTCCTTCTCCTTCTTCTGCTTCTTCTGATTCACCCTCCAGACTTCACCTTCTCCTTCTCCTTATTCTGCTTCTTCTGATTCACCCTCCAGACTTCACCTTCTCCTTCTCCTTCTTCTGCTTCTTCTGATTCACCCTCCAGACTTCACCTTCTCCTTCTCCTTCTTCTGCTTCTTCTGATTCACCCTCCAGACTTCACCTTCTCCTTCTCCTTCTTCTACTTCTTCTGATTCACCCTCCAGACTTAACCTTCTCCTTCTCCTTCTTCTGCTTCTTCTGATTCACCCTCCAGACTTCACCTTCTCCTTCTCCTTCGTCTACTTCTTCTGATTCACCCTCCAGACTACACCTTCTCCTTCTTCTTCTTCTACTTCTTCTGATTCACCCTCCAGACTTCACCTTCTCCTTCTCCTTCTTCTGTTTCTTCTGATTCACCCTCCAGACTTCATCTTCTCCTTCTCCTTCTTCTACTTCTTCTGATTCACCCTCCAGACTTCACCTTCTCCTTCTCCTTCCTCTACTTCTTCTGATTCACCCTCCGGACTTCATCTTCTCCTTCTCCTTCTTCTGCTTCTTCTGATTCACCCTCCAGACTTCACCTTCTCCTTCTCCTTCTTCTGCTTCTTCTGATTCACCCTCCAGACTTCACCTTCTCCTTCTCCTTCTTCTGCTTCTTCTGATTCACCCTCCAGACTTCACCTTCTCCTTCTCCTTCTTCTCCTTCTTCTGATTCACCCTCCAGACTTCACCTTCTCCTTCTCCTTCTTCTGCTTCTTCTGATTCACCCTCCTGACTTCACCTTCTCCTTCTCCTTCTTCTACATCTTCTGATTCACCCTCCTGACTTCACCTTCTCCTTCTCCTTCTTCTACTTCTTCTGCTTCACCCTCCAGACTTCACCTTCTCCTTTTCCTTCTTCTACTTCTTCTGATTCACCCTCCAGACTTCACCTTCTCCTTCTCCTTCTTCTACTTCTTCTGATTCACCCTCCAGACTTCAACTTCTCCTTCTCCTTCTTCTACTTCTTCTGATTCACCCTCCAGACTTCACCTTCTCCTTCTCCTTCTTCTGCTTCTTCTGATTCACCCTCCAGACTTCACCTTCTCCTTCTCCTTATTCTGCTTCTTCTGAATCACCCTCCAGACTTCACCTTCTCCTTCTCCTTCTTCTGCTTCTTCTGATTCACCCTCCAGACTTCACCTTCTCCTTCTCCTTCTTCTGCTTCTTCTGATTCACCCTCCAGACTTCACCTTCACCTTCTCCTTCTTCTACTTCTTCTGATTCACCCTCCAGACTTCACCTTCTCCATCTCCTTCTTCTGCTTCTTCTGATTCACCCTCCAGACTTCACCTTCTCCTTCTCCTTCGTCTGCTTCTTCTGATTCACCCTCCAGACTTCACCTTCTCCTTCTCCTTCTTCTGCTTCTTCTGATTCACCCTCCAGACTTCACCTTCTCCTTCTCCTTCTTCTGCTTCTTCTCATTCACCCTCCAGACTTCACCTTCTCCTTCTCCTTCTTCTCCTTCTTCTGATTCACCCTCCAGACTTCACCTTCTCCTTCTCCTTCTTCTACTTCTTCTGATTCACCCTTCAGACTTCACCTTCTCCTTCTCCTTCTTCTGCTTCTTCTGATTCACCCTCCTGACTTCACCTTCTCCTTCTCCTTCTTCTACATCTTCTGATTCACCCTCCTGACTTCACCTTCTCCTTCTCCTTCTTCTACTTCTTCTGCTTCACCCTCCAGACTTCACCTTCTCCTTCTCCTTCTTCTACTTCTTCTGATTCACCCTCCAGACTTCACCTTCTCCTTCTCCTTCTTCTACTTCTTCTGATTCACCCTCCAGACTTCACCTTCTCCTTCTCCTTCTTCTACTTCTTCTGATTCACCCTCCAGACTTCACCTTCTCCTTCTCCTTCTTCTGCTTCTTCTGATTCACCCTCCAGACTTCACCTTCTCCTTCTCCTTATTCTGCTTCTTCTGAATCACCCTCCAGACTTCACCTTCTCCTTCTCCTTCTTCTGCTTCTTCTGATTCACCCTCCAGACTTCACCTTCTCCTTCTCCTTCTTCTGCTTCTTCTGATTCACCCTCCAGACTTCACCTTCACCTTCTCCTTATTCTACTTCTTCTGATTCACCCTCCAGACTTCACCTTCTCCATCTCCTTCTTCTGCTTCTTCTGATTCACCCTCCAGACTTCACCTTCTCCTTCTCCTTCGTCTGCTTCTTCTGATTCACCCTCCAGACTTCACCTTCTCCTTCTCCTTCTTCTGCTTCTTCTGATTCACCCTCCAGACTTCACCTTCTCCTTCTCCTTCTTCTACTTCTTCTGATTCACCCTCCAGACTTCGCCTTCTCCTTCTCTTTCTTCTGCTTCTTCTGATTCACCCTCCAGACTTCACCTTCTCCTTCTCCTTCTTCTGATTCTTCTGATTCACCCTCCAGACTTCACCTTCTCCTTCTCCTTCTTCTGCTTCTTCTGATTCACCCTCCTGACTTCACCTTCTCCTTCTCCTTCTTCTACATCTTCAGATTCACCCTCCTGACTTCACCTTCTCCTTCTCCTTCTTCTACTTCTTCTGCTTCACCCTCCAGACTTCACCTTCTCCTTCTCCTTCTTCTACTTCTTCTGATTCACCCTCCAGACTTCACCTTCTCCTTCTCCTTCTTCTACTTCTTCTGATTCACCCTCCAGACTTCACTTTCTCCTTCTCCTTCTTCTACTTCTTCTGATTCACCCTCCAGACTTCACCTTCTCCTTCTCCTTATTCTGCTTCTTCTGAATCACCCTCCAGACTTCACCTTCTCCTTCTCCTTCTTTTGCTTCTTCTGATTCACCCTCCAGACTTCACCTTCTCCTTCTCCTTCTTCTGCTTCTTCTGATTCACCCTCCAGACTTCACCTTCTCCTTCTCCTTCTTCTACTTCTTCTGATTCACCCTCCAGACTTCACCTTCTCCATCTCCTTCTTCTGCTTCTTCTGATTCACCCTCCAGACTTCACCTTCAGCTTCTCCTTCGTCTACTTCTGCTGATTCACCCTCCAGACTACACCTTCTCCTTCTCCTTCTTCTACTTCTTCTGATTCACCCTCCAGACTTCACCTTCTCCTTCTCCTTCTTCTGTTTCTTCTGATTCACCCTCCAGACTTCACATTCTCCTTCTCCTTCTTCTGCTTCTTCTGATTCACCCTCCTGACTTCACCTTCTCCTTCTCCTTCTTCTACTTCTTCTGATTCACCCTCCTGACTTCACCTTCTCCTTCTCCTTCTTCTACTTCTTCTGCTTCACCCTCCAGACTTCACCTTCTCCTTCTCCTTCTTCTACTTCTTCTGATTCACCCTCCAGACTTCACCTTCTCCTTCTCCTTCTTCTGCTTCTTCTGATACACCCTCCAGACTTCACCTTCTCCTTCTCCTTATTCTGCTTCTTCTGATTCACCCTCCAGACTTCAACTTCTCCTTCTCCTTATTCTGCTTCTTCTGATTCACCCTCCAGACTTCACCTTCTCCTTCTCCTTCCTTTGCTTCTTCTGATTCACCCTCCAGACTTCACCTTCTCCTTCTCCTTCTTCTGATTCTTCTGATTCACCCTCCAGACTTCACCTTCTCCTTCTCCATCTTCTGCTTCTTCTGATTCACCCTCCTGACTTCACCTTCTCCTTCTCCTTCTTCTACTTCTTCTGATTCACCCTCCTGACTTCACCTTCTCCTTCTCCATCTTCTACTTCTTCTGCTTCACCCTCCAGACTTCAACTTCTCCTTCTCCTTCTTCTACTTCTTCTGATTCACCCTCCAGACTTCACCTTCTCCTTCTCCTTCTTCTGCTTCTTCTGATTCACCCTCCAGACTTCACCTTCTCCTTCTCCTTCTTCTGCTTCTTCTGATTCACCCTCCAGACTTCACCTTCTCCTTCTCCTTCTTCTGCTTCTTCTGATTCACCCTCCAGACTTCACCTTCTCCTTCTCCTTCTTCTGCTTCTTCTGATTCACCCTCCAGACTTCACCTTCTCCTTCTCCTTCGTCTACTTCTTCTGATTCACCCTCCAGACTAAACCTTCTCCTTCTCCTTCTTCTACTTCTTCTGATTCACCCTCCAGACTTCACCTTCTCCTTCTCATTCTTCTGTTTCTTCTGATTCACCCTCCAGACTTCATCTTCTCCTTCTCCTTCTTCTACCTCTTCTGATTCACCCTCCAGACTTCACCTTCTCCTTCTCCTTCTTCTACTTCTTCTGATTCACCCTCCAGACTTCATCTTCTCCTTCTCCTTCTTCTACTTCTTCTGATTCACCCTCCAGACTTCACCTTCTCCTTCTCCTTCTTCTGCTTCTTCTGATTCACCCTCCAGACTTCACCTTCTCCTTCTCCTTATTCTGCTTCTTCTGATTCACCCTCCAGACTTCACCTTCTCCTTTTCCTTCTTCTACTTTTTCTGATTCACCCTCCAGACTTCACCTTCTCCTTCTCCTTCTTCTGCTTCTTCTGATTCACCCTCCAGACTTCACCTTCTCCTTCTCCTTCTTCTACTTCTTCTGATTCACCCTCCAGACTTCACCTTCTCCTTCTCCTTCTTCTGTTTCTTCTGATTCACCCTCCAGACTTCATCTACTCCTTCTCCTTCTTCTACTTCTTCTGATTCACCCTCCAGACTTCACCTTCTCCTTCTCCTTCTTCTACTTCTTCTGATTCACCCTCCAGACTTCATCTTCTCCTTCTCCTTCTTCTACTTCTTCTGATTCACCCTCCAGACTTCACCTTCTCCTTCTCCTTCTTCTGCTTCTTCTGATTCACCCTCCAGACTTCACCTTCTCCTTCTCCTTATTCTGCTTCTTCTGATTCACCCTCCAGACTTCACCTTCTCCTTTTCCTTCTTCTGCTTCTTCTGATTCACCCTCCAGACTTCAACTTCTCCTTCTCCTTCTTCTACTTCTTCTGATTCACCCTCCAGACTTCACCTTCTCCTTCTCCTTCTTCTGCTTCTTCTGATTCACCCTCCAGACTTCACCTTCTCCTTCTCCTTATTCTGCTTCTTCTGAATCACCCTCCAGACTTCACCTTCTCCTTCTCCTTCTTCTGCTTCTTCTGATTCACCCTCCAGACTTCACCTTCTCCTTCTCCTTCTTCTGCTTCTTCTGATTCACCCTCCTGACTTCACCTTCTCCTTCTCCTTCTTCTACATCTTCTGATTCACCCTCCTGACTTCACCTTCTCCTTCTCCTTCTTCTACTTCTTCTGCTTCACCCTCCAGACTTCACCTTCTCCTTCTCCTTCTTCTACTTCTTCTGATTCACCCTCCAGACTTCACCTTCTCCTTCTCCTTCTTCTACTTCTTCTGATTCACCCTCCAGACTTCACCTTCTCCTTCTCCTTCTTCTACTTCTTCTGATTCACCCTCCAGACTTCACCTTCTCCTTCTCCTTCTTCTGCTTCTTCTGATTCACCCTCCAGACTTCACCTTCTCCTTCTCCTTATTCTGCTTCTTCTGAATCACCCTCCAGACTTCACCTTCTCCTTCTCCTTCTTCTGCTTCTTCTGATTCACCCTCCAGACTTCACCTTCTCCTTCTCCTTCTTCTGCTTCTTCTGATTCACCCTCCAGACTTCACCTTCACCTTCTCCTTCTTCTACTTCTTCTGATTCACCCTCCAGACTTCACCTTCTCCATCTCCTTCTTCTGCTTCTTCTGATTCACCCTCCAGACTTCACCTTCTCCTTCTCCTTCGTCTGCTTCTTCTGATTCACCCTCCAGACTTCACCTTCTCCTTCTCCTTCTTCTGCTTCTTCTGATTCACCCTCCAGACTTCACCTTCTCCTTCTCCTTCTTCTACTTCTTCTGATTCACCCTCCAGACTTCGCCTTCTCCTTCTCTTTCTTCTGCTTCTTCTGATTCACCCTCCAGACTTCACCTTCTCCTTCTCCTTCTTCTGATTCTTCTGATTCACCCTCCAGACTTCACCTTCTCCTTCTCCTTCTTCTGCTTCTTCTGATTCACCCTCCTGACTTCACCTTCTCCTTCTCCTTCTTCTACATCTTCAGATTCACCCTCCTGACTTCACCTTCTCCTTCTCCTTCTTCTACTTCTTCTGCTTCACCCTCCAGACTTCACCTTCTCCTTCTCCTTCTTCTACTTCTTCTGATTCACCCTCCAGACTTCACCTTCTACTTCTCCTTCTTCTACTTCTTCTGATTCACCCTCCAGACTTCACTTTCTCCTTCTCCTTCTTCTACTTCTTCTGATTCACCCTCCAGACTTCACCTTCTCCTTCTCCTTATTCTGCTTCTTCTGAATCACCCTCCAGACTTCACCTTCTCCTTCTCCTTCTTCTGCTTCTTCTGATTCACCCTCCAGACTTCACCTTCTCCTTCTCCTTCTTCTACATCTTCTGATTCACCCTCCTGACTTCACCTTCTCCGTCTCCTTCTTCTACTTCTTCTGCTTCACCCTCCAGACTTCACCTTCTCCTTCTCCTTCTTCTACTTCTTCTGATTCACCCTCCAGACTTCACCTTCTCCTTCTCCTTCTTCTACTTCTTCTGATTCACCCTCCAGACTTCACTTTCTCCTTCTCCTTCTTCTACTTCTTCTGATTCACCCTCCAGACTTCACCTTCTCCTTCTCCTTATTCTGCTTCTTCTGAATCACCGTCCAGACTTCACCTTCTCCTTCTCCTTCTTCTGCTTCTTCTGATTCACCCTCCAGACTTCACCTTCTCCTTCTCCTTCTTCTGCTTCTTCTGATTCACCCTCCAGACTTCACCTTCTCCTTCTCCTTCTTCTACTTCTTCTGATTCACCCTCCAGACTTCACCTTCTCCATCTCCTTCTTCTGCTTCTTCTGATTCACCCTCCAGACTTCACCTTCTCCTTCTCCTTCGTCTACTTCTTCTGATTCACCCTCCAGACTTCACCTTCTCCTTCTCCTTCCTTTGCTTCTTCTGATTCACCCTCCAGACTTCACCTTCTCCTTCTCCTTCTTCTGATTCTTCTGATTCACCCTCCAGACTTCACCTTCTCCTTCTCCATCTTCTGCTTCTTCTGATTCACCCTCCTGACTTCACCTTCTCCTTCTCCTTCTTCTACTTCTTCTGATTCACCCTCCTGACTTCACCTTCTCCTTCTCCATCTTCTACTTCTTCTGCTTCACCCTCCAGACTTCAACTTCTCCTTCTCCTTCTTCTACTTCTTCTGATTCACCCTCCAGACTTCACCTTCTCCTTCTCCTTCTTCTGCTTCTTCTGATTCACCCTCCAGACTTCGCCTTCTCCTTCTCCTTCTTCTGCTTCTTCTGATTCACCCTCCAGACTTCACCTTCTCCTTCTCCTTCTTCTACTTCTTCTGATTCACCCTCCAGACTTCACCTTCTCCTTCTCCTTCTTCTGCTTCTTCTGATTCACCCTCCAGACTTCACCTTCTCCTTCTCCTTCGTCTACTTCTTCTGATTCACCCTCCAGACTACACCTTCTCCTTCTCCTTCTTCTACTTCTTCTGATTCACCCTCCAGACTTCACCTTCTCCTTCTCATTCTTCTGTTTCTTCTGATTCACCCTCCAGACTTCATCTTCTCCTTCTCCTTCTTCTACCTCTTCTGATTCACCCTCCAGACTTCACCTTCTCCTTCTCCTTCTTCTACTTCTTCTGATTCACCCTCCAGACTTCATCTTCTCCTTCTCCTTCTTCTACTTCTTCTGATTCACCCTCCAGACTTCACCTTCTCCTTCTCCTTCTTCTGCTTCTTCTGATTCACCCTCCAGACTTCACCTTCTCCTTCTCCTTATTCTGCTTCTTCTGATTCACCCTCCAGACTTCACCTTATCCTTCTCCTTCTTCTACTTCTTCTGATTCACCCTCCAGACTTCACCTTCTCCTTCTCCTTCTTCTGCTTCTTCTGATTCACCCTCCAGACTTCACCTTCTCCTTCTCCTTCTTCTACTTCTTCTGATTCACCCTCCAGACTTCACCTTCTCCTTCTCCTTCTTCTGTTTCTTCTGATTCACCCTCCAGACTTCATCTACTTCTTCTCCTTCTTCTACTTCTTCTGATTCACCCTCCAGACTTCACCTTCTCCTTCTCCTTCTTCTACTTCTTCTGATTCACCCTCCAGACTTCATCTTCTCCTTCTCCTTCTTCTACTTCTTCTGATTCACCCTCCAGACTTCACCTTCTCCTTCTCCTTCTTCTGCTTCTTCTGATTCACCCTCCAGACTTCACCTTCTCCTTCTCCTTATTCTGCTTCTTCTGATTCACCCTCCAGACTTCACCTTCTCCTTCTCCTTCTTCTGCTTCTTCTGATTCACCCTCCAGACTTCACCTTCTCCTTCTCCTTCTTCTGCTTCTTCTGAATCACCCTCCAGACTTCACCTTCTCCTTCTCCTTCTTCTACTTCTTCTGATTCACCCTCCAGACTTAACCTTCTCCTTCTCCTTCTTCTGCTTCTTCTGATTCACCCTCCAGACTTCACCTTCTCCTTCTCCTTCGTCTACTTCTTCTGATTCACCCTCCAGACTACACCTTCTCCTTCTCCTTCTTCTACTTCTTCTGATTCACCCTCCAGACTTCACCTTCTCCTTCTCCTTCTTCTGTTTCTTCTGATTCACCCTCCAGACTTCATCTTCTCCTTCTCCTTCTTCTACTTCTTCTGATTCACCCTCCAGACTTCACCTTCTCCTTCTCCTTCCTCTACTTCTTCTGATTCACCCTCCGGACTTCATCTTCTCCTTCTCCTTCTTCTGCTTCTTCTGATTCACCCTCCAGACTTCACCTTCTCCTTCTCCTTCTTCTGCTTCTTCTGATTCACCCTCCAGACTTCACCTTCTCCTTCTCCTTCTTCTGCTTCTTCTGATTCACCCTCCAGACTTCACCTTCTCCTTCTCCTTCTTCTCCTTCTTCTGATTCACCCTCCAGACTTCACCTTCTCCTTCTCCTTCTTCTGCTTCTTCTGATTCACCCTCCTGACTTCACCTTCTCCTTCTCCTTCTTCTACATCTTCTGATTCACCCTCCTGACTTCACCTTCTCCTTCTCCTTCTTCTACTTCTTCTGCTTCACCCTCCAGACTTCACCTTCTCCTTTTCCTTCTTCTACTTCTTCTGATTCACCCTCCAGACTTCACCTTCTCCGTCTCCTTCTTCTACTTCTTCTGATTCACCCTCCAGACTTCAACTTCTCCTTCTCCTTCTTCTACTTCTTCTGATTCACCCTCCAGACTTCACCTTCTCCTTCTCCTTCTTCTGCTTCTTCTGATTCACCCTCCAGACTTCACCTTCTCCTTCTCCTTATTCTGCTTCTTCTGAATCACCCTCCAGACTTCACCTTCTCCTTCTCCTTCTTCTGCTTCTTCTGATTCACCCTCCAGACTTCACCTTCTCCTTCTCCTTCTTCTGCTTCTTCTGATTCACCCTCCAGACTTCACCTTCACCTTCTCCTTCTTCTACTTCTTCTGATTCACCCTCCAGACTTCACCTTCTCCATCTCCTTCTTCTGCTTCTTCTGATTCACCCTCCAGACTTCACCTTCTCCTTCTCCTTCGTCTGCTTCTTCTGATTCACCCTCCAGACTTCACCTTCTCCTTCTCCTTCTTCTGCTTCTTCTGATTCACCCTCCAGACTTCACCTTCTCCTTCTCCTTCTTCTGCTTCTTCTCATTCACCCTCCAGACTTCACCTTCTCCTTCTCCTTCTTCTCCTTCTTCTGATTCACCCTCCAGACTTCACCTTCTCCTTCTCCTTCTTCTACTTCTTCTGATTCACCCTTCAGACTTCACCTTCTCCTTCTCCTTCTTCTGCTTCTTCTGATTCACCCTCCTGACTTCACCTTCTCCTTCTCCTTCTTCTACATCTTCTGATTCACCCTCCTGACTTCACCTTCTCCTTCTCCTTCTTCTACTTCTTCTGCTTCACCCTCCAGACTTCACCTTCTCCTTCTCCTTCTTCTACTTCTTCTGATTCACCCTCCAGACTTCACCTTCTCCTTCTCCTTCTTCTACTTCTTCTGATTCACCCTCCAGACTTCACCTTCTCCTTCTCCTTCTTCTACTTCTTCTGATTCACCCTCCAGACTTCACCTTCTCCTTATCCTTCTTCTGCTTCTTCTGATTCACCCTCCAGACTTCACCTTCTCCTTCTCCTTATTCTGCTTCTTCTGAATCACCCTCCAGACTTCACCTTCTCCTTCTCCTTCTTCTGCTTCTTCTGATTCACCCTCCAGACTTCACCTTCACCTTCTCCTTCTTCTACTTCTTCTGATTCACCCTCCAGACTTCACCTTCTCCATCTCCTTCTTCTGCTTCTTCTGATTCACCCTCCAGACTTCACCTTCTCCTTCTCCTTCGTCTGCTTCTTCTGATTCACCCTCCAGACTTCACCTTCTCCTTCTCCTTCTTCTGCTTCTTCTGATTCACCCTCCAGACTTCACCTTCTCCTTCTCCTTCTTCTACTTCTTCTGATTCACCCTCCAGACTTCGCCTTCTCCTTCTCTTCTTCTGCTTCTTCTGATTCACCCTCCAGACTTCACCTTCTCCTTCTCCTTCTTCTGATTCTTCTGATTCACCCTCCAGACTTCACCTTCTCCTTCTCCTTCTTCTGCTTCTTCTGATTCACCCTCCTGACTTCACCTTCTCCTTCTCCTTCTTCTACATCTTCAGATTCACCCTCCTGACTTCACCTTCTCCTTCTCCTTCTTCTACTTCTTCTGCTTCACCCTCCAGACTTCACCTTCTCCTTCTCCTTCTTCTACTTCTTCTGATTCACCCTCCAGACTTCACCTTCTCCTTCTCCTTCTTCTACTTCTTCTGATTCACCCTCCAGACTTCACTTTCTCCTTCTCCTTCTTCTACTTCTTCTGATTCACCCTTCAGACTTCACCTTCTCCTTCTCCTTATTCTGCTTCTTCTGAATCACCCTCCAGACTTCACCTTCTCCTTCTCCTTCTTCTGCTTCTTCTGATTCACCCTCCAGACTTCACCTTCTCCTTCTCCTTCTTCTACATCTTCTGATTCACCCTCCTGACTTCACCTTCTCCTTCTCCTTCTTCTACTTCTTCTGCTTCACCCTCCAGACTTCACCTTCTCCTTCTCCTTCTTCTACTTCTTCTGATTCACCCTCCAGACTTCACCTTCTCCTTCTCCTTCTTCTACTTCTTCTGATTCACCCTCCAGACTTCACTTTCTCCTTCTCCTTCTTCTACTTCTTCTGATTCACCCTCCAGACTTCACCTTCTCCTTCTCCTTATTCTGCTTCTTCTGAATCACCGTCCAGACTTCACCTTCTCCTTCTCCTTCTTCTGCTTCTTCTGATTCACCCTCCAGACTTCACCTTCTCCTTCTCCTTCTTCTGCTTCTTCTGATTCACCCTCCAGACTTCACCTTCTCCTTCTCCTTCTTCTACTTCTTCTGATTCACCCTCCAGACTTCACCTTCTCCATCTCCTTCTTCTGCTTCTTCTGATTCACCCTCCAGACTTCACCTTCTCCTTCTCCTTCGTCTACTTCTTCTGATTCACCCTCCAGACTTCACCTTCTCCTTCTCCTTCCTTTGCTTCTTCTGATTCACCCTCCAGACTTCACCTTCTCCTTCTCCTTCTTCTGATTCTTCTGATTCACCCTCCAGACTTCACCTTCTCCTTCTCCATCTTCTGCTTCTTCTGATTCACCCTCCTGACTTCACCTTCTCCTTCTCCTTCTTCTACTTCTTCTGATTCACCCTCCTGACTTCACCTTCTCCTTCTCCATCTTCTACTTCTTCTGCTTCACCCTCCAGACTTCAACTTCTCCTTCTCCTTCTTCTACTTCTTCTGATTCACCCTCCAGACTTCACCTTCTCCTTCTCCTTCTTCTGCTTCTTCTGATTCACCTCCAGACTTCACCTTCTCCTTCTCCTTCTTCTGCTTCTTCTGATTCACCCTCCAGACTTCACCTCTCCTTCTCCTTCCTCTACTTCTTCTGATTCACCCTCCAGACTTCACCTTCTCCTTCTCCTTCTTCTGCTTCTTCTGATTCACCCTCCAGACTTCACCTTCTCCTTCTCCTTCGTCTACTTCTTCTGATTCACCCTCCAGACTACACCTTCTCCTTCTTCCTTCTTCTACTTCTTCTGATTCACCCTCCAGACTTCACCTTCTCCTTCTAATTCTTCTGTTTCTTCTGATTCACCCTCCAGACTTCATCTTCTCCTTCTCCTTCTTCTACCTCTTCTGATTCACCCTCCAGACTTCACCTTCTCCTTCTCCTTCTTCTACTTCTTCTGATTCACCCTCCAGACTTCATCTTCTCCTTCTCCTTCTTCTACTTCTTCTGATTCACCCTCCAGACTTCACCTTCTCCTTCTCCTTCTTCTGCTTCTTCTGATTCACCCTCCAGACTTCACCTTCTCCTTCTCCTTATTCTGCTTCTTCTGATTCACCCTCCAGACTTCACCTTATCCTTCTCCTTCTTCTACTTCTTCTGATTCACCCTCCAGACTTCACCTTCTCCTTCTCCTTCTTCTGCTTCTTCTGATTCACCCTCCAGACTTCACCTTCTCCTTCTCCTTCTTCTACTTCTTCTGATTCACCCTCCAGACTTCACCTTCTCCTTCTCCTTCTTCTGTTTCTTCTGATTCACCCTCCAGACTTCATCTACTCCTTCTCCTTCTTCTACTTCTTCTGATTCACCCTCCAGACTTCACCTTCTCCTTCTCCTTCTTCTACTTCTTGTGATTCACCCTCCAGACTTCATCTCTCCTTCTCCTTCTTCTACTTCTTCTGATTCACCCTCCAGACTTCACCTTCTCCTTCACCTTCTTCTGCTTCTTCTGATTCACCCTCCAGACTTCACCTTCTCCTTCTCCTTATTCTGCTTCTTCTGATTCACCCTCCAGACTTCACCTTCTCCTTCTCCTTCTTCTGCTTCTTCTGATTCACCCTCCAGACTTCACCTTCTCCTTCTCCTTCTTCTGCTTCTTCTGATTCACCTCCAGACTTCACCTTCTCCTTCTCCTTCTTCTACTTCTTCTGATTCACCCTCCAGACTTAACCTTCTCCTTCTCCTTCTTCTGCTTCTTCTGATTCACCCTCCAGACTTCACCTTCTCCTTCTCCTTCGTCTACTTCTTCTGATTCACCCTCCAGACTACACCTTCTCCTTCTTCTTCTTCTACTTCTTCTGATTCACCCTCCAGACTTCACCTTCTCCTTCTCCTTCTTCTGTTTCTTCTGATTCACCCTCCAGACTTCATCTTCTCCTTCTCCTTCTTCTACTTCTTCTGATTCACCCTCCAGACTTCACCTTCTCCTTCTCCTTCCTCTACTTCTTCTGATTCACCCTCCGGACTTCATCTTCTCCTTCTCCTTCTTCTGCTTCTTCTGATTCACCCTCCAGACTTCACCTTCTCCTTCTCCTTCTTCTGCTTCTTCTGATTCACCCTCCAGACTTCACCTTCTCCTTCTCCTTCTTCTGCTTCTTCTGATTCACCCTCCAGACTCACCTTCTCCTTCTCACCTTCTCCTCCTTCTCCTTCTTCTGATTCACCCTCCAGACTTCACCTTCTCCTTCTCCTTCTGCTTCTTCTCTGATTCACCCTCCTGACTTCACCTTCTCCTTCTCCTTCTTCTACATCTTCTGATTCACCCTCCTGACTTCACCTTCTCCTTCTCCTTCTTCTACTTCTTCTGCTTCACCCTCCAGACTTCACCTTCTCCTTTTCCTTCTTCTACTTCTTCTGATTCACCCTCCAGACTTCACCTTCTCCTTCTCCTTCTTCTACTTCTTCTGATTCACCCTCCAGACTTCAACTTCTCCTTCTCCTTCTTCTACTTCTTCTGATTCACCCTCCAGACTTCACCTTCTCCTTCTCCTTCTTCTGCTTCTTCTGATTCACCCTCCAGACTTCACCTTCTCCTTCTCCTTATTCTGCTTCTTCTGAATCACCCTCCAGACTTCACCTTCTCCTTCTCCTTCTTCTGCTTCTTCTGATTCACCCTCCATACTTCACCTTCTCCTTCTCCTTCTTCTGCTTCTTCTGATTCACCCTCCAGACTTCACCTTCACCTTCTCCTTCTTCTACTTCTTCTGATTCACCCTCCAGACTTCACCTTCTCCATCTCCTTCTTCTGCTTCTTCAGATTCACCCTCCAGACTTCACCTTCTCCTTCTCCTTCGTCTGCTTCTTCTGATTCACCCTCCAGACTTCACCTTCTCCTTCTCCTTCTTCTGCTTCTTCTGATTCACCCTCCAGACTTCACCTTCTCCTTCTCCTTCTTCTGCTTCTTCTCATTCACCCTCCAGACTTCACCTTCTCCTTCTCCTTCTTCTCCTTCTTCTGATTCACCCTCCAGACTTCACCTTCTCCTTCTCCTTCTTCTCACTTCTTCTGATTCACCCTTCACCCTCAGACTTCACCTTCTCCTTCTCCTTCTTCTGCTTCTTCTGATTCACCCTCCTGACTTCACCTTGCTCCTTCTCCTTCTTCTACATCTTCTGATTCACCCTCCTGACTTCACCTTCTCCTTCTCCTTCTTCTACTTCTTCTGCTTCACCCTCCAGACTTCACCTTCTCCTTCTCCTTCTTCTACTTCTTCTGATTCACCCTCCAGACTTCACCTTCTCCTTCTCCTTCTTCTACTTCTTCTGATTCACCCTCCAGACTTCACCTTCTCCTTCTCCTCTCTTTCGACTTCTTCTGATTCACCCTCCAGACTTCACCTTCTCCTTCTCCTTCTTCTGCTTCTTCTGATTCACCCTCCAGACTTCACCTTCTCCTTCTCCTTATTCTGCTTCTTCTGAATCACCCTCCAGACTTCACCTTCTCCTTCTCCTTCTTCTGCTTCTTCTGATTCACCCTCCAGACTTCACCTTCTCCTTCTCCTTCTTCTGCTTCTTCTGATTCACCTCCAGACTTCACCTTCACCTTCTCCTTGCTTCTACTTCTTCTGATTCACCCTCCAGACTTCACCTTCTCCATCTCCTTCTTCTGCTTCTTCTGATTCACCCTCCAGACTTCACCTTCTCCTTCTCCTTCGTCTGCTTCTTCTGATTCACCCTCCAGACTTCACCTTCTCCTTCTCCTTCTTCTGCTTCTTCTGATTCACCCTCCAGACTTCACCTTCTCCTTCTCCTTCTTCTACTTCTTCTGATTCACCCTCCAGACTTCGCCTCTCCTTCTCTTTCTTCTGCTTCTTCTGATTCACCCTCCAGACTTCACCTTCTCCTTCTCCTTCTTCTGATTCTTCTGATTCACCCTCCAGACTTCACCTTCTCCTTCTCCTTCTTCTGCTTCTTCTGATTCACCCTCCTGACTTCACCTTCTCCTTCTCCTTCTTCTACATCTTCAGATTCACCCTCCTGACTTCACCTTCTCCTTCTCCTTCTTCTACTTCTTCTGCTTCACCCTCCAGACTTCACCTTCTCCTTCTCCTTCTTCTACTTCTTCTGATTCACCCTCCAGACTTCACCTTCTCCTTCTCCTTCTTCTACTTCTTCTGATTCACCCTCCAGACTTCACTTTCTCCTTCTCCTTCTTCTACTTCTTCTGATTCACCCTCCAGACTTCACCTTCTCCTTCTCCTTATTCTGCTTCTTCTGAATCACCCTCCAGACTTCACCTTCTCCTTCTCCTTCTTTTGCTTCTTCTGATTCACCCTCCAGACTTCACCTTCTCCTTCTCCTTCTTCTGCTTCTTCTGATTCACCCTCCAGACTTCACCTTCTCCTTCTCCTTCTTCTACTTCTTCTGATTCACCCTCCAGACTTCACCTTCTCCATCTCCTTCTTCTGCTTCTTCTGATTCACCCTCCAGACTTCACCTTCAGCTTCTCCTTCGTCTACTTCTGCTGATTCACCCTCCAGACTACACCTTCTCCTTCTCCTTCTTCTACTTCTTCTGATTCACCCTCCAGACTTCACCTTCTCCTCTCCTCTTCTGTTTCTTCTGATTCACCCTCCAGACTTCACATTCTCCTTCTCCTTCTTCTGCTCTTCTGATTCACCACTCCTGACTTCACCTTCTCCTTCTCCTTCTTCTACTTCTTCTGATTCACCCTCCTGACTTCACCTCTCTCCTTCTCCTTCTTCTACTTATTCTGCTTCACCCTCCAGACTTCACCTTCTCCTTCTCCTTCTTCTACTTCTTCTGATTCACCCTCCAGACTTCACCTTCTCCTTCTCCTTCTTCTGCTTCTTCTGATACACCCTCCAGACTTCACCTTCTCCTTCTCCTTATTCTGCTTCTTCTGATTCACCCTCCAGACTTCAACTTCTCCTTCTCCTTATTCTGCTTCTTCTGATTCACCCTCCAGACTTCACCTTCTCCTTCTCCTTCCTTTGCTTCTTCTGATTCACCCTCCAGACTTCACCTTCTCCTTCTCCTTCTTCTGATTCTTCTGATTCACCCTCCAGACTTCACCTTCTCCTTCTCCATCTTCTGCTTCTTCTGATTCCACCCTCCTGACTTCACCTTCTCCTTCTCCTTCTTCTACTTCTTCTGATTCACACCCTCCCTGACTTCACCTTCTCCTTCTCCATCTTCTACTTCTTCTGCTTCACCCTCCAGACTTCAACTTCTCCTTCTCCTTCTTCTACTTCTTCTGATTCACCCTCCAGACTTCACCTTCTCCTTCTCCTTCTTCTGCTTCTTCTGATTCACCCTCCAGACTTCACCTTCTCCTTCTCCTTCTTCTGCTTCTTCTGATTCACCCTCCAGACTTCACCTTCTCCTTCTCCTTCTTCTGCTTCTTCTGATTCACCCTCCAGACTTCACCTTCTCCTTCTCCTTCTTCTGCTTCTTCTGATTCACCCTCCAGACTTCACCTTCTCCTTCTCCTTCGTCTACTTCTTCTGATTCACCCTCCAGACTACACCTTCTCCTTCTCCTTCTTCTACT